>NC_059439.1:8503719-8803719 GCF_021028975.2 Sphaerodactylus townsendi | reverse complement strand
TGTCTAATGAGACCTTGATGTCTATCACAGTTTCAAGCAATGTAAACACTCCCCATGAACACGCGATCTGCTCTGTGGGTCTGTTCTTCCTCATCCTGATCGGCTGTTGTGTTGTGTTGGGGCAGGAACTTTTTAAAAAACTTTTTTTGCACTCAGCTACGTCTCTACGTAGATGTGTAGGCAGAATTTCACCGCACCTGCGTTTGAGCAGGTTTTCTCTGATTGACTATTGTGTTGGAGCGGGAACACTACTTCGGCCCGATTGAAAATTCATGTTATTCTTATTCTTGTTTTAACGTTCAAACATAGCCACGCATAAACAATTTTATCAAAATCATTGTACCGTAGCTTCCTATTTACGTTTCTTTGTAGCCACGCCCAGCACGGCACATACACAAAAAAGGCTGCGCGCGCTCTGCACACAGCCCACTGTGCTCTGATTGGCTGGAAGGTTCAAAGGGCGGGAACAATAAGCCACGTCCCCTGTTTCTCCCCACAAAACTGGCTTCAGCGCGTGATTAAAAAAAGGTGCACTTCAATTTAGGTTCCAAAAAAACATGTGATAAGGGGGGGGGGGATGCATGCTCAGCATTTAAGCTGTGGGGAGTCCTTGCTTAAACTGTGATACATTGACTGTGGGGAATCGCCCAATGTTCACTTCTTCAGCAAGTGCACTATTAATGTGCCATTTCTAATCCTGGAACAATCTTGTAAGTTTAGAACCACTTTGCCAAAATATGTTCCATTTCTTGCAGGCTAACTCGCACACCAGCCAGCTCTGACAGCATGGGTTTTGTAGGAATGGTCTTAAGGGCCCTCTAGATAGAACAAATGGGTCCATGATGAAGGTGTCACATGGGGCAGCTTCCCTACCTATCAGGGCCTTTGCAGTGCTCTCTAAGGCCATGGCTCGGGGTCAGAGGATCATCACCAGGATGTCCATTTAAAGGACTACATAGTAGGTGATGTTAGACCTAAGCCTGAGACCCTGGAGAGCCTCTACCAGTCTGGGTTGACAATACTGACCATGATGGACCGATGGTCTGATTCAGTAGAAGGTAACTTCATGTGTTTATCCTTACCAGGGGTCATAGTCTTGGGACAGATCATTTGTTGCAGGATCGTGATTCAAATCCTATGCCGGATAAGACACCTTTACTAAAAACACAGAGAGTTGCCCAGGGACAGCTGGTACATCACAGGACCTGAATCCAGTCTGTGCCAGAGAACAGGTGGCATGGACGTAGGTAAGGGGGGTTTCTCGGATTTGAACCCCCCCATTCATGTCCGAAGCTCTGCCCCTCCGATTGTGGGTTTTAAAAACATTTTAGTGCTTTTTTGGTGTTTGGCCTGCAGGGGGCGTATTGTTTGGGCTAGCAGCACCATACTTTCAGTGATTGTTTGGGAGTCTCTCCTGATGATACTACCCGGGTTTGGTGCAGTTTGGTTCAGGAGGTCCAGAGTTATGGACTCCCAAAGGAGGTGCCCCCATCCTCCATTGTTTCCAATGGGAGCTAATAGAAGATGGGGCTACACCTTTGAGGGTCCATAACTTTGGATCCCCTGAACCAAACTTCACCAAACCTGGGATGTATTATCAGGTGAGACTCTTATTGATACTACCCAGGTTTTGTGAAGTTTGGTCCAGGGGGCCCAAAGCTATGGACTCCCAAATGGAGTGCCCCATCCTCCATTGTTTTCAATGGGAGCTAATAGAAGATGAAGGCTACATCTTTGAGGGTCCATAACTTTGGACATCCTGAACCAAACTTCACCAAACCTGGGTGGTATCATTAGGAGAAACTCCTAAAGATACCCTGAAAGTCTGGTGCTTCTAGCTTAACCCCCCAAATTTCCCCAGATTATCCTTTTAAATCCACCCCCTTTGGCATGGATTTAAAGGGAGAATCTGAGATCCTCAGTTTAGAAGAAGAAGAAGAGTTTGGATTTATATCCCCCCTTTCTCTCCTGTGGGAGACTCAAAGGGGCTTACAATCTCCTTGCCCTTGCTCCCTCACAACAAACACCCTGTGAGGTGGGTGGGGCTGAGAGAGTTCCGAAAAGCTGTGATTAGCCCAAGGACACCCAGCTGGCGTGTGTGGGAGTGCACAGGCTAAGCTGAATTCCCCAGATAAGCCTCCACAGCTCAAGTGGCAGAGCAGGGAATCAAACCCGGTTCCTCTGCTCAGAGGGGAAGGGCAGGGGAGGGCAGGGCAGGGGAGTCTGCCATCCCCGACCTCGGAGAGCTGCTTTTATAAGCGCTAGGCGAGGTGCGGGGCTTGGGGAGGCGTGGCCATGCCCTAGGAGCAGGTGGGGGTGTGGCCCCAGCCCCGAACACCCCCCCATAAAAAATCTATACCTATGTCCCTGACAGGTGGCAAACATCCTGAGTATGCAGGAACCTTTGGCTGATGGTTTGGAAGGTATACCTCTTACATCAGCCTAATTTGTTATCTGACAAGCTTTCTGACAGGTCTCTTAGCTGGTGCCAAAAAAAGAGGAAAACCAACACATCTACTACTCATCAAAAGGGTAAGAATTCAGGGGCAAGATCATGCGGCTTCATCTGGCCTTGGATAACACAGAGAGAGCTTGAATTCAGGGACCTCAGATCGCTATGTTCAAGCAACTATCAATGCAGAGTTGGACTGGTTAAATCAATCTGCTAAATTAGGCAGATTCAGTAACACTAAGTGCACGTTATGGCTGAGGAGCACATAGGGGGTCACCTCCAGGCATCATCACATCTGGAAAATGTCTATCACTGTCATGCGGTTTTGCACATCATTCAGCAGAGACTCAGGATAAGACAAGATGTCAGATTCCCTGTTCAGACAATAAATCACTTGATTGGTTCAAGACTTTTATTGAAGACATGTCAGGAACATAGAAAGAGAGTTCTGGCAGAAAATGCACCAAACTCCTGATAATGTGAGTGTAAGATCTCCACCCCCACACGAGAAGCAGACAGTTCGCATTGTCCAGCCTGGAGTCCCTTCCCAGCCGCAGAACTCCAAGGCCACAACTAGAAGTGATAATACTGCACCTGCAAAAGCGAAAGCAATCCCCCCCCCTCAAATCGACACCATCATGACACAAGGTGAACAGAGAGGTGGTATATCAGAGCCAGAATATTGGAGGTACGTTCATGAGGAATAGTGCTAAAGCTTGTCTCATTTTCTGTATGAAACTGTCTATGAACATTTAACTTGCCACTTCTTGTCCTGCCTTGGGAACCAAGATTGCAAATCCTTCAGGAAATATGCTTTCCTAGATGTGGCTTGTAGTATTCAAAACTGATACAGATTTCTTACCTGGCAGGGAAGCCAGAGGTGACAGGAGGATCAAAATGGCTGGCAGTAATGACAAGTGAATGTTTGTTTTGCTGAGTGGTATTCCAGGAATCATGGGACAAAATCTGACATTCCAAAATAGGAAAGGTGACCAATAGGCATCCTGATGTGGTACAGGTCTTTTCAGGTCTTTTGATCTGAGATGGAGGAAGGATTGGAATGGCCCACAGGTGCAACAGCGACAACCGAATGCATTTCTGTAACTGGTACATGTAATAGAGGCTTTGTGATCAGAGATCAGAACTGTACTTTGTGCTAATGTTCATTCTGTGCTCTCTCAGGTTAGTAGGGAATTCTACTACTTTTTGCATGAAAAGTAATATACCTAAACAATCTGGCATGTTGGGTGTCCTAGGGGCCTTCTAGGTCAACATGGTCAGAACAGAGACCTTGTGTCCTTCTGATACATCGTTCACTTTTTAGGAAGCCAATAACATAGAAAGAAGGCCACAACAGCTTCAGCTGGGCTGAGCTTGGTACGCATAAAGGGTATGAGATGCAGGGTCTAGAGGTGTCACAAGGCAGGCTCCCCCACTAGAGCACTGGTGATGTTAGCAGCCTTCTCAACGAGGACTCCAGTCGAGGAAAATCAACAGAAAGGGGGCCTGACTGTCCTTCTTTATGCTGGTAAAGCAGTACAGTCGGGACCAGCAATCTCTGCCAAGGTCTGGTGGTTGTGGGTTTTCCTGGCTGTGTGGCTGTGGTCTGATAGATCTTGTTCCTAACGTTTCGCCTGTACAGTGGAACCTCGGTTATCATCGCCTTCGGATATCGTCGTTTTCAGTTTTCGGTGGTCGCCCCTGGTCATTTTTTGCCTCCGGTTTTTGCCAAGCGTCGCTGGACAGATTACCAAAGAAAACCGAGGTCCCACTGTATCTGTGGCTGGCATCTTCAGTGGTGTCAAGGTCTCTTTGGGGAGAGGGGTGACCTAGAACCACAGCAACTGGACAATCATCTACTCCTCTCTTTCCTTTTTTCCTCCTCATGTATTCTAGCTTAGGCATATCACCAGCTTGGATGACAAAAGTCCCACTGAAGGAGAATGACACATTGGACTTCCCGTGAAGGTGACTTCTCTTCAGTGGGGTGAAGTCATCCAAATTCTGCCCAAAGGAGTGGTGGAAATAATAAGACTGGAACTCCAGGAAAGTATAAGAGATCATGGGTTCTGGGATGACTGGAGAAGCTGACCCCCTAGAGCAGGGGTGTCCCAACTCTGGTGCTTCAGATGTTCATGGACTACAATATCCATCAGCCCCTGCTGGCATGGCCAATTGGTTGATGGGAATTGTAGTCCATGAACATCTGAAGCACCAGAGTTGGACACCTCTGCCATAGAGTCTAGGAGACACTGTACAAATTTGCATCGCCCTGCCTGCTCTACTGGGACTGACCTAACCAGCCCAGACGACTGGAGCTCCATTGTAGAGAAAACCCCTTCATGGCAAGTCCATAGTGTCAATTTTTCCTACCTGACAAGTCCCTGCGTCAGACTTACTCCTGATTCCTTGTCTCCTTAATTTTTGGAAAGTAAGTGAGAAAGATGATCTAAAAGGAGAGGCTGATCTGATAAGCAGGCAGAGACCTGATCCAAGCACCTAAAGGCATACAGCCAATCCTGAGTAAATGTAGCCACACTTTATATTCTGAGCAATAAAAACAACTATCACAAATACTGATACAACCTCTGTTCCTGAAAGTTAACTATCCCTTAATAAGTGGGGGGTCTTTGGCTTGTTTGATCCCCCCCCCCCCAAACTGTAATAGCATCTTAATTTGCAGGAAAAGGGCCTGGAAAATTCTCTGCGCACCACAGAGCAGCAGTACCAGACTCAGCTAAAACATTTAGAAACAGAGATTGAAGGTCTGGAGAAAGAGCTACAAGGTGTGCGGCAAGGCATTGAGAAACAGCTCCAGCAACATGAAGAATTACTGAACACTAAAATGAAGCTTGAACAAGAGATAGATACATATCGCAGTCTTCTGGAGGAGGAAGAGAAAAGGTACTTGTATCCTATCATCTACTATCCACAACATAGCCAGTGTTCTTTGGCCCACATTATTTATTATGTACTTCATTTCTTCTCTTTATATTTTGCTTCTCAGCCAAAGCTCTAAAATGGCTAGTGCTGGCACAGTGGATCAAGCTGCATTTAATCATTTATGTAATTCTGAACTAAGTCACAAAGCATAGATAAACAGATTCACAAAATGGGGCTAGGGATGAATAGTAGGAATTTCTGTTGGAGGTTTGCAAAAAATCTGAAATCTAAAATAAAATACACTGGTGGATTAGAACCACCCCCACCCCCAAATAACAGAAATAGCACCTGTGGCTTTAAGGAAAGAGTGCTAACTGAGCACTCAATGGCCATTCCGGAGGTTGAAAGACAATCACAATATTGCTGAGGTTTGGCTTTTGTCAACCAAACTGGGGCAGTGGGGCACAGATGGACTTGGAGGCTAAAACTGGGCCTGGCCCAGCAGAGGCCACCAAACTCAGACAGACCTTTCGCAAAGAGAAGATGGCCGGGGGGAGGGAAAGCTGAAGGCAGTGGAGAAGATAAAAGCAGGAGGTCAGGTGGGAGGAAAGAAGAAAGGAGGAAAAGGGTGGACGCTAAGAAGGATGACTAGGGAAGAAAAAGAGGAAACACTGGAGGGGAGAAAATGAGATTCCCCCAAGTCCTTATAGGCCAAATATCCTGGGATGGGGCAGTGACTCATCCTGGTTTGTGCAAGATTTTCACATGGTTCCTGGCCCTAAATCTGGCACCCTGTGGCATTTCTCTTATTCCAGGTTTTTCAAAAATTGCCAAATTGGTGGTTCTTTTCACATATCCTGCGCTGATCCCTCTGCCATGCAAACACCATGGCAGCTGAGCCGGTTTATTTTTCCCGCCTCGCCCCCTGATCTCCCCGCCCCAGCAACCTGTCTCCCTCGCCTCCTCTTCTGACATCACATTCTTCTCTCCTGCTGATCTTTGCAGCCCTTTCCAACACATCCCTCCCAAGCATGTTTCCTGCTCGTGGCAGCGGCCCGCCGACATTCCTCCTCAGTTAATGTGGAGTGTGGGTCCGAAATTTCCCTGTTCCCCTCTTTGTGCATACTGTGCGCTTGAGAAGCTGTGCTTGGGGACCACACTCGTGCAAAAGAAATGTATTTCATTCCGGTCTTCACTCGATTCCTATATGGAAACACGCAGCTGTGCAAAGGGAGGTGCTAGGATAACATTGACCCAGAATTTACGATGCCAGTTGTACCCCAATGTAATTACTCCGTGCAGAAAACACCATAGGTTCCCTTGTTCATTTCTTAATCCACACATGCACAGCAACAAATATTCATGCTCTTTCACATAAGACAGTGGGCACATTTTTTTCTTAAACAGAAGTACTTTTGATCAGACATGTTGCAATGAGGACCTGACAAGTTCTGCATGGATTCAGGCAACACACTGTCTGGTATATGTGACCTCATTCTGTACATAATTCAATACAATACAATACAATACAAAACCTTTATTGGCATAACAAGGTAAAATACAGATGGACACAGACAGAAGTACAAGATTTAGAAAGGATATGGTTGCCATCTATATCCAGTTGTAGTGTCAAAAATTGCAGTTGGTTTACATAAGCAGTTTGGTAGGATAGCATAAGCTTTATCATAAAGATAATATTTTGGATGTTGGTTCAATTATGACATGGGGAGAGTTATGATTAGAAGAATAGACCAATGTACACTAGTTCTAGGCTTTATATATCCCATAGGGGTTCCTCCACTGGACAGCATATTTACTCAGAGGAGTTTAACCATCCCTACAGTCTGGGAATGTCTTTATTTATCTATTTTTCATGAAACTTGGAGAGTACAACAATAGACTCCCAAGAACCATATTCCCAAGATCCATACATAAAAAAACAAGAGCACCAAAGATGGTAATATGCAATAAACCACATTTGATCCACTTATCACATTTATCTAACAGAATCACTTAAGAACTATATCAAATCCAGTGACCTTTACTACAGATATTTATGTTGAATATCAATGTAACAAGGAGAGAGTATTGCCTGTGGTGTTACTTTCTCTTAATGTCATGGCCTGCAACAAAAATTGGGCTGTTTTCCCTAACATTACAGGATCATTCCCATTCAGTAATTTGACAATGCAGACTTTGGGAGGGACTTTGCTCATAATCGGTGTTAATAGGGCTTCCCTCAGTAGTTTATATTTGGGACAGTGGCATATAATATGTTCCAACGTTTCTACCAGAATAGGGCAATATGTGCATACTCTATCTGATAGAGGGAGCTTCTGGAAGCGGTCATGTATAAGGGCAGGTGAGAAGACGTTACACCTGGCTCTAGTCAAGACTCAGCGTTGTTTAGGATCTTGAATTTGTAGTAAATAATTGGCCATCTTACCCAACTCAGGTGTGATACCGAGGTGCAATGGGGAGCATGATGTTGTCGCATGGCTGATTAGATATTGTTGTTCCTTATCAAATAGTCTAGTTTTGATTAGACTATATATTGCTTGAGGGTCCCTCATCACGAACTCATCCAGAGAAAAGCCTAATAGGGTAAGTTTGGCAGTAATTGTATTCCACCATTGAGAGTCTTGTATATTAGCTAAGGCCCTATGGAGTAGGCTGCCAGGGTCTAGATGGAAACATAACCGTATCCCGAATTTAAAAGTAAGGAGCCATGCCCTAGTAGCTAGCAAATGGGTGCCCGCTTCTAGGCACAGGGCCGCATATGGAACACAATGCGGGATTCCGAATATTTTGTATAGAAACGTTGATTGTACTTTTTCTACCTCGCTACACCAGGTGGCGATCCATATCGGGACCCCATACAGGAGTTGCTGCAGGACCTTGGCTTGAAATACCTTTAGGGCTGAAGGAATGTGTTTTTGCCCTTTAGAGTAGAAAAAGTTGCACACAGCACTTATGGCAGCAGTGAAGCCCTTCACCACGGCATTTCTATGGTGAACCCACTTGGTGTTGGATTGTAGATGGATGCCTAGATATTTGAAGGCTTTAACCTGTTCGATGGGAACTCTGTGTATAGTCCATCTGTGTACTTTGTATTTGTTGGAGAAAATCATGATTTTGGTTTTCATGGTGTTTATACTTAATCCATTTTTTATGCAATAATCCGCACATTCTTATATTAAGAGATTAAGACCAGCTCTAGTTCTTGTACATAATTTATCCATTGCAAGTATTCATGGGTTTTATTCTCTTAAGAGATATAACTATGAATGGCCCCTAATTTCTTCCCTTTTTTTCTAGGTATCGCTGTTCTGCACACAAAGAAAGAAAAGATGCCAAAAAGGCTACTACTAGCAGAATAGCATTTATCTTGCCTTCACGTGAGTTTTCTTAAAACTAAGCAACAAAATAAAAGGGGAGTACACAATTTAGGCAAGGCTTCATTAGATCTGGGTTCTCAAGGACAATCACCCACTTGAAAAAAAAAGGAAAGATAGCCCTCAGTTTCTAGCATTCATAGAAACAAGGTACAAAACAATTCACATGCATTAAAAACATGCTGGCTGTCTAGACTAGCAGTCCCCACATGGCCTGAAGATCTCAGGTGTGCTGGATCCAGTCCATGCCAATTAGTCAAAATTGCAAATATGAACAAAGGATGCTGAAGAAAAAGTTCCCTGTTTTCCTGTTAACAGCAGGGCACCTAAAGCTACTTTTCTTCTGTAGGGGAAGAGATAGGTTTGCTAACTCTAGCTTGGGAAATTACTGGAAATTTGAGGAGTGGACCTTGGGGAGGGGAGGGTTTAGCGAGGGGCAGACTTCAAATCACCAAGGAAAGGAAACCACTCTCTGACTCGGCTGTCAGATTTTTCCACCTTTTTCACATCAGAGACTGAGCTGCTTCTAATATGGTAGCATAAGTTAATGAAAGCACTTTCCCTCAGCCCTGTTGTACTCTCAGAGGTGAAAGATGCCTGTTATTTAAAAACTCTTCTTGGCAAACTACTTTATAAGGCTCAAATAATAATACAGAAGCATAGATATCTTAAACAGAATACAAGGTTTATTTAACAGAGAGAAGATAGGGAGGAAGATGAATAACTGGGTAGAAGGACTGGAGGAGGCAGCAAAAATATGTATTTACAAAAGAGAGCTTTGGTAGATAAGCAGTATTTGTTCTCAGGCACAAGCTTAAATAAGTTTGTTCACTTTCAGTAAATGTAGATGGTAAATTCAGAAGTTCTAAAGATGGCGTCGTTACTTAGTTCTCAGTTTGTTTAGATCATATTCTGGCTAATGGATATCAACACTGGGTTCTATCAAGCTTGATACATTTTCTTCAGTACTGTCACTCAGCCCTCAGAAATAGAACCCCCAAAATAAACAAAAACATTCTCCTTAGAAGAAAATAAAGCAAAACCCCATAGAGCAGATTAACTGATCTTTAGGATTCTTCTTCCCTCTTTCTGGAAGATGTATCCCTGACTAATTATATATATGTGGCTCCTCAGCTTGGGCTCCTCAATAACCCAACCACCAGTTTTCCTAGTCTGTGTATATTTGCTTTCCACCAGAGCACACAGGGATGTCACACAGTAAGGCAAGCCAGAATCACACATTGACCACCTCTACTTTCCTCAGAGTTATTATGTTTTGTCACAGCAAAGTCTAATAGTTCTTTACTTCAGGAACTTCAAACTCCCCAAACCTCTCAGATTGTCCTCCACAGTGCTCCATCCTTTTCCCTCTCAGTGTCATAAAATCTTTTACTTAATCAGAGTGCAGGTTGCCTCAGCCAATCAAGTGGCTTCCCTGTTCCTGGGACTTTATGCCTCACTCTGGATGTAAACAGTAATGGTTCCTGACAGACCTGCACTTGTAAAATCATACTTTTCTCTGCAGTCTATCACACCAGCCATCTGGGGATTAGTTGTAATACCATGAGATCCCCAAGTTCTACCTCAAGGTTGACAATCTTAGGAAGAGGAATAGGTCTTGAGGGTGGTGCATTTTGAACAAAAATAGTTATGGTGAAAAAATTAAGAACCTCCTCCTTCTCCTCAATTCTCTTTCTTTCAAGGTTTAATTGAATTTTCACAAGGGCTGTGGGTGGGGATACACACATCTACATGTCACAGTTCTTTTGTACCAGAGCCTCAGGGCAAAGAAAAAAACCACAAGAATACAAGTGATTCTTGGATGAACCATTTGAACACTGGATAAAGCAGAACAAGTCATGTGACATATCTTATTTGGTAATTTAGTCTGTTGTTGCTAAGTGGGAAGAAATCTAATACTTTGGGGTTTATTTTCATTTATACAGCTAGCGAGCTAAAGAAGCATGAGATTGAAAAAGTAGAAATACTGACCAAGCAAGCAGTCTTAAATGGAGGTGCTGTGAAGGAGCGTGCAGAAGCTCATGGCAAGATACAGTAAGTAAAAAACAGCAAAGCAGAGCATATATAAGTCATAAGGAATCATTATTTAAGTCCAACCTTGAATGTTTTATTGCTTGTGAGACCAATTCTAAATTTCCATTTCTAACTCATTGACATGACACTTCATAATGTATCAGGAATTTCTCTTGCACGTACCTTACTGCATAAGTCCATTATAATTTTGACAATGACCAAAAGCCTTTTGCCTGAAGCTACTGCATCATCTTGCCTCTAGGTTTGCCAGCTGCCTGAAGAAAAAGTGCCCCTTCTCACTGAATCATTTTTCAGGCATGGATAAAAACTACTGAGTGTAGATACACTTGAAATTATTTACTTAGAAAATAATGCCACCTTTCCAGAGACCTGCCCAAGGCAGCTTACAATTAAAACAATAAAATGAAACCATTTAAGCACAGCCACTAAAAATAAGCTAGGTCATAAAATGTAGTATAACATGAACACTGAGCGAACTAAAATGATACAGATTTAAAAAAATCTTAGGCCACAAGCACACCATAAAATGGCTAAAAGATATAAAACCCTTTAATTAAAAGCCTGGGAGGAAAAGTAGCATAGTATTGCCCGAACTAGTCAAATCTCAGAAGCTAAGCATGATAGCTGGATCAGAGATCACCAAGGAAGGGAAGCCCAAAAATAAAAATAAAATAAAAAACACCTGCTGGCAAAAATCCCCCATCGGGGTTAAAGCATACGCCATGAAAAAAGCGGCATATCTCCAAGGCCAGCTCTGTTGGGGCACAGGGCCTGGGTGGGCAGTGGAAGCTGACCAAGGTCAGTTCCACCCCCTGGTCTGCCCCTGAAACACCTTCCACCATGCTGGTGAAGCTTTTTCTGCCAGCTACTAGGGAAGGATAGCAGGTTCCAGATTGGGCACCACAGAGCCACGCAGCGCCTGCTCGGGTACCCCTCCGCCGGCATATTTGCCCTTTGTGCCAGCTCCAGAGGTGGGCCCAGTCTCTGCATTGGGAGTCTGGCACCTAAAGGAAAGGTAGGTACCAGGTGAAACTCATGGGGGAGGTCATTCCAAGAGTAAGGCACAACCCCAAATCAAATTCATTCAAGACCTTCATTGGAATATTAAAGGCTGCAATGAAATAAAATATTTGTTCAATAAAATCAGACCAATAAAATTCAATGTTTAGGCATTCAGAGAGTGATGTATTACATTCACGACTTCTCACAGCTTGCTGGCAGAACTTAGCAAATAAGTCTACTATATTGGGCAACCATAAGAAAAAATACCTTATGCTCATCAGAGTGGCCATTTCTTACTCCCAAGCAAGGGTTATAAACTTGGACTGGATCACCTAGCAGAATGATGTGTACAGGAAAACATGGGCCACCAATTCTAAATGGTGCTGGCCGCAAGGGTATAGTCTAGCTGCAAGAGGAATTTTCTGGAATTTCCTGTAGAATTTTGCCGAGGGTAGCACATTTATAGCCCCATCCAAGGGATGCGGGGCCAAATGGCTCAGTGGAGCCAGCGCAACCTCATGCTGGTGTGTTTGCCCAACCTGCCAGCACATTTGGCAAATGTGCTGGTGGGGTGAGCAACCTGGGAGATGGGTGCAGTAAGGCTATTAGGTACATAGTGCAATGAAAGCCAAAACTTGATTGTCAGCAGCCAAGGGTTTTTTTGCTAAAAGTCTTTGATATGCTTCTAGGCATATCACATCGCATGACACATTTTGGAACACCAAGAATTTTGCAAAGAAAATATGATTGCAGTCTTTCAACAGCCTGGTCAAAGGTATTCATCGAAACAGGGATACCATAAAATCCAACGGTATCTGTCTCACCTCTGGACAAAATAGGGCCCATAGGATAGATGTACTTATTTCTACTCACATAAACAGCATGTGGTCTTCAAAGGCTTGTTCCACATGCAGAAAACGGAGGCATTTAGCAATATTAATACCAAAATGGGGTGTGGCTAAAAACTAATTACAAGCGTAATTAAATAATGCTTACGTCAATAGAATTTATCTGTACTTGTGGCTCTAAACAAGGCTGTAAAAACAGATTCTCACAGTTTATTCTATTTCATATCATGGAACGCTGAATTATAATTTTACAGACAAGCATTTAAGATTGTTAATTGTTGAGCTGTTGGATCCCTCTTAGTATGTAAGAAAAATACACAGAATGTCTTAAGAGGTTTTCAAAGGAATGTAGACTGATGTGAAGGTGGGGGGGGGATAGAACATTAGAGAAAAATACTATTCAAACAAGCAATTCTTCAATTTTTCCAAGACACGATTTTCTTCACTAAAACACTGTAAAGGATTCAATGGTGTTGATGATCGGGACAGCCGCCTGGCCTTGACTGCATTCCATAACCCGGGCGATGGGCCAGCATCTGCGGCGGAGACTCTGGCGGAGACCTTATCTCTGCGAGAGAGATGAGAACTCCGTTCCCATGGGAATCCGGGAGGGGGGATGGGATGGACAGAGTTATAACCTGTGCTTCTGGCAAGGAGACTCTTAATTCCTGCCACGCCGCGGTAATGCGAGCTTTCTAGGATGTCTGGAATAAACGGGTCTTTACACCAAAAAAAGCCTTTTATTTCTGCTTCTATGGAATTCCTTACATTGTGGCAGGAAACCTAGTTCATCTATCTTCCCAGTGCAGCGGACCTCTCGGTGTCTCGGGCATGGAGAGGTTGAATATTCCTGAATCTGTGGAAGGTGCGCGGTAGCCCCCAAAGAGGGTCTCCGAAGCTTTCCTTTATGGATTTGGAGGAACCGGGCGGGAGAACGGGTCTCGCTTTGGTAACTCTTTTCCCCGCCCTAGTATCGTCAACACCGAAGTCTTCCCCTTACTCCGCTGGGGACGTAGGGAATCTTTGGAGACGCATCATATGTGGACTTTTGCATGAGTCGCTTGGGGCGCTTGTCTATGGATCGAAGCCTGTGGATCGGATATCTGCCCGCTTCTCGCAGTGGATTACAAACCTCAGATGCAACCTGTCACGGAGGAGGACGGGGCTCTGAACGCCACCTTTCATAGCGGCGAACACAGGGAGTCCATTGAATCCATTCCTGGACTCGTGATTTCTGGTGGATGCTCCTAAGAATCCACCGCGGCATAGCAACTGGGGCCCTCGGCCCTGTAAGACCTTCACCGCTGAAACCACGGACTGTATCGGGGATTGGGAGGTATCCGTATTTCGAAGCTTCCGAATCGGGACCCCCCCCTAGATCCCGGATTAGCAGTTGCACCTGAGGCGCCTCGCGGACAGCCGCGGTGGACACGTAGGTGCTGTGACATCTCTGATGAAGAGGAATCCGAAGAAAGCCTGCCTTCCCATCCGGATCTATTCCCTCCCTGGCCAAAAGAGAGCTGGATGAGTGAAGTGGGCCGACTGGGCGGAGATGCCCAGGAAGCATGGCTGGCCCGTGAACGCCAGCTATGGGAAGAGGAACGGAGCATGCTTCGCGGTAAGCAAGAGCGTGAAAAACCTGCAAAAGACCGGGAACAGCAGCCGCGAAAGAAATCCAACTCAATTGGACCATGCCAAAGACGCCAGCTGCAACGGCAATATATGCAGAATCTATCAGTCCATGATAAGGTCCTGGAACACTCCAAACTGGACTTAGAGCTGCCAACGCCGAAGCGTTAAGGCCATGCTGTATCGCGAAAGTGAATCTAACCTTCGCAGCTATTCAACCGAGGTATTTCGAACTGGCAAAACTGGAACGCAGGAGAAAGCAGCTTTGCATGCGCACTCAGGATGCCTTTGATCTCGCAAGGAAAGAGACTTTAGCCGCCTTGGAAAAGGGGAGCTGAAGAAGCAGCAGGACAAGATGCCCCCCCAGGTTGGAGTCTCCACGCTTCGTCACTGGTACAGCCAACGCCAGAGGGGCTTAACGCTGCTGGGACCTGCTACCGCCTGCGATTCGCCACCTTCCAAAGACTCTGTCTCACCACCAGAACATCCAGCGGCGCCGGGCTGCTGGTGCCCCCCACCTTCCACCGATTCCGCCCTCCCTGGCGCTCAGCTGCCTCAATCCTTATGCGCTACCGCCGGCCCAGCGTGGCCAAGGGCCGTGGAGAGAGGATATTACAGACCTCCAATACCTGCCCGGCTTCATGTGGGGACTCAGCTTCTAAACTCCCCTACTTTCATCCTACAACTCGATGCCCACATGGGAGGACTATGACGCATTTGTACCGGTCTGAAACGCTGAAAAAATACGTGGACATCGGGTTCCGCCTTTAGGGATGGAGAGGCAGCCGACTGGTTTGTGACTCTTTTGATCTGCAAGGGGAGGATATTTCGCGACGGTGCTCTGCATGCTCCTCCAAGCCTTAAGGGCTCCGCCTTCCAAGATCCGGTGCTGGAAAAATGAAGCCATCCGCACTATCAAATCTATTCAGCAAGGCAACCGCCTTCCTTTACCGAATTCTGCTCTGGGTTCGCGAATTTCAGGCGGGCGGCTGCCTCGGACTCTCCTGAGTGCGGCCTGGAGCGCATGAAATGTGAATACTTCTCGGATGCCGCCGACGGGCAAACTGCGTTGAAACGGTGTTCCTTATTCGGATCCCCCCGCACTATTGCTGGATTGATTCAACTTAGGGATCTCAAGTATGCCCTCGCTTGGATTACGCCGCGCCGGGGGCCGCCCACGCCCAAAACCCGGGCCAAGCATTTACGACCACCGGGCTATGCACTCGCAGTCTGCCCAGCAGCCTCTACCGAAACCACCTCCGGAAGCCGCCGTCAGCCGCCTGGGATTGTGTCTTTACTGGCGGGAGGACCGGGTCATCTAGCTGCCAACTGCCTTGTAAAACAGAAGCTAACCAGCTTCCGGCCGCTAGGCATCCGGATCTCGCCAAGCTACCACCACGCAAAACCGGGCCACTTCAACGGCTCGGGCTTCCAAGGCGGTTACCGGGCGCACCCAGAAGAGGGGGAAGCAGCTGTTTGCCTCTCTTCAGCCCCCCCCCCCCCATGGATATGGGTTCGACTCCAGATGCTGTGATGTGAAGGCAGCGCTCCCATTACGATTCTGCCGCTTTCTGGCCAACCCCTGGCTTAAGCACACTCGTGATTATAGCCTCAGCTCCTTGTAGATTCTGGGTGCTCCCATTGTTTAATGCGGCCCCAGGTGGCGGAGGAACTTGACTACCCAGGACTGGAGTCCCCTGGCCAAGCTTCCATACCGCTTCAACCCAAATGGATCGGCAGCTCCTCTCGGGGTCAAGGACCGCCCAGTTCAAAACGCGCAAATCGTCCCTCCTCACAAGCCAAGCGCTTCGACCATTGGGAGAAAAAATTAGTTTTATTCTGGCGCCGGTGGCCAAACACTCCATAGTCCTGGGCATGCCGTGGTTGTTGCTGTTGCATTAGAACCAAAATTCATTTGGAAAGAACGGATCTTAGAATTCACTGGACCCTCCCCTAGTGGAGAAACATACATGAATTGGGGAAAATCCTTCACCTCCTAATGACATACCCCCCCCTGGTTTCACGGCTAGCGTGCACGCTCCAATTGCTCCCCGAATCTACCGGCATTCCACCGGGCTTACCAAGATTTAGCCATTGTGGTATTTCAGGAGCAAGAATGCGACCAATTGCCACCTTCCATAGAGACACTGGACTGGCAAAATCAGATACAGCCAGGGCTCAACTGCCCAAGGGTAGAATTCTACCGCGATGAGTCCTAATGAGGAGAAGGAACTTCGTGCCTTCTTAGGACAAGAACCTTTTGCTCGTGGGTTCATAATGACGAAGCTACCAAACACACACACATGCTGTGTCTCCTGTGGCCATTATTTGTTAAAAAAAAGGATCGGTCTGCCTCAAGGCTCTCCTGCACGGATTACCGAGGTATCTCAATGCGGTTTCCTGTCCAATAAAATAACACCCTTTGCCATTAATCAAGGACCCTTTGGATGCATTGGGCAAGTGGGACGCTGCTTTTTACTAAGTTGGACTTAAGAGAAGCTTACTACTATGGGCTCAGGATTATGAAGTTAGCTATGAACATTTCCTGACCTGCATTTAACACAAAATTTGACAGTATGAATACTTAATAATGCCATCTTCGCTGGCTAAGTGGGGCCCCCTCGAGCTTTGTATGGTCTCCTTATCAACGGTAAGTTCTACATGATTTATTATAACAAGGGGAGTAGTGGTATACTTAGATGATGTTTTAATTTATTCACAAACCATGGAAGAAAGCATGGAAGCCTTGGTTCAGAAGCATTAAAACGCTTGCTCAACAACTCCCTCTTTGCCAAACTTTCTAAATGTTGTTTCCACCCAAACCTCTATTCGACTATTTGCTACCGGATCTCTTCCTCCTCGAGGGGCTAAAATGGATCCCTGCTAAGATTGAAGCAGTCCTCCAATGGCCTCGCCTCCCCTACCAATCGGAAGGTGAACTCCAATCTTCCTAGGTTTTGCTAATTTCTATTGTGACTCTTTATACCCCACCATCTCGTAGCTCGAACTGACTCTCCTGCACTCACAGACCTCTTTTACGCATCTCACAGGGTAAAGCATCCACAGGCTGCCAAGCCCGGGCCCCTTTCCTGGTCTAAAGAATGTCAGGACAGCCTTTCAACTTTTAAAATCAGCTTCTTTACTACCTAACCTATCCTAAAACACCCTGACCCAGATCTTCCCTTTGTGGTTCATCGTGGATGCCTCTGACAAAGCTTTGGTGCAGCCCTGTTGCAGAGAAATAAAGATGATAGGCTGGTTCCGTTGTGCTTTCGGCTTCTATCAAAGGAAATTCTCCGGTGCTGAGCTCAACTGGACTGTAGGGGATAAAGAGATCATGGGCGCCATCAAAGTAGCATCTTTCCTACCTGGCGCCACTGGGCTGGAGAGGGGGCTAAACACCCCTTTCAAGTTTGGGTCGGATCACAAGAATCTTGGCCGCCCTTTCCACTCCTCAAGATGTTCTTGCAAAACAACTCCGCTGGGCCGCATTTCTTCTCGCTTTCTCACTGTCCATTTTTTTCCCTGGGAAAACCAATAAACTGGTTGATGCGCTCTCGCTACCGTTCGGGAGGGGGGTGGAGCTGCCTTTACCAGATATCCCGCGCGACTGTTCTCTTCCCTCCCAATTGGGGCTGGCTGTCACGCCGATCTCAGACGCCCACTCCTCCTTCTTCCCCGCCCCATCTCCCAGCCTGATCTCCTTCCTTTCCTACTTGAACTCTGAGTGAGGGCGGGGCTGCGAGCCACCAGCGGAGGAAGCGTGACTCCACCATGCCTCGGAGAAGTGGTGTTTTACATGGGGATTGTTGGTACGCGGCTCTCCTCCGTAGCAGGTGGTGTCTCCTTTGAGGCTCGCTGCCATGGATGCCCGGCTCGGCTGGACATTTTGGCTTCCTTTAAACTCTTCTGCATTTGGGTCCCATTGCCAACACTTTTGGTGGCGCACGAATTTTACGGCTAAAGACATTGAGACATATATCAAAGGTTGCTCTTGTTTGTGCGGAAGCCAAATCCGCTCCCGGAAAACTCCCCATGCGTCTGTTGGAAGCCTCTCCCGGTGGCCTCCCCGCCTCTGGGAAGTCATCTCCATGGATTTTATTAACGGATTTGCCAGAAAGTCAAGGCAACACGGGTTCTTGTGGGTGGTGGTGGACTTATTTTCTAAACAAGCCCATTTCATCCCATGTGCTTCCATCCCCTCCGGCCCCTAAGTTAGCTGTCTGTTCGATCTCAGCTAATTACATTTATCGCCTACACCTCTGCCTTCTCAAGGTGGTATCTCCCATCGCTGGCCCCTAATTCATTTCAAAGTTCTGGAAAGCTTTCCTGGGCTTGTTGGGGTCATTTCGCCCCGGCAGTTGCCGCCTACTACCAATGCCGCTCAAAAGTGAGACGGTGAGTCTGGAGAGAAATCTTAACAGAACTCCCTGGAGCAGTATTTACGCTTGTTACACCAACTATCACCAAGACAATTGGTGCGTGGTTTAATTCGCTTTTGCAGAATACGCCTATAATAACAATGCGGCGTTCATAGGCAGTACAAAAACCCCTTCGGAAATTGTGTCTGGTCGATCCTTCCTCTCCGCTAAGCCACAACTATCATCCGCGGAGCAAGCTGAATCCTCCGGAGTTCCAACAGTGGATTTCTATCTCTGGCCGAGGGGTGGCAAAACGGGTCCAGACCGCCTTTACAGCAGGCTAAAGACTTCCTGAAAAAACTTCAAGCGGGATAAGCACCGCCGGATTTCCCTTTACGTGTGGGCTTCTGGGCGTATTTGTCTACCAAAAATCTCAGAGACGCGTATAAATTTTCAAAACGGGGCAAAAGATTCGGGGGAGGTGTTAGGATTACTAAAGGGATTAATGATGTCACTGCCCGATTGGACTTGCCTAATTCTCTAAGTAATATCCATCCTGTCTTCCATTCCAGTTTGCTCAAGGAGGGTCCCGTTTCCGATGCCTGGCACGACCCGCCGGAGAGACCCCCGCCGACTATAATTGATGGCCACAAGCATTACGAAATTGACGCCATCCTGGACTCTCGTTTTAATCGCAAACGCTTGCAATATTTAGTCTCTTGGGTGGGATATTCCTCTGGGTATAATCAATGGGTCTATTCCGAAAATATTGACGCCCCTGCCCTCATTTCTGCTTTCCATCGCACCTTTCCGCACAAACCTGGGGGGGAGAAGTCTTTCTTAAGGGAGGCAGAGTGTAAAGGTAAACACGTAGCATTAAACAATAATACCTGGGTGTCCTGTAGTCTTAAACAAAATAGTAATTATAGAGTTTATTGTTTAAATGTGATTAATTTTGTCCACAATCAATAGCCTATATAATATATATGATGGCAACACGTTATTGAAAGATTTTCTGTTTTTAATGGTATAAAGTTACTTTTTATCCAGTATTCTATTTTTTTAAAACATTACAGCATGTACTTCCCTCACATGGTTTAACTTTAAAAAAAACTGGAAGGGGAGAAGTGAGAAAGTTGTGCTCCGTTCACATGGGGAAACACACTGCTGGATTCAACTGCTTGCATATAATTCATTTTTATCAGTATTTCAATTCTTTTCCAGAAAATAATGTGGGGTGTTTTGTCCTGGGCTTCAAAATTTTTAGAAGTTGTCCATCTCTAGGAATACATCTACAAAACCCACGCCCCCTATATGTTCAGTGGAATGCACATATGCACCATTTTTGTGCACTGGCTTTATATGTGCAGTCACAAAACACACACTCGTGCTTAAGGCTCCGTGCAACCCTTCTAGTGAATACAAACAATTGAAGTTCTGCACAGTACTGCTGCTTTGGTTTATTAAATGTATCTCCGTGTGTGGTCAGGGCATGTAATTTTTTCATTACTTAATAAAAAGCTTACCTCGAGCACATGCTTTACATTAATTCCTGTATGTAATGTTTGATTTCTTTCAGGACTGAAAAAGTGGATGAAGTAATTAAAGAATGGGAAGGCTCTTTCTTTAAGGACAACCCTCGCTTAAGGAAAAAATCTGTTTCTTTGCGCTTTGATCTCCACCTAGCAGCAACAGATGAAGGTTGTTTACAGACTAAACAGAAAAGCCTGCCTGATATTGAAGTAAGATTAGTAATGAGGCGGTCCTGCAGTATCCCATCCATCAAAACCTAAATCGGCATTGAACTTCCCAAAGATTATTTATGGATGGATCTCAGAAATAAATGTTAGGAAGAACATAAATGGACTTCATGACTGCCTCATATCTGTCAAAGTTAAGAGTAAATGCTATCAGCTAATATATATTCCTATAACTAGTAATTATTTTAGAGATCCAAGAGAAGGTTAAAGATCTTACACTGAGACCCAGAATTCTTATTAGATTATTATTATATGTCTGTTTATATATTTTGTTTTTGTTTATTTTCCTCCCAATATTTATTTACTTTTGGAATTTTAAAAAGCATTTGAGAATCTAATGGGGAGAAATTTATCTCTGCTGAACTAAATACTTTCATTTTAAAGGATACATTCTAGTACTATTCTGACGGATGCCTGCTTGCACCATCATCAAAATTAATACACCAAATGGCTGACAATGGTTGGCAAGTGGTAAAGTCATACCAGTGCTTCAAAGGGCAATTCTCATCACATATGATGGGACAGTGGCCCCCTTGAAGAACACGTTTTTGTTAAAAAACAGTTTAAGGTCACATTGTTTCTTTCACATGTACAAACTGACTGATCGGCAATCAGCGCAGCACCACAGGAGAATTCTAACAAATGAAAAATGACATAAATATTTCCCAAGGCTTCCTTAAAAGCCAGTTTAATTCATACTTTGCCATGTAATGGTACTAGCAATCTCACAGTGACATACACCATTTGAGGGTGAAGCAAAAGTTCTTTGTCCATAAAATATCTGTACTACTAATGTCCGAATTACCAAATTCTTCTAGCTGGCCAACAGGGCTTACTCTTGAATGATTCAAGAAATCTTGCCAACACTCTTAACCTACTACAAGGGGCTCTAACCGGCTTCACTTTTGTGAGTATGTCAGAATTCTTGTTTTCTGGAAAACCCTCTAGAAAACATGAGAATATTTCTACCAGAAATTCCATATGCCAGATACGGGTCATATGAAATTAGCTAACTAATATATTTCTTGTGAGCTCTTTCGTTCTAACTTTCAATTATAGCAAGTGAAAGATTTCCTTCAAATATAAATTTGACTATATTCAAATATATTTGTTTCAAAATGGAAGCAGATTTCACATATTTGTTCAAAATGGAAGTAGATTTCTCATATTTGTTTATTAGGCTTTTCATTCTTTTTGCTGAAGGTGCAGGGTATATAACATTCTTTCTTTACTGGTTTAGCAAATCCTTACTTCTGAATATTGTGTATTTCTTGTTCCAGTAAGTTGAAATTCTAATTTTCTTGAAGCCAGTGTCTAAACCCTTGATTTCAACAGATCCAGGGTCATGGCTGCATTTTTGTAATTATTACACAACAAGGATAAAGGTTTTTTGAATACACAATATTGAGTTATGCTCTGTGTGCCTATATCACAGGATCTATCACCATTACAACTGGAAATACATTTGCAGTCAGACGAACAGGATAAAAAGGGCTATAAAATGAAGCTGTAATCTTACATGTATATCATCTTGTTAATGCTAAAGTGACAAGAGAGAAGCTAGAATAATACTTGCTCCATCAAGTCATTTCAGGTACCACAAACACACCTATGCACAAACACATCTAACATCTTGTCCCTGAGCAAAACACAAAAACAAAAGCAAAGTACAGATGCTCTAGAAAGCTGGCCATTACTGGTAAAAAAGTGGATTGCAGAGGAAAAAACAGGGACCTGTGGCACCTTAAAGACTAATTTAGTTCCTAATTAAATGCCATTCTAGTCCCTCTTTGCATGGGTAAGGAAAAGGGTGGGGCTTAACAGCAGTCCACAAAAGTGAGAAAAATAGCGCCAGCATATTTGCCATATGCTGTCTGAAGAGGTGAGGCTGAGGGCATCCAATTTAAGGAGTCCTTGTGCAACCGCTAGCCTTTTTCTTCTGCTGTGTAATGAACTAGCAAAGTCCAGGCCAAAGTAACCGTTCTCAGTTCTTTATTGTGCAGGCAATCATAGTCGGATACAGGCAATGCGAGGTCTGAGAGCCTCAGACCTCTGATAGAAGATTTTACACAGTGGCATATCACATTCCCGGCAATACAGAATAAACAAAGCCAATACTCAAAGCAATACAGAATAAACAAAGCATAGTTTCCCACAGGCAAGTAGAGATAACCTACAAGCGAAAATCCCCATCCCAGGCAGAAAGCCAGAAGCAGCCGGCAGCCACCTCCCAAGGACAGACCACACACTCATCACATCCTGACATGCTGAAAGACACAATAATAAAATATGCGTTTGCCTACGTAAGTCTGAAGTACAACAAACTAGTAATTAAGGGGCCACAGAATCCTATTGTGCTATAAAGCTGCATTGACAAAAAGTATACAATTATATGAAACAGCCACTTTTTATATTACATCCAGAAGTGATGCATTTCAGATCACATGGCATTTATTGTATCACATCACTCGTGAAAGAACTCTTGCAGCATATGAATCAAGAGAAAAGAAAATACTTTGCTCTACATTGACTAAATACGTCTTTACGTATGAAAGAGATGTAAAATCTCTTGAAATCTCTGGTTTGGAACGCTAGAAAATATAGTCGTTTAAAGTGTACGATCCAAAGAATTATTCAACTGGTTCCACATGTCCCAGAGGCTTTAGATTTGTATTTCTTGGACAATTGCTTCTCAAGCTGAAGGCAAATTACTTTTGAAACCAAGGATAATTTCAAAAGCAGTGCTATGCTGTTGTTCAAAGATGCATATTATCCTTGGCCTGTGCCTGAATTGTTCTTTGGATTATGGCCACAGTCCCCTTTTGTGACATCTGCATACGCATATATGAAAAAGAAGCAATAGCTTGTAATATCCCTGCCTAGAACAGCACGACTTTACTTGAAAAGGTGAAGTCACAGGGAAGGTGAAGTCACAGAGGCATTACTAAAGCTCACAACTTCCCACATTCACAACATATTTCACAATTTCACATAGGTTTTTGGTGAAAGCACAGAGATATGAGTATTCTGGAAATGCAAGATAAAAGTAGGCATGGACCAGCTAAGGTTTTTAGGGAAAACTTAATATTTTACTTTAACAGTCAAAAGGAGCTGGTGGTCATCAGTATATCCTAAAGAGTCAGGTTCAATTTTGTTTTCATTAGGCCCTCGGTAGCATGTATTAATTTTACTAGAGGGTCAACAGTTGCCTTACATGGAATGAATTTGAAAAATAAGACACAGTGAGTGTCATGTTGCACTTAAACTTCCAATTCTTGGCAACAAATAAGACAAAGCATTTCTACCATAACTTAAAATACTACGCTAACTATTACTATTTACTGTTAATAAATGCTGATCTAGAATTGTTAATATTTGATTACATGGCATACTGAATGTATAACTGTCTCGTTTATTTTATGTAGCTTTTCCTTTAATGATTTTGTTACTGTATAATTTTTACACTTGAATTTCAATTAGTAGATCTGAAAACTACTTTTAAATATTTAGAAAAGAAAACACTGGGATATGAAATTACCAAAGTAAACGATACCATTGCAATACAGACTAATAAACTGAACCTGGGAGTATATAATCCCAGTGTACTGTATGGATCTTCTCAACCCAATGCACGACAGATTACTGTTGCTAAACCAGAAGGTGAGCAAATTAGGAATCCCCTAAAGCTCTATTTTGTTTATCAGATTTCTTACGCCCCAATCCAGATGGGGGTGAAACAGCTTCTGGGAGTAGTGGAGTCAAGCGCATTTGCCCACCCTGCTGGTGTAAGGGACATCTGCGCAAAGGGACTCCCTAGCAAGGAGCAGCAGTAGTGTAGTGGTTAAGAACAGGTGCATTCTAATCTGGAGAACCAGGTTTGATTCCCTGCTCTGCCGCTTGAGCTGTGGAGGCTTAGCTGGGAATTCAGATTAGCTTGTGCACTCCAACACATGCCAGCTGGGTGACCTTGGGCTAATCACAGTTCTTCTGAGCTCTATCAGCCTTATCCACCTCACAGGGTGTTTGTTGTGAGGGGGGAAGGGCAAGGATATTGTAAGCCCCTTGAGTCTCCTACAGGAGAGAAGGGGGGATATAAATCCAAACTCTTCTTCTTCTTCTGTGCTGGCAGAGAAAGGAAAGACACCAGTGTGGATGCCACATGACCTTGTGATACCTAAAACCAGGAGCTACGCTGGCATCTGTTTGGCCTCTGCTCTCCTGTTTTATTTTGCTGATATAAGCTTAGACATCTGGAATTTGCATCACCATATTGCAGCACAGTGGGGGTGGGCCTGGGTGTTCCCTTTCACTTAGGGACCTGTGGCAGTGGCCATGTCCAGACCAGAAGGGTGGGCCATGGGTGTTCCCTCCTTGGCAGCAGAAGTACACCACCAGAAAGTATGGCAAAAGCCTGTTTATTCTAAGGAGCTATTCACAAGGGGGGGGGGGTTTCCTCCTTTCTGTGCTGCCCAAGGCCTCTTTGGAGGCAACATGGCACCACCTTTACCCCACCATCCCTGGCTGCTGCAGAACTTCCTCACATGTGGACTGGGCTGCCTGCTGCCTCTCCAGCAGTTCAGGGCTCAGAACAGCTTGCATCAAAAGATACCATATAAACCCGCTGTAGCTAAATAGAACACCAGAAACAATCCTACACGTTCAGAATCCAGCAAGAGCCGTCGCAAAAAAGAAATGAAGGCACATGCCTGAGTGGAAGCCACAACAGAAAAGGCCATTCTCTGCATACTGTCAGATTTAATTTCAATAAATGGTGTAATATGGAGCAAAGGGTGTTCATATGAGCTTAGAACATGTTATTGCATGGACCTTGGACTAGTCACTCTCATTCCTACCTTACCTTATATAGTTATAGCAGCAACATGCAGAAAGAGAGAACCATGTACACCATTCATGAACTTTGGGAAAGGGTGAGATAATAATGGGCAACTGCTAGGCAGAAACAGAGAAATAAAGAAGATGCTCCCAAAGGGCATCCCTAGTAAGGTACAATATGGTGATGCAAATTCCAGATGTCTAAGCTTATATCAGCAAAATAAAACAGGAGAGCAGAGGCCAAACAGAGATTAAAACAATTTATTCTGGCAAAAGCTTCCACAAGTTTGTTCATCACTCCAATATACATGGTGAAATGAGCTCTGATACACGAAAGCTTATGCAGGGATAAGCTGCTGTGATGAAGTTACTCCATTACAGTACCAGGAAAAGTCACACTAGCCTGACAAGGCTTTTGATCTCCAGATGGAGAACCAAAAGGCTGTGGAAATTTACCCAAAAGGAAGCCACTAACCAAACTGCCATATCTCAAAGGCTTGATAACCTCACGGCAGGAAACGAAGTTTTCCTGGGAACCAAGAAACAAAGACAAGGGGATTCTGATCCCAGCTGAGCTCGAGTGTGCATCTCTAACTCAGGGGGCTGAAATAAGCCTGCAGGAACCGGTCTATGTAGCTGAGAAATATATGTTTCAGAACGCTTTATTGTTTTCTGTTCAATAAAATGGTTTGGAACTCAGTTGGTTTTAGAGTATCTAGAGAAAGGTTTGTAGAACAGGCATGGCTCTCCCAAGCCTGGTTCTGTGATAGCTGCATAAATTGCTCTGTTGGTCTTAAAGGATCACTGGACGTGTGCTTTAATACAATGATGCACGTTAATTTAGAAAGGGTTAATAAGTATGACTGATATATATTACTGCCACAAGGCAAGAAAAGGCCTGTGTCACTGATTGGGACGTTGCAGTACTGCAGTTCAATCTCTGCTCACAACCTGAGTTTGATTCTGATGGAAGTCGGTTTCAGGTAGCTGGCTCAAGGTTGACTCAGCCTTCCAAGGTTGGTAAAAGAAGTACCCAGTTTATTGAGGGTAATGTGTGGATGACAGGGGAAAACAGTGACAAACCACTCCATAAACATAGTCTGCCTAGTGTAAGGATCATCAAACGAGACTCAAGAAGGGTTCAAGAGCTTTATTGGAACTGTGTCAGCCCAAGGTTCAGATAGCCAAAACTAAAGTTTGGCTCTCTGTATATACCTGTAAGTTACAGAAAGGTTCAACCCAAAATCCCGCCATCCTCGCATTGGAATATCAGCATTAGAAAGGACTGTGGGAACAGAGGCATTGTTTAGGACAGACAGTTCACTCCTTCGTAGGAAGGCAGATAAGAATGAACATTTAAGCTATATTGATTAGTTATATGCAGGCAGGGGGAGGCCTCCATAGCCTTGGGCGATAATGGCAGGGCCATCTGTGACCTTGGTGTGGACGTGTAAGCTGCCAGGCCGAGCATGGCGCAGGCCTGACACTTAGTAAAGGTTGTGATGTGATGTCCCCCCCTGGGGTCGGTAATGACTTTATGATTGCACAGGAGACTACATTTACTTTTTACCAAGGCAAAGATGATCTGTGAAGTTCTTCAAGGCTTATCTGGAAAGCTATTAATTTTTGCAAGCTGTTTCATGAGCCATAGATGCTTCTCAAGAGGAGCCCATAATTAAAAGAGCACATTGGGCTCATATTTAAAGATACTGTCCTGTTTACATGGTTGGTTTTGCTAAGACCTACTGGCTCACTGACAACTCAGAACAGCAAACTAAAGTGTAATGTGTAGCATACCAATTACTGTATGAGAATCTTTTACAATCCTCAAGGACTTGTTACACTAGTCTTGCTATAGACAGAACAAGGTAAATCCAATCAATCAGGTCACTGCCTGCCACAATTATCCATTTTTTTCTCAAAAATAACACTCAATTACTTTTCCTGTGCTAAAATTTAACTAAAACTGATTGAAATATACTTTCTCAGTATATTTCACCCAACTGCACTTCTCTGCCACAATCCCACCCAACAAGGGTTTTGTACATGTAGCTCCCATGATATCCAGTATTGTGGTTTTGAATGGTCAAAGGGGACCCTTCTTTCATTTTTCAGTGGCAGAAAAGCTCATTGGCTCCAACAGATTATAACAAAAACACAAAAAGAACACATCAGCAATGCAATCCCAAGCAGAGTTATACTATCAAAAGTCAATTTAAGTCAATAGGCAGACAACCCCATCCACTGGGCCAAGCACACTGCTGTGGTACCACATCAGCCCACCACCCCAAGGAGGGTAGTGTGGGGAGGCAAAAAGGCCCACAGCCCACAAGCCCCCATACGTGTTAATAGACTTATGCCACCTTTTCAGTAGTCAGGATGTGCCCTCCCGCCATCAAAGTGGCAGGACCTGGCTGTGGGAGGGGGAAGCTGTCGTCACCTCTGATATGTTAATGGAGCACCTTCCTTATGAGGAGAGGCTGCAGCGTTTGGGACTCTTAAGTTTGGAGAAGAGATGTCTGAGGAGGGATATGATTGAAGTCTATAAAATTATGCATGGGGTAGAAAATGTTGACAGAGAGAAATTTTTCTCCCCTTTTCACAATACTAGAACCAGGGGGCATTCATTGAAAATGCTCAGGGGAAGAATTAGGACTAATGAAAGGAAACACTTCTTCCCGCAACATGTGATTGGTGTTTGGAATATGCTGCTGCAGGAGGTGGTGATGGCCACTAACCTGCATAGCTTTAAAAGGGGCTTGGACAGATTTATGGAGAAGTCGATCTATGGCTACCAATCTTGATCCTGCTTCATCTGAGATTGCAAATGCCTTAGCAGACCAGGTGCTCGCAAGCAGCAGCAGCAGAAGGCCATTGCTTTCACATCCTGCATGTGAGCTCTCAAAGGCACCTGGTGGGCCACTGCGAGTAGCAGAGTGCTGGACTAGATGGACTCTGGTTTGATCCAGCAGGCTAGTTCTTATGTTCTTAATGGACCCTTTCCTGTTCTTTCACTTTCCTTTGATGCTAGTAACTGTAGCTAACTAGAAGATGACCCTGGTGGGTTCTCAGCAGGAGGAGGTGGCAGGTGACTGAGTCCTATCACTGCACTGGCCTTGAGATGTTCAACTTCTAAACATTCTTCTTTCCATTGGTCTGCCTTTGCATTCTCTGGGAATCTGGGAGGGGGAGTTTTATGGTGGGAACTCTGGAGGGATAAATGTAACTGTACTTCTATATTCCAGAAGAACTGGATTTGCCAAAGCCAGGTACTAGCTGGGTTCAATAAAGAACCCAAAGCCCGACTATTGACTTCAGTCTTAAGACCTGATATTAAGGCAGTTCTCCCGTTCTCCTGGATCCCCGCCCTGCGCCCATACCTTTGTCTACGGATCTACGGGCGGGGTTACTCCAGACAATGGTACAAGTGGTATGGAACCGGACGACAAGGCCCCAGATGGGACCTGAGCACCGGTCACTGACCCCAGTTCACCGGCTGCGCAAACTGGGTCACACCCGGGAGACCTAATCCTGGACTTCAACCCATGGGAAACATGGGGCCCCTCACCAGCCCAACAGTTGTCCTGGATTGTGGCACCCCTGCACCACCAAATGTTTGACGAGGAGGAGGTGGATTACCGGCAGCATTATAGTCCAGCAGAACTGGCTTTGCCAAAGCCAAGTACTAGCCAGGTTCAATAAAGACTTCTGATCGAGCATCCAGAGTCCGACTATTGACTTAGTCTTAAGACCTGACACCCAGCCACCAGTGCAACAGGGCCAATGGTCGGGGGAAGCTGCTTAACATCAGCTTGACCCCAGGCTATACTCTTAGCCATAACTCTGGACTGCCACATGCCAGCGGGGATGGTGATGCAGTGTCCCACACTGCATCCCACCACCAGGGAGGATCAGGGCAGCTAGCCGCTGCCCAATTCATCCCTCTGCCGGGGCAAGTGCCCTGGGGAGAGCAAATGCACCATTGCAGCCCTGCACCACTCCCATGGGCAGATGTGTGAAAAGTGTGAAAAGTATGAAAACCTTGCTAAGGATAGCATAGTGGGCAAAGCAAACATGCTGCTGTTCACTGAACTAATAGATCTAGAATGTCCCTAGTAATTTAAATAGAGTTCAACTGCACAAATCCTTTAAGTATAAATTTCATAATCTTCCCACGCATTGCTAAAAACATACCAAAAGAACATTTGTCTCTTAGAAGAAAAAGAGGCGTTCAGATTTATACTCCACCTTTCTCTCCTGTAACGTGTTTCAGAGGCATACAAACTCCTTCCCTTCCCCTCCCCAACACAACACAGAGAAGCCCCCAGGAACCATTATAAAATTACTCTCATTTTTTTTGTCATCCCAGCTTATTTATGGCTATTCCGAAGGATTTTCAAGGCAATAGACCTTCTGAGCTGGTTTGTCATTACCTGACTTTGGCTCACTCCCCTGGTATTCCTTGGTGGTCTCCCATCCAAATACTTGCTAAGGTTGAGGCTGATATTGCATGAACATAAGAACATAAGAACATAAGAACTAGCCTGCTGGATCAGACCAGAGTCCATCTAGTCCAGCATTCTGCTACTCGCAGTGGCCCACCAGGTGCCTTTGGGAGCTCACATGCAGGATGTGAAAGCAATGGCCTTCTGCTGCTGCTGCTGCTCCTGAGCACCTGGTCTGCTAAGGCATTTGCAATCTGAGATCAAGGAGGATCAAGATTGGCATGACTAGCCCAAGGTCATCCAACAGGTTTCCATAAAAATCAGACTCTCTTAAACTGACTTCAAAGTATTCAGCATTGCTTCTGAGACACAGAAAACTATGATACTGAGGGGAAAGGAAAACACTGCTGGGGACAGTTTGACAGCTGGCTATTTTTCTAGACAGCTTATATTTAAACTGAGACATAAGAGCCCTGGGAAACAACTCTGCCTTTCCCCATACAGTCATATTTATTTTTATAGTTCAGTCCTTCTTATTGAAGACTTAAGAAAAAACAATCATATTTTTAAATAACACAATTTCAGATCAAACAGGTTTTATTTAAAAAAGAGCTTAGGCTCAGTGGAGACACAGATCTAGTTATCACTCAGGTGGTAAACCAGGTTGTGAGGTATGGAATTGTTACCGCGCTGCCAGGTAACTTTTAATAGCTCCAGACAACCAGCTCTCGGCAGCGCAGGGGAACAGAAATGGGACCCAACACAGCGAGTACAGTGAAATAATAAAAGGTTTTATTGAGATGCTGACCTATGTGTCAGCACCTCCACACCACGGCAACTGCGCTGCCTAGCAGCTTTACAACAGCTTATATGCACTTTCTCCCGCCCGGGAGTCCGGGGGAATACAGGACAGCCTACAACCATTCATTCACAAAATACACAACAACCAATCATACATCTACAAGTACATAGGAACCAATTAGAGTCCAGTGGGCAGTCCCTTCTTGAATTTCGCAGCAGAGGCAGGGCGAGGCGATGACGTAGGCACTGGCGAGAAAAACACAAAAGAGTCCTTTGGGTGCTTAGGCCAGGAAACGAAACTTAATGACGATGGCACCCTTATCTGCCTGCTGGTGGGATTAGGCAGATTGAGGCGCTTCTTCCGGGGGCCCTTTTGTCAACGTCCATTCAGGGTTTTACAAATGAAAGGGACATGCCCAGCTGGAGCAGGGGTGGATTCCTGCCTTGAGCCAAGGAGGTTCCATGCAGACGCAAATACAAAAGATAGATATAATTCCTACTTTCTATCTAATACAGTTTGTTCCTACCTAACTTATACAGAAATAAAACACAGTTCCATCTTTATTTAAAAACAAGATCAGAAATGGAATAAAATCACTTCTGACTCCACTATCAGAATCACATGACAGAATTTTGCTCTACAAAAAAAAATCAGGAAGACAGTTAGAACCTCTTCCACAACACTATTGGCATGCAAGGCCATACCAGTCATTTCATGGTACCATAGACAGCCCAGATTCATGGAGCAAAGCAAGGATAAGACTGACCCCAATACCGATTCAACGGCTTCGATATCAGTGGCATAGCTACCACGGGGCGGGGGGGGGGGGACAGGCTTATCCTTGCTTTGCTCCTTGGGGTCATGTGGAGGTGGAAAATCGGCCCCCACACCTCTCCTCCTTCCCCCCCACTGCTGGGCAACCCTGCAATGCCCCACCCCACCAGGGCTAACAGAGGCTGCTGTGCGCATCCCTGCATGGCCCCGCCCCGCCCAGTGGAGGCCACTGCACATGCCCCTACCTGTCCCTGCCCCACCACTGGCTAAGGTAAGTGGGGCATGGGGGGGGGGGGCGCAGTGCCCAAAGGGCTCCATTTTCCCTAGCTACGTCCCTGTGCCTGATACATTACATCAGTCTTTCCCCCTCCCAAATAAAGTATGCATAGTATCAGACAATGCCTTCCCTGAAGGCCCAACCACTCTAATCTGAATAACAAAGGTTCAACCTTAAGAACATGCACCTAGTTTCAGTCTCACAAAGAACTTGCGAATGGCCACACCCTGATTCCATCAGCAGACCAACTAGATCACCCTGCAGCCTTTCTCCCAAATGTTAATTTAATCTTAAAGCTCCTGTCCAGCTATTGTTATTATTATTTATTTGATTTATTAGACTACCTTACCCCCGAAGGGCTCAGGGCGGTTTACAGGCAACCAGACATAATACATTGCAACTAAAACAATAGAATAATCCCAAATTAAAACATAAATACAATAAAAACAGTAGAGAGAGTCATCAACCTTCTGGAGTTTCTTTATTTTAATATTCCAAGCTCATCCAGTCTTGAAACACCCGATTCTAAAGTCATCAACGCAACCCAACCCTCATCAAGAGTTGGGCATTCCCAGGACATAATCCAATCAAGCCTTTTTCCATAGAATTGTCTGTACCTGGGAACGAAACTGTGCTTTGTTCCAGGAAGATTTTCCGTCCCTTACCATTGCCAGATGGACAATTTTTCTTGTAACTAGACTAGAGCAATTTGTCCTTGGAACTCTCTTCTTGAGCCCATTGTCTTTTCCTGTGGGCAGTGCTGGTCACAACCTCTCACTTCTTCTGACATCTTCTGGATTGGAAAATATCATCCTTCTCTCAACGTCTTCTTCTGTTCCCTCTATTGATCATCTGTCTCTATTCCTATGTGCGGCCATGAACTGTATGATGCTTAATATGGCCAGGCACTTAAAAATACCTCCCACAGTCCATACTACTGTAATTCAGTTCAGTACCTATGAAGGTACTAAACAGCCGAGAATGCATGACGACAGCATTCCATGACCAATTTCTCCAACAAAAAATGCTCCGCAACTCAAAAAGGCTGAGAATATCTGAAGCTGGTAATTTTCCCAGGTCTACTCATTCTGGAAGAGATGTGTGGCAATGTGTGCTTGGTTTTCTCTGGAGAGGTCTCAGTCAATTGTTAAAAGCGTGCAAACGTTTGTAGAAACGTAGCTTAGAAATGACAAAAAACTGGGGTTGCCTCACTCCTTAACTTGAACTAGAACAGGGGTCGGGAACCCGCGGCTCGCAAGCCGCATGCGGCTCTTCCGCCGCTGTTCTGCGGCTCGCTGGGCCCATCTTCACCCGCCCTGCAAGCAGCAGGGCGGGCACATTCCTTGCCCGCGGCCGGCCAGGCCGAGCCGCCGGACCCATCTTCAACCCGCCCTGCAAGGAGCAGGGCGGGCGCATCAGTTGCCCGGCGGCCGGCCAGGCTGAGCCCATCTTCACCCGCCCTGCAAGGAGCAGGGTGGGCGAATCAGTCGCCCGGCCAGGCCGAGCCGCCGGACCCATCTTCAACCCGCCCTGCAAGGAGCAGGGCGGGCGCATCAGGGCATCTTCAGCATTTCAACCCTTGAAAACATCAAAATAAGATTGAAGAGTGCCTCTGAGCATGCTCAGACTGCCACCACCCCCCCCTCAGACTATTACAGTTGCTCAACCAGTTTCGGGGATTAAGTGACACGAAAGGGCTTCGGCCAATGATGTTCTTATCTTAAAAACTAAAAAGACTGGATATTTTCGACAAGAATCTGCGAAAGTCGCCTGTGGGGAGTTTAACAGACAAAGAGACGGGCGAAAAAAAGCATCAAATCCTCCCTCCGCGTACCCAGGCGCTCCCCCTCGTGCTAAATGCGCCACGCATCCAACAAGTCCACTGGGTCCCATTCTCTCTCGTCTCTGCTTCCAGCGGCTCGTTTGCTCCCCCTCCCCCATCTGCTGAGTGCGCGCGCATCTCACAGGTTCGCCAGGTCCCATTCACTCTCTCCTCGGCTTCGATCACGTCATCCCGTCCTCACGTGATCTGGCACACAACCGCCCGCCCGCCCGCTCGCTCGCTCGCTCGCTCGCTCGCTCGCTCCTCCTTCCTTCCCTGGCCTTTCAGCCTCGTCAGGTAAAGATGGTTTTACCACTTCTCGGCAGTTTCGGTACAATCTCTTTGGTGGAGAAAGGGGAGAAAGCGTTGGAGAGAGGAGCAAAGAGAGGAGAAAATTATGTATCACAATTTAAAGGTTGTTTATTATGGCAAAGGGCAAAGTGGAGGCTTTTTTTTGACAAATGAGAGAGACAGCTGTGTGGAAAGTGCGGATTCGGAAACAGGAGTAGCGCCTGGCCTTTTCCTCTGGAGCCTCCCGGATCATCATCTGGAGACAAAGAAGGAGGGTCCCAGGCCCGGGTCGGAGTTGGTGAGTTTGCGGGCCTCGGAAAGGGTTTTGGCCTCGGAAAGAGTCTGTCGGACTTTCCTGCATTCATGGACCCTACAAGGGTGGAGCTTCCCGCCATCTTTTATCCCTCCCCCCTGCAAAACACTCAATTCAGTTACATTCAATGATTTTAATGGAATTTTAAAAAGTAACGTGGTCCACGACCATCGAAACAATTATAAGAGAATTATAATGGGAAAACAATGAAAAATACCTATATCAGTGTTAAAATTAATATAAGAAACAATTGTGAGAGAGTTATAATGAGAAAACAATGAAAAATATCCCTATCAGTATTATAATTTAGATACTGAAAGGTATACAACAGCCATAGGTATTAATTGGGGGGCGGAGGGCACCTAAAAGAGTTTTTTATGCCATACACACAGTAGGATTCTGCTGTTCTTACGCAAAATATATGTGTCCCGCAATTTTGTCATTCATGTTTGCAAGCATAAGCAATTTTTTTAGAATTAATACCAATTTTGTGTAATGAATACCTGCTCAAGACAATATAGTTAAGGAGACATTCCTCTTGAAATAATTTTTTATCATTTTTTATTATCAACTCCATCCAAAGAAATGGTAGTTTCTTTGCATTTTCCTATGGATGCCAACCTCTACGTAATTACATAAATCTGCCCTTCCCACCCAATGAGTTTCCCTCACCAAGGCTGGTTCAAAATATCTTGACACTCCAGTCAAATTCCACCCATCCCCTCCTGGGCCCCCACAATCTGGGTCTAGTCCAGCAGCAGTGCAGCTTCAGGAGGGGATTCCAGCTTCCTTTCACTGCCTAGGAATGAGCCAAAACTGTATAGTGTGTTGGCACCATGGCCCCCAGTTGTGCTCCCTCAAGCAGTTTCTTGAGATGTCATCCTCCAGGTGGGGCCTGGGATCCCCAGGAATCCCAGCTCATCTCCAGACTATGAAGGTCATTTCCTGAGGGTACCACCCTCCAGGAGAGACTTGGAATCCCCTGGAATTACAGCTCATCTCCAAATTACAGTTATGGATGCTTTGGAGGGTGGAATCTATAACATTCCCAGGCTCCATCCCCAAACCTCTAGGAATTTCCCAACCTGGAGTTGATAATCCTACCCCCATAATCCTCCTCCAGTGGCTGGGGGGACTGGTAACCCTACTTTTTCCCCAATATTGAAAAAAATCCAGTTTTTCTCACTTTAAATGTTATATTAAGGTGCTCAATGCCACCTATCATTTGATTTTCCATTCTTTTGTTGTGAGCAGTTTCTGGTTATAAATACCTGCATCTTTTTGTTGCTTTTCTTTTTGATGATCCTTTTTCAGAGGATTTGAACTAGTGAGTATTGTATTGTATTGTATATTTAATTTATCTACTGCCCTCCCCCGAAAGGCTTATTTTTGGGGAAACACAGTAGCAGTTTTCCAGGGCTGTTTCAGGTGAGAACCATGGCTTGGGGATACTTAAGCACTCTGTATGCATCTTAGTCTGAATTAGTGCCCCATGCTCTAAAGAACCTAGGTTGAGCCAGGAATGCCCAAAGTATGCCTACTTGATGGGGTCTAGGGTGAACTTGAGGTAGACTAGGAAGTGGGCTCACATGTAGCAATGTGAGAGTATTAGGAATGAATGCAGGGTGTCAAGTCTGATACAAGTGGAAGGAGTGGAGAAGAATAAATTTTACTAGATTTGTCCTAGTTGCTGTGGGGCACATATAAGAGATGAATTTCAGGACAAAAAGAAAAATGCTTGGGTTTGGGGGAGGTGGGAAAAAAACCTGCCCTGCCTTCCATGCTCACTTCTGGTAGATCCATCTGATTCTCTTGAAAACCGTGCTGAACAGATCTATTCAGACTCCTACCCAGGTTTTCTCAGTGGGACTTAGTCCTAGGAAAGGAGTTTTGGTTCTAGTGAGAGCATTATACGAAATAGTTACTTGGAATACCTAAATCATCACGTGGTTCAAAGGCACCTTCATCTCCATGCCAAGAATTGTAGAGAACAGAAAGGGGGTACAGTATGTCGGCTGAGATTGCCTCTGCCCCAGGCTTGTTATTGGAGCATTTCCAGATCTAACATCGTATCTAGAGAGTGCTGGATTTGACCCACGCTATTCATAGGTGTCAGGATGTTGTTAGTGTGTGCACTGTCCTTGAATCTTTCTCGCCTGTCAGCTCTGGCTATCTGCCTAGGCAGGGGATTTTTGCTTCCACGTTATCTCTGCTTGCCTGTGTGAAACTATGTACTGTTTAATTTCTTGTGGCGGGAAAGAGGTTTGCTACTGTGTAAAAGCTATTATCAAAGCTCTGAATCTCTCAGAATTCGCATTCCCTGTATTCGACTATGACTGCCAGTACTATAAAGAACTGAGAATGGTACCTTTGCCTGGACTTTGCTAATTCGTTACAATAGGCCTCAAATGGTGAAGGCTTTCAATCCTAGGAACAAGGAGGAGTACATTATTTTCAGAGGTATTCTCCCACAACAGGCATATTAATATGCTATAAAACAAGATACTTTTGATCAGTGCACTTAATTGCCACCAGCATTTAGTATAATATTACCGATTGTAAGTTATTTACAGATATGCATATATCATGCCATTGGTGACCATTGCAGAGTAAATGACAGGTCCCTGACCCATAGAGCTTCCAATTTAATATCCAGGATGAGGAAAGACATCAAGGGGAACAGAGAGAGCTGAAGTGGATGATAACATTTAGTGGAGAATGAGGGCAAGCAGGCTGGAATTCTGATTGTGACTCTTGTCCAGTGTATGAGTTATGATGTTTATCTGTTTGTGTGGTCAATAGACTGCATTGTAACAAGTTCTGAGGCATTCTATGTTAACCCGGTTCATACTGTTATATTATTGTTTTTCAGGTTTAATTTATCATCCAGTTGAACATTTTCATCTACCAAAATGTCAAGTAAGTTCAATATAAGGAGTTTCCTGTTTCATTTACCTTACCTGCATATGAAATGGTGCAGTTTGTATTTCATTCCTCAGCTCATTTACGTGGTGTAGCAGTTAAGAGCAGTGGACTCTAATCTGGAGGATCAGGTTTGATTCCCCACTCTTCCACTTGTGCTGTGGACTCTTATCTGGTGAAGTGGATTTGTTTCCCCACTCCTACACATGAAGCCTGCTAGGTGACCTTGGGCTAGTCACAGTTCTTTGGAACTCTCTCAGCCCCACCTACTTCAGAAGATGTCTGTTGTGGGGAGAGGAAGGGAAAGGAGTTTGTAAGCCGCCTTGAGGCTCCTTATAGGAAGGAAAGGCGGGGTATAAATCCAAACTTTTCCAGCCTGAAATGCTCTAAGTCTTGGAAGGAAAGCATTGTCATAGCATTGCCTTATGTAGACAAAGGACAGTGCTGCCACTGTGTCAGTCACATTCATCGTTTTATCCAAGCGGCTTGCTTAGGACTGATTGTCCTCTTGTAACTGAAGTTCTGAATGGTCTTCTTGCATGGCGGGTGATGCAGGCTTTGCATATGAATTCAGGTACACTAGTTGGAAAACACTTCCACTTGAACATTATGCTACCGTGTTTCCCCGAATATAAGACAGTGTCTTATATTAAGTTTTGCTCCCAAAGATGCGCTATGTCTTATTTTCAGGGGATGTCTTATTTTTCTGTGTTCTGTTCGTCAGGCATGCTTCCAAACAAAAACTTTGCTATGTCTTACTTTTGGGGGATGCCTTATATTTCGCACTTCAGCAAATCCTCTACTATGTCTTATTTTTCGGGGATGTCTTATATTAGGGGAAACAGGGTATGTAGGAAACATTTAATGTGAGGCCCTTTCTGCACAGCATATTCTGAGCGAGTTGCAGCCAGGATAAATGAGCCCAGCATAGCCCCAGGCCGTCTGCATAGCGGGCTGTCCCATGGACAGCCAGTGCATCAGTTGGGGCGCACACCTTCACACTGAGGTGCTTAAAAAAAAACTTTTGTAATACTTACCTCTCCCTCTGAAGCACAGCTACACAGGAAGGCACACAGGCTCTCCCAGAGCCTTGCTGGAGCCAGCAGTGCCTGCGTGGCTCTGCAGATGGCAGCTGGGAAAGGGGAGGGGGGAAACGCAGCTGCATAACATGCCTTGCAGACTGTGACTGCGAGGTGTGTTAAAACAAAAGAATAGCAGAAATCACGATTCTTGAATAACCCAGGTTGGGCGGGACGCAGAGCGGATCCGTGTTAGGAGTGGGATCCAAGCGAAGCCCCCTCCACCCAGGTTTTTTACCAGTTTTATCCCAGTTTAATTGGCCTGTGCGGAAAGGGCCTTACAGAGAACACTTTCTAGGCAGAAGTAATTCTTCTATATGAAGATGGAGTAACTCCTGTTACTGGATTAACCGCCGCTTGCTACTGAGTTGGTGGGGGGTTGGGGAGTAAAACTGAGTGGGTGGCAGAAACCTGCTGTGGCAATAAATGTGTTTTTCTATTAGGACAGATTCATTCTGTTAACTTACTTGAATCCCCACAAACTCCCAATTCATAGCTTGGGCGCTCCTATAATATAGCACTTAAGGCACATTTTCAAGTTCTACATCTTCCTTTTTCCTCATCTGTTCATATTTTGCTTTGATGTCTCAAACGCTGTGTAGTTTCTTGATTCAGTATCTTCTACACAGTCATTCATTTTCCCCTCTTTTTTGAAACAGAAAGACCGTCTTATGCCCCACCGCCCACCCCAGCCCCCACAACCGTAAGTATGCCAACATTTTTTCTTAATTTCACACAGATCCAAAAGCCTGGTGTAATTTTAGTCACATTACATTTGAAATGGAGAGAGTATAGGGAGCTTCATAAGTCAGAGCAAGGTGTGCACTTCAATGGCAAACCCTGATTCTACTGCAGGACATCTGAATCCCAGCAGACCTTTTTGCCATATTTTATCTTTGAATTGGACCTTTTCAAGAACTAGAATGTGGAGCCCGGCCTATTTCTGAACTATAACTCTACTGAAAAAAGTGTTAACTGCAGTACTGACTTCTTTATCTTTCCCTGCTACATTGCACCAAACATTGATCCTTGCAAAACGCTAGGGGAAGATCATGGCTTAAAATGTTCAGTCAGACTTATTTGATGTACTGTCAGAGGCTTTCACAGCCAGATTCAACTGGTGGTTGTGGGTTTTCTCTATCACAGAGAGGAGGATGTTACACACTGTGCCCAGTGAGAAGCAAATAACAGCCTTCTCTCTGTGATACACCTCTGAAGATGCCAGCCACAGATGCAGGTGAAACGTTAGGAACAAGATCTACAAGACCACGGCCACACAGCCCAGAAAGACCACAACAACCAGACTTATTTGAGTTGACACTTTATGTGAATTTTTGAAAGAACTCATATCTTCACTTCCTCGTTAAGTAGTCTTCTGTTGGCCTTTTCTCTTAAAATAAAATAATTTGTAAAGGTTGCAGTTATGCTTTGTTGGAAGCTAAACGCAGGTTGTGGTCTTTGAAGCTTGCAAAGGTGCGAGTGTGTGTTTTGGCTGCAGCAAACATTTTCTGGATTTTTTCCTATTCTTATGACTTCATTTCCAAAGAGTGAGGTATGGCTGGGTGTCCTGGCAGGTTAGAAGGGAAGGCACAGTACCTGTTGCAGGTACTAGAAAGGCAATAGCAGAAGTTCTGCGCTCAGGAGCCTTGTCACAGCCTTGTTGAAAATGATAGTTCACCCGCAGCCTGGTTCTAGATGAAAAACAGGCAGCTGTATTGAAGCTTTATTCAGCAGCAAGCTCCAGTTAATAACCAGCTGTTGTATTTTGAACCAGTTGAAATTTCGTAGCACTCTTTGGGGGCAGACCCTCATGAATGACAATAGACAGGGCAGTGTATTTCATCAAAGATCACAGCTAGTTCACCAACCTATGTTCATAAAAAGTAGTTTTGGATATTTGTTTATTTAGCATATATTTGGACCATCCCTCCCCCTAGAAATCCTTAAAGTCTTTGAGCATACAGTTTTAATAAAGGATCCAAGGGTATCCACTGCTTTTAAAAGGGGAATGCAACCCAGTCCAGACTATCCCCAAATCTGCTGAAGGATTGGCTAACAGTACGTCTGCCTTATCTGGGTTAACTTTATTCAGCTCCATCCAGTCCTCCTGTAGTCTCAGATGCTGAGTTCACTGTCCTTGGAATCTGCATTGGAATCTGCATTTCGATAGCATGGCATATTAATGATGTCCCACAACGCTGCTCACATTACAAGAATGGAATAAAAATTTTTCAAATCCTTCACTTGGCTGCAGCCAGGGGCACATTCCAAGACGTGGTTGCCTGAAGGCTATTTCAGAAAAATCCTAGGTCTGAGAAGCTTCCAGGACTGAGGAAGGCGGAGAGAAGTATGGATTGCATATCTTCTCCCAGGGGCTGTACAATGTTCTGTTTCGATTCTTTCTTCATTGACTTTTTTTAGTTGTCATTGACTACAGTGCCTTGGTTTCAAATAATACACTGCTGTTGCAAATATGAACTAGATAAGCTAGTTCTAAAAGTGCCTTTTTGCACATCTTTCTAGTGATTCAGGTTTTAATTCTCAAATAAACAGGGTATCTGTTATCGAATCTTCTGTTATCTAATCTTGAATTATCTGACTGCCCCCAATCCTGTAATACAGTAATACTTCATATAACACTTTGTATACATTGCGTTCCAAAGGGGTAGCCATGTTCTAGCAAAATAAAGCAAAAATCCAGTGGCGCCTAAAAATATTTATTTTGGTAATTGCTTTTGTGAGTCACAGCCTGTTTCACTGAATTATGCGGGCTGTGATTCAGAAAAGCTCATATTGAAATAAATGTTAGTATTTAAGGTGCTGCTGGACTTTTACTTTATATTCTTTAAACCAGTGTCGTCTCATTGTTGTTGTTTTTTTAATTTAATGAGTTTAGTGTCAAGGAAAAGCAGCAGCTGTGTTTGATGTACAATCATTTAAAAAGAAAATTGAGTTTTGGGGTGGAATCAATGAAACATGGAAATCTAGACAGCTTCCTAATGGTAAACGAATTTAGAGAACTAGATTCTGACATATCTGGAGATATCTTAAATACTAAAATAAAATACAAGAACACGCTTCAATGCAGAGCCAGATATTCGAGTGCGGCTGTTTCAAATTCAACCAGATATAGCCACATACTGCAAATCAATGTGGTCTCATTGTTAGAGTGCCAGACAAGGTTCTTGGACCACCCAGGTTTGAATTCCTACACTGCCATGGAAGTTGGCTGGGTGTTCATGGGCCAGTCACCTCCTCATAGTCTAACCTGTCTCACAGAGTGGTGGATATAAGGATGAAATTGAGATATTCACAGCATCTCCATTCCATGTGTATGTGTGACATACGAGGACTGACTGGAGGAGTCGAAATTCATCATCTGACTTCTAGCCCCACAGTGTAACTGAAAATCTGAGTGATTCAGAAGCCTTTCAGATTAAGCAGTACTGTCATACAACATATTAAGGAGTGGGTTTGAGCCACTGTGCCCTAATTTCCTTGTTGCTGGCTGTAAGTAAGTTTTGAATAGTTCTAATTGTTGAACTCCTGAACTGAATTTGAATATCACACTGATGTACCATAAACCTGTATAAAGGACCATTTCTGCTCAGCATCAGAGTACCACCTCTTCCTTAGTGAACTGTAGTGATAAAAGTGTCAGTATGCCATAGAAATTCTCCATTCACTGCCTTACATAGGCATTTTTAGTTCAGATACAGAGACCATTATTAGGCATATACAACACAGGGAGAGTAAGGAGTCAATCCAGTAGGGAACAGTAAAAGTAATATGGTCAGCAGCCAAGGGAAGTTCAAAACGTGCAGCAAAAATTTGGTTACGATTTCCATTATTTCAGGCTTGGGATTGTTGAGCAGGAGAATCATCTTTGCATTGATAGGAAGATCTGAGAATCCAACCGAGGTTAAGGCAGAGAAGTCCGGCCTGAAGCTGTTATACTTAGGGCAGGAGAGCAAGATGTGTTCAAGGGAGTCAGTGTAAGTAAAGCAGAAAGAACAGTGTCGATCATGCCGAGGGATGTTTAAGAACTGACCTTGAAGTAAAGACGATGGAAAGGAATTGCATCTTGCTTTTGAGAGTGCCCATCTGAGATTATGGTTGGGAAATTGGTTCAGATAATGGGCAACACAGAGCTTTTGGAGAATAATCTCAAAGTACAAGGGTGAACAGGAACTCTGTGGGCATTTTTAGTTACAGGCATTTCTAGTTACCATGGAAAATATGTCGAAATCTAAGCTTCAGTATTGTTTAAATGCACCGTTAAGGTCTTTTTTATTTGAGATGAATGGAGCCGTCTGTGACGGGGTCCCTTATATTCAAGGGCGAGGGAGAGGTATTATCCCACCACTAGCCACCAATTGTAACGGGACGTGTGGCCTACAATCAAGGTTCCCACTAAACTGACCAGTGGGGTTTCCCAAAATATCCTAGGCTAGTGTTCAGGGATCTTCTTTTTTCTCTTCTGCCACCATTAAAGAGAAGGAACTAGGAATCCCAAAACTGCTGCTGGCTGCCAAATATAATGAAGGATCCCACCTCACATTTGCTCTTGGTCTGAGGGGAATGTCCTTCAGAGTCCCATATACAAAAATGGAGGGAACTCAAAATTGGCTGGGATTCTAGTCTCTCAGACAGACACTCTTCAACCTCTCACACACAAACGCAGGCTGGCACGAGGGTAACTTGAACACAACGAATGAACTTTATTTTAAAAACAAACGAAAGTCTTCTTACACTGGCTCAGAGAGGTACTAACGCTTGATGGTTTCAGAGAGGTTCTTTTCACTTGAAAGTTACAAAGCTTCAGATGTTAACTTAGGTTTCACACACAGAGAGACACACGCAGGTGTCTCTTCAGGAGTGATTTTGCTTTAGATCTACTAAGTTTCTTCACAGACAGACACTAGTTCTTTCTGATCCACAACCCACTGAATACACACACACACAGCCTATGCCCTGTGAGATTCTGGCATACAAGCCTCCCTCTCTCACACTAATCCCAAACTGGCCTCACTGCCTCTGGATCGGGCTTTTCCCAGACTGGTGTTACACAGGGGTAGGGCAGACTCTAGGTCTGGACAGTGTTTACTGTCAAGTCACTGGCGTGTCACTTTGCACCAAACTCAGGGCCTCTGTTCTCTGACAAGCCTCCTCAGCTTATAGAGCAGGGGTAGGGAACCTGCGGCTCTCCAGATGTTCAGGAACTACAATTCCCATCAGCCTCTGTCAGCATGGCCAATTGGCCATGCTGGTAGGGGCTAATGGGAATTGTAGTTCCTGAACATCTGGAGAGCCGCAGGTTCCCTACCCCTGTTATAGAGTAACTGGACTTCTGTCAGCTAACACTGCTGAGACAGAATCCTTCAATTCAGATCTGACAGACCGCTCTCTGTCAAAGTCTGGCTCTTCCTGAATCTCTCTCCCAATCTTGACTCCTTCTGATCTCTGTATCAGAATCTCTTCAGAGAGAGTGTATCCACTGACAGGCTCTGCTCTGTCTATTTATACTGCCAGCACTCTGGCTCCCCCTATCCCTGGCCTTGATTGCTCGACCAATCAAATGGGGTCCTTAGTATAGTGGAGCCTGCTGCCTTAACTCTGGCTGTTACTAAGGCCTTTTCATTAGGCCTTTTACACACAGCAGCCTTTCAGTGTGGGGCAAGTCCGTTACACCATCCATCCTGGACAGTGTATTGGTGGTAGTTGTGAGATTTTCCTACTACATGCCTTTAAAGCAACCATGCCATTTGCCACTTGTCTAAGCAGCTGTGCTTCCATGTGCTTACCTTTACCATGTCTTGTGCTGTATTGTCCGCACAGTGAAAACACTGTACCGTGTTATAGTTGTTTCCCTTGTGACAGTTGCCTTTAACTGGGTTTTTTTTGGTAAATACGGCAAAGAAAAGAATAAAATACGAAGTAAAGCATGCTTCCGTTTATTGCATCTCACATGTTGTATATGTTCACAGACGTTCTTTTCAATGTCTAAGTTAAGCGAAAGAGTTTCAAATTATATGGCAGTGTTTTAGCTTTGGTCTCACTTTTATTGAAATGTTACTTTAAGTCAGAAGTCCTCAGCCTTTTTGAGCCACTGGGCACCTTCGGAATTCTGCCACAGCCTGGTGGGCACAGCCACAAAATGGCTGCTGTCAAGAACCACCTGCAGTAGTGGCAGCTGCTAACAAAGCAACATTTTTCAACTCTGCAGAGCCTATCAAAAGTCTTGGATAAAGGCGCCCCCTGGCCTTCCCCATTTCCTAAAAATACTTGTCGGGCACTTGGAGAATTATGGGGGTTGGGGAGGGTACGATGGCATCCATGAGTATGACCTAGGAGACCCCTGCTTTACATGATTACACACACACACACACACACACACACACACAGTGGTGGGATTCAGCAGGTCGGCACCACTTCGGCAGAACCCGTTGTTAAAATGGTGCTTGTAAACAACCAACTGTTAAAATTATTTGAATCCCACCACCAGAACCAGTTGTTAAATTATTTGAATCCCACCACTGTGTGTATGTGTGTGTATTTTTTAAGCATGTGGCATGATGTTTGCTGCTCCAATACCAGTCAGTATGCAGTTACTGCTGCCCACAAAGAGGGGCTTTCCACTCTCCTTGTCGTTTTTTTGTATCAGTGTAGGCGTGTTAAAGTCAAATTAGTAGGAAGGCCATGCTTGCCAACCAGAAGAAGTCCAGGAGATGAAGTAAAAAAAGTTTTAGCAAAACTTTAGTTTTAGCAGAAAAAAAAGTTTGAGGGAAAAATGTCTCCTCCCCTTTCCAATCACACATCCAGAACGGGTTTATTAGCCACAGGTTTAAATATGTATGGGTGATCCAAGCACAAAAGACTGAGGCACCTACTTGGTGTTTTTCCACACGAAGAAAAAATCAAAGAACAGCACATGAGCATTTATTTGTTTGTTTATTTATTTGTTTTATATACCGCTCTACCCCGGAGGGCTCTGAGCGGTGTACAACATAACTTCCTCTGCACGGTGTACAACAACCCATACAAACAACCCCATTAAACTTAAATTAAAACACAGCGATAAGATTAACAAAGGTGATGTCACGCAATAACCCCAATTAAAAACCCTCCCAAAGAGGGGGGAAGCAAAACAGAACAGTGGGTCCCATAGGTGACAATGGGAACTCCGGACCGGAGGAATAAAAGGGGGCACTCTCAGCAACTGGGATATAGAAGAAGAGAAGTTTGGATTAATCCCCTCTTTTCTCAACCATAACCAGTCTCAAAGCAGCTGACAAACCCTTTCCCTTCCTCTCCCCACAACAGACACCTTGTGAGGTAGGTGAGTTTGAGAGAGTTCTGAGAGAACTGTGACTGGCCCAAGGTCATCCAGCAGACTTCATATGGAAGAGCAGGGAAACAAAACCAGTTCACCAGATTAGAGTCTGCTGCTGTTAACCACTACACCACACTGGCAAAGAGCAGAAACTAGAAAGAGGAGAGATGCAGTTGCAAATTCTAACAAATGTCAGCATGTAATATTCCTCTCACTGCTTATTTATCACTACAGATGTTAAAGAAATGGTTAAAAAGCTGGTTCCATGGCATGCAACAGCAATCAATGCCAAATCTTTGCTAATAACATCCCTTTCTTTACCTTGAAAGCCGCTGGATTGTGTAGAATGTAATAATATCCTTCCTCTTATTCCAGAAAGGGCCTGGTGAGATTTGTAGGTGTTATGTTTGGGAGCTCCTCTATGTTAAAATTCCATTAAAATAAATTCAGTCGCCCTGCAAAGACTCAGCTAGGTGCTGTTTCAAGAGTTCTGACAAGACCATGGGCCATCTTTACAGTTTTTAGATTTGATTTATTAGTACAATGTGGTCCTGGCGAGTGCCAGCAAGAGACATTCGGAGGTAGTTTGCCATTGCCTCCTCATGTAGGTGGTTTGCCGTCCAGGTGCTGACTGAAGCTGACCCTGCATAGTTTCCAAGGTCTGATGAGATTTGGCCAGCTGGAACTATCTGGGTTAGGGCGTTTGTGCAGTAAATACGAAAATGCTTTAAAAAATAGTTAAGCAGTGAGTGCTTTTGCTACAACTCATTTCTTGACCAATTTTGATCATTTTCTTATTTATTCCCTGTTGTACTAATACACCAAATCTAAAACATGAATATAGTGGTCTTCTCAACCTTGTAAATTCACCTTGTAAATTAAAGGTGACTAAATTACTTTTAGATTACTAAGCCACTTTTTAATGGTAACAGACATTGTAATATTTGTCCCTTTATATTGTAACCCTACAGCAAGTTAGATACTTGAGTGGAAACTGGAGGTTGGGTCTGTCTGTTATATTTGAGTGTAGGGCCTTTCGTATTCAATCCACACTCTCCCCATCACATTGCAAAAGGCAGAGTTTCAGAGATATTCTTTCTTCTTCCAATGATTTGCGGAAAATAGATAACGGGATCTACCAGCACTTTGATGTGGCCTAGGCCTGAAAAATGATCTGCCTTGTTCAGGGGGGTGTTAACTGCAGCATCAGGCAAGTTGGCAGAATTTGCCCTTTTGTCTATCAAATTGTCAGTGTTTCATGGAGCTACTGAAAGGAAGTGTGTGCTGTCTTTAACTAACCTGTCATTCGTTCCAAAGAAGTATTAAAATATTTGGCCAGGCTTTAAAAAACCCAACTTTAACATAAAATGTGCTTTTTTGGGCTAAAGCATATACTCAGTTTTGCCCTAAGTTCATAAGTTGAAAACAACCCTTCCGATTCTGTTTTCTTTTTTTTTAAGTATTTACTTTATTTATTCTTTGCAGTGTAAGATATAGCTGTCAGACTGCATGAGCAACAAATAATGCAAACACAAAATCACAAAAATTAGAGGCAGTGCAAAGAAAAGTATGCAAGGCTGGAAAATAATAAAAGTCAGTTTCTTCTCCTTGGTCTGTAATTTGTCCGTTTTTTAAAAATGGTCTGTATTTATTTGTTTTCATGACTGCAGTTTGTAGCATTTTTATATTTTTGTTTTTTATTTTGTGGGAAACATGATGTTACATCTGGATGGGAATGGGGAAAAAAGTGAAGGAGAAATGTTTGTTGTGTGCTGAATGTAATATCCAATGGGGATTTGAAGCACTTGAACAGCACGCCACATCTTCTAAACATAAGGACGAGTGTAGAAACCAACTGGTTTCATTTCAGCCATGTCTGTCAGCGGTTTGTTCTGGTGCTGCTAGTTCTGGTAGCCGTGCTGTGGCTAAAGATTCCACAGGAATGATTCCATTTTTCAGTGTCAGGGTAGTGAAAATTATTTCATCTGGCCGGTTTTCAGCTGTCTTGTGAAAACTTTTGAATTTATTTTTCCAAATGTAGTTCTCCAAGATTTTTCCCTCTCAAGGGCAAAGGCACAGTATCTTAACAACAGATGTGCTGGCCCCTCATTCTTCACCACCACAGTGACTGGTCACCAGGCAAAACCGTGATTGGGAGTAGGCATCTCCAGACTATTTTTTTAATGGGATCAGCAACAACTGAAAGATATTCACAGTAAACGAAATGAAGCTTTGGATTCGGCACAACTTTCTCAGTTAAAACTGCTCATGCTAAGTCAACACGACTGTCACTAAACCCATGACTGTTTATCTTATTTTGTCAGAGAACCAGCCTGTGGTAGATATTTCCACTTGTAAGGTTCATATAGCCCATTATGTGTTCTGTAGGGGCATGGCAGAACTGGGAGACAATGAATCAAATTTTAATTTTCCTTCTTCATGATTTTTTGGATGAATGGCCATCATGATGGGAGGATTTCACAAACATTCAAAGAGATCTCTGTGAGAAATCCTGTCACCCAGACCCTCCATGCTGGGCTGCTCAAGTCAGATCAGTTTTATTTTGATCCAAGATCAGTAACCAAAAACAAAACCAAGGAATGTTACAAATCAGTCGTATACAACATACAGTCGATGAAATATTGATCCATATAAAATATAAATAAAAATGATTGACTTATGAAAAGTTAGTGACTTTCTTTTGCTTTTTTTGCACGCTGTGGTACCAAATTATGCTACCTTATAGGATGTTTCAGCAGCACTATCAACAAGAAGAAAAGAGATATAAAAATGGTTTGTTCTGCCAGGAAATTTAGACAAAATACAAATATTCTGATGAAAACAGCAGTGTAAGAGCACATGCTCAATAGTTCCTATCATTACCGATTGACATGGACGTAAGTGCCCAAGGGAGTGGGGGGAGGCAGATGTGTCAACGTGAGGCTGTGCCACTCCCTGAAGTCCTTTTGCCCCCCATCCTTTTGAATGAGGCTCAGGGATGTAGGTATAGATTTTTTTATGGGGGGGTTCGGGAGTGGGGCCACACACCCCACCCGCCCCTAGGGCATGGCCACGCCTCCCCAAGCCCCGCCCCTGGCCTAGCGCTTATAAAAGCATCTCTCCGAGCCCGGGGACGGCAGACTCCTCTGCCCTCCCCTGCCCTCCCAGCTGGCAGTCGGCAGTTCCTTCTGCCCTCCCCTCTGGGCAGAGGCATAGAGGGAAAATAGAGCCCGGTGCAAAATCTGAGCCCCCCACCCCACCCCGGGCAGCATCACTTTCAATGGTGTTTAAACTAGAGAGCCCCAATTCTCCTTTTAAATCCACCTTAAAGGGAGAATCTGGGGTCCCTAGTTAAACAACATTGAAAGTGATGCTGTTTTGGGGTGGATTATCCCCCACCCTGAAACAGCATCACTTTCACTGTGGCGTAGTGGTTAAGAGCAGGTGCATTCTAATTTGGAGGAACCGGGTTTGATTCCCTGCTCTGCCACTTGAGCTGTGGAGGCTTATCTGGGGAATTCAGATTAGCCTGTGCACTCCCACACACGCCAGCTGGGTGACCTTGGGGTAGTCACAGCTTTTCGGAGCTCTCTCAGCCCCACCCACCTCACAGGGTGTTTGTTGTGAGGGAGGAAGGTCAAGGAGATCGTAAGCTCCTTTGAGTCTGCTACAGGAGAGAAAGGGGGGATATAAATCCAAACTTCCTCCTCCTCCTCCTCCTCCTCCTCCTCCTCTTCTTCTTCTTCTTCTTCTTCTTCTTCTTCTTCTTCTTCTTCAACTGAGGACCTCAGATTCTCCCTTTAAATCCATGCCGAAGGGGGTGGATTTAAAAGGAGAATCTGGGGAAATTTGGGGGGTGCCTGCTGTCAGGGGTGCTAGAAACACCAAAATTTCAGGGTATCTTTAGGAGACTCTTCTAATGATACCACCCAGGTTTGGTGAAGTTTGGTTCAGGGGGTCCAAAGTTATGGACTCTCGAAGGTGTACTCCCAACTCCTATTAGCTCCCATTGGAAACAATGGAGGATGGGGCACCCCCTTTGGGAGTCCATAGCATTGGACCCCCTGGACCAAACTTCACCAAACCTGGGTGGTATCAGTAAGAGACTCTCCTGATGATACCTCCCAGGTTTGGTGAAGTTTGGTTCAGGGTGTCCAAAGTTATGGACCCTCAAAGGTGTAGCCCCCATCTTCTATTAGCTCCCATTGGAAACCATGGAGGATGGGGGCACCCCCTTTGGGAGTCCATAACTTTGGACCCCCTGAACCAAACCCATGTAGTATCATCAGGAGAGTTCCCCAGACAATCCCTGAAAATTTGGTGCTGCTAGCCCAAACAATGTGCCCCCTGCAGCCCCAAAACCGAAAAAACACTTAAAATGTTTTAAAAACCCACAAAGGGGCGGAGCTTCGGACATGAATGGGGTTTATTTGAACCCGAGAACCCCCCCTTACCTATGTCCTTGATGAGGCTGTATGTCTTTTCACATACAAAAATCCACATACAACCAAGATCTTCTAGGAATCCAGTTCTCTGAATTGAACGTGTAGCAAGTTCCTTTGTAGAGGGGACAAAAACATCCATTTAAGCTATGCCTATATTTGACCAAGACTCTGAGTGGCCATCTTGTGGGTTTTATATTCCTCCCAAGGCAATTTTATGTGGCCTGGTGGCTTTTTTAGACATTGTGTACATTAGAACCAAAAACTGTTAATTGGCCTGGTTTCTCTTCTATAGGACCTTAGGAATTGTCCTTGTTTGAAGGTGCTAAAAATCCTGATAGAAATCCTCAGCTCTTGTCCCTTTCCTCATAGAACTACAACCCCCAGGGTTCCACAAAGAAGGGGGAGACCTGGAAACATAACCTTTCTGTTAATGCTGAATGTTGATTCCTCCACTAAATTTTTGGCACTCCAGCCGCTTTTGTTGATTGATAGCAAAGGATGTCTACATTAACAATGGGGTTGTCTATATTTAGAGATAAGCCTAGGCAAGGAGGGATAGAGGATGGTTGTCTTACACATTGAGTACTGGTTGACCTTCTCAGCTCCAGAATGTGTGCCTTGGGTAAAGCAAGCCCTTCAGAAACTGAGAAATATCATAGCACTGACCTCAGCTTTCATGGCAAGACATGCTATGAATCTATCAATAAAAGCAGAATTAGAAGAGTTTTTGGTCAGCTGGGTGTCTAAACATTTACACTTACTCTATCATCATCCTACCCTTTTCCATGTCCTGGATAACCCTGGCTAGCCTGATCGGTCATCTTTCAGAAGCTAAGCAAGGTCAGCCCTGGTGAGTTCTGGGGATGGGAGACCACCAAAGACTACCAGGAGTTTGAGACAAATGGCAAACCACCTCTGTTAATTTCTTAGTTACAACTACACACTGAGTTGCCATAAGTCAGCTGCGACTAAAAGATGAGGAGTTTGGATTTATACCCGTCCCCCTCAAAGGGGCTGACAAAATCTTTTTCCCTTCCTTTCCCCACAACAGACACCTTGTGAGATAGATGGGGCTGAGAGAGTTCTGAGAACGATGAGCAGTCCAGGGTCACCCTGCTGGAATGTAGGAGTGGGAAAACAAATTTGGTTCAGCAGATAAGACTCCATCGCTCAGGTAGAGGAACGAGGAATCAAACCCAGTTCTCCAGATTAGAGTCCACCTGCTCTTAACCACAACACCATGCTGACTTTACACACATCCTGCCATTTCTCTGTAGGAGCTTATGGCGGTGTCGACGGTTCAAAAGGCAAACTAATAAACAAAGCTTTTTATGTAAAGCAACAAGCCTGTGAAGTAGGTTAGGTAGGGAGAGTGACTAGCTTAGGTTGCCCAACAAACCCTATCACCGAACAGTTATTTGAATCCAGGTCTTCCCAGTTTGAGTAATCAAGCACTCTACCATGAGAACATAATGGCTATCTGATGCTCATACTGAGGAATGTGAAACACTGCTCGGCCCCAGGCACAGCTGGGGCTCTAAATTTTTGAAAATTCTCTTTGCAGGTGATGCTCATGTACCCACGTGTGTGCTTTCGGGGACAGTGCCATTGCTGCCTCTGTGCCAACTTTCCTCTCTGAACCATTTGGGGTTACAGCTGCAAACTTGGACTAAAATGGGGTCTGCAACCTGCGGCTCTCCATATGTTCATGGACTACAGTTCCCATCAGCCCCTGCCAGCATGGCCAATAACATGCTGGCAGGGGCTGATGGGAATTGTAGTCCATGAACATCCGGAGAGCCATAGGTTGCAGACTCCTGGACTAGAAACCTGCTATTTGACAAAGCAAAATAATCACCACTGTCCCCCTCCCAAAAAAATGGTATGTGTGCGTCCGTGTGTGTGTGTTTTAAGCATATTCCTCTGAAATGGGTTCTTTTATAAAACATTTAAAATCGAATCACCCCTAAGAAAGCGTTGCTGCCTTCATGCTGAAAGGGTTGAGGTCATGACTGTCCGGGATGTCCAATGAGTTTTTAAGCCAAAAATTCCTGTTTTCCTTGACCAGGTTTCACTCCGTCTCACCGTCCCTCTTCAGAGGGAGCCAGCTGCCGCTGCCGCCGCTACACCTCATTTTGCTCGTTTTTAAATTCCCGGTTGCTTTTGCATGCAGTATTGCAAACCATTTTCATTTCTCTGTGTTCTCGTCAGGACTCATTTCTCATTCGTGTTTTTGTCTCATTTGTTTCCATCAGCAAATGCCCAGCACACCAGGGTTTGTGGGATACAATCCATACAGCCATCTGGCCTACAACAACTACAGGCTGGGAGGGAATCCGGGCAGCAACAGCCGGGCCACGGTAGGAGAATCAACTATTACGTCATCCGGCAAACAACAAGAAGTGACCAGAAATGGCTTTAGAGTTAGGTTCTTCTGAATCTTAGCTGCTATCACAATTTTTAATATATATATATACAAAAATGGATATTTTTTTTTACTTGCGATTTCTCCCCTTTTCTCCTCATTCTTCCTGTTTTCACTGCAGGTGGGACTAAGTAGTACTTTGTAAACTGGAGCAAGATATGGGATGAGTTCCCATGCATGTGTATCTCTTGAGGACTGAGACATCAGGTGCCGGCTGCCTACATGAAGCAGCTGTTGCATATCAGAGACGGCTGATGAGTTTCCGTATCACCTCCAGCATGTCGGCTCTCCTTGGAGACTGTCACCTGTATTCAGCTGTGAACCCTCAAACGAAGAAAACATCAAGTGATACACATGCATGTGTGAATTGGCCTTTAGAGTCCCATGAGTTGGTTTAGAAGTTGGGAGAACTTTGGCACCTTCAAGATTCGCACCCTGTTGTGGCACAAATATTTTGAGAATAACCATTTACTCGGGAAGATGAGGCCATCACGGAAGATTTAGGCTAATGTTCAGGAAGTTGGCCGAGGGGTGGGGGGATGTATGCCCACACACAAAACGAAATAGTCTTTTGAATTTTCATAATGAGTCCCTGTAGACAGAATTTACACCAAGTGCCAGTGTCCTACTGAAGCAATAGGTTGGTTAGAATTTGAATAACACTTCATCTTTAGCAGGGAGGAAAGGATATTGCAGCTGCTTTCTCACAAGTAGACATACCTAAATTCTAACCTTCTTCTCTAATGCCATGACTTTTACCGACCCTTATTCATGCATCTATTGAAACAGGTTATTCTCTTCCAAAATTCACATCACCATATCCTGTTAGTTTTTGAACCACCTTGATGTCACATTGTCTAGCTGGCTGAGGATGAACTCGTGTTCCCACGGCACCGCAGTCTCATTTGAGTCCAGGAACCATGATGGTGGGGCTAACGGCGTAGTTCATTCTCCTGCAAATATTGTCCTGCTAGCTGGGCAAGAATTGTATGGGGAAAGAATCACATCATTCCCACACTTGTGCTCCTGGCTAGAGCAGAACAGGACCAAGCCAGTAGCTTCAACACATCTATAATGGCATGTGTATGTGGTCCTACTCTTCTGAATTTAATCCATTTCTCAAATTAGTGAGGATTTGGGATCGAATGAGGATTAGACCCAAATCATCCGGTAGGTCTGGAACCTGTTCTTTTTCTGTCAGACACACTGTTAACAGGCTACATAGAAGAGAGCTTTCCTGCGGTCTTTCATAACCATCTGGAGACAGAAAATATGGCAATGCAAGTAGAATCAGTTTTTTAAAAAGGGAGACAAAAACTGTTCTCATCCACCACAGTGGAAATTCTCCCATAAGATACTAGTTATTTCATATTTTGTGATGAGGATTTCTGATGTTAGTAGGGGATTTTTCTAATATAGTTAAGCCCATTCATGGTTAAATTTTTTTTATTTCCCAACATTAAACCATGAATTTAAACTTATTGAAACAAACTTATTTTTTGTTTCACAGATTTTCGTTGTATATCTGTCATGAGATTTTACAGCTTTCTCTGCCATGTATATTTCAATGTGCAGTTTATCTTTTTTTAAAAAACTCCTCTTGATTTATAAGCATTGAATTGAATCACTGAATGTTTTCAGATCCATCTCTCTGTGTGTATTTGTATACATTTGCTAATGCATACACTTCAGTTCATTTTTTTTCTACTTCAGCACAAGTGATGTATGCATTGGTTCATGACATTTCATAAATAAGGTCTGGAGAAAATATCCGCTCTCCCCCACTTCCTATTACCAAACTCCTGGGTTCTTCTGAAACAGCAGAGGCCTGATGTTGCAAACCAATCCTTCCACACACGCACTGTGTTTTATTACGGTTTTATTACGGTTCATTAAAGTAGTATCATTTTAATAAAGTTTTCAAAGTCCATACTGTGATGTCAGCACCTTGATTCTAAATACCATTGCCCCATTTTGATTGCACAAGTGCTCTGCGCGTGGGCTAACGTGTTAATTTCAGTGGAGATGGCAGATCCCAGAAATGTGCCCATGGACTTTTTCCTCCATTGAAACGGAGTCTGTAGGCAATAGAGTTCTGGGTGCACATTGTTAAGCAGCTGAGGATCCAGTCCAGCAATACAACTCCATCTTCCAAAACAGAACTCTCTTTATCAGTTGGCAGCAGTTTGGCAAAAGTTCCTTAGTGTTAATCTACCACAATAAATATTAGATCACCACATGTATGCAAGATTGTCTGTCGTAGCCAGTACCAAAAATTCTCATTGTTGGCATCAGGTATATGTAAGCCCTTGCTCACTGTGTTTCTTGGAACTAATTCTATTTAAATTGGTGGCTCTTGTTTTGGCAAAATAAAAAAGGGTGTGAGACTGTCATGTTTAAGGCATGACATCATTTACAGGTAATTCAGGTGAAACTTTGTTTTATTTCTTTTTTCTTGATTTTTTTTGAGAAGTGTAAATTGTCTGTTAAGCACAAATGCTGTATTTTGCAATGTTGTGGTTTTCTGTGGAAAGTGAGAGAAGGACCATGCAGGTGCCAGTCAAATAACAGCTTATTTTGTTTTAGTGTCTGTCTTTTTCTTTCCCGTTGAGTGCAGGCAAGGTGCTTGGCTTTTGTACAAACCTTTCAGGAAGACAGAGGTCCCTTCAGGAACTCACAATCTAGTTTGGACATGGACTGTACAGTTCGGACTCATGTGGTCTACAGGTTGAGGGAGCGAGCCTTGTTCTGATCAATATTTTGGGTTCCCACCCACCCACCCACTCCTCAGTTCTGTCTTTACGGAATAAGTGTAACTTTGAGAAGACCTTGAATGAAAGAACATTCATACAACTTCAAGCTTTGTCTTTCTCTGTTCTCTCTCCTTTTCTTAAGCTTGTCTGTTCTTTCCTTAGTTATTGAGGCTGCATTCACACCTGAATTTTACTGCTGGTTTGCCACTGGAAATGGCAAATTCACCACCCTTAATGCTGTACGGAATTTGTGGTTTCCTGGTACTCATTCAGCAAAAAAAAATCTAATATGGGTTAACGCTACAAGAGTCAGCATAAAAAGAACAATCTCGGGCAGGACCAAGCTTCAGAGTTGACATCATTCAAGAGAACAGCTGCATAATTCTTTGAAAAGTCCTAACAAAAGTAGCAATCCTTCTGCACCCTTTTGTAGTGGATTAGAAAATAGCCACAGCTTTCCCAGCATAAAGCTTTAATTGGAGGAAATCTGGAATAAATGAATCCCCATGCAGCTGTAGATGTTACAGAAGCGACGAAATCAAGGCTGAAGTAGATTCTGGGGTACGATCGGAAGTGTAAAAGACACGTGTGAATGTAGCCTCAGGTAGTTAGTGCAGGTACAGTAACAGTTGCTCTCATTAGAAAGAAAAAAAATCAGCATTTTGAACTCATTTTTATTGAGTTGCTGGTTGTCCTGCCGTGAAAATTTCCTCTGTACTGATACGCAAATTTGTTAAATTACAAGTTGCAGAATTTCGTAGTCTCCCTGACTCAAGAGTGCTGAAGAATATCCTCTGTTCTCATGAGAGCCAGTGATGTTACCTGCACTTATGTCTTGCTTGCCATCACGTGTGTCTGTTTTGCAGTTTCCAAATATATGAGATAAGATAACCAGTGGATTTCATTTGGTTCTTCTCTAGGCATCATCCGGTATTACAATCCCCAAACCCCCGAAGCCTCCAGATAAGCCGCTCATGCCATACATGAGGTACAGCAGGAAGGTGGGTATAAAATGCTTAGTCTTCATTTCCGCGAGCAGCACTTAAGAGCTCACACTTAACTTTGTTCATAGATGTTCGCGAGTGTTATTTGCATTCTATATGCAACCTAAATGCTTGGCTTAATTTTTTTTTTACGGGAAATTTTAAGAATGCCTTTGTCTTCTCATTTCACAGTGAAGGCAGTGGCAAACTACCCAAGTGGAAGGGCCAAAAAAAAAAAGTTTCACCCCAGAATGAAACATGGGCACGACACTGTTGGAGAAACGAAGATCTGTTTATTGTTTAATATTTAGAAAGAAATGCTTAGTGCTTACCACCATTTCCTCCGCAGACAAGGATGCGTACAGTGACTTGTTGACAGTGCTTTCTGTCGTAAAGTATCCGCTGTTTGGCACCAAAGCAAGATTTGTTGCAGCTTTGTAGCTGGACTTTGAAGTAGTTGGTTGTAGGATCTGCCCTTTTTTAATTCAGTTCTCATCTCCTTTTACTTTAGTGAGAGGGAACGGGGAGTGTAGCATTACTCCTTTTCTTTTTAATCCACTGACCCCCCCCCCCCCCCGATAAAATGATCCGCTGGATCTTGTGGACAGCGCCTGATCCAATCCGCTGCCAAGGAGTGACTGAGCCAGAAGGGGACTGTTGTTACCCACCTTTTTACCTCTGGTTTAAAAAACCAAAAAACCAAACCTGTCTCTTCCAGCAACCTGTCATAAGTCAAAAAAAAAAGAAGAAACGTTTGCAGAATTTAAGGGCACGACCGTTGGAAAGGATGCTGTGGAACTGAGGATAAAACCGGGCGGTGGATAAACTTTGTGCCTCTGTCTTCTTGCCCCAGAGAAATAATCAAACTGCGGACATAGCCTAACAAAATTAATAACTGTTTTAGTGTAGCTTTTCTTTGTGGGGATAATTCTCTGGAGGAAAAAAAGACCATGGTCATGTGGTATTAACAAAAGATGTGTATAATTTGATAAGTATGTAGTTAGCTAGAGCTTTATTACAGATGTTTTTGTTAAGGTCTGGGACCAAGTGAAGGCATCCAACCCCGACTTGAAGTTGTGGGAGATTGGGAAGATCATTGGAGGCATGTGGCGAGACCTCACTGACGAGGAGAAGCAAGAGTACTTAAATGAATATGAAGCAGAAAAGGTACACGGAAGAACTCTCCCCCTCACTCCCAAAACGATGCTGGAAGCCTCTCTGTTTCTCTCACACACACCAATCAAATCCGCTAAAATAAAGACTGGTTCTGGAGGAGGTGCTGATAAACACCAGAATTATTGAGGAAAGAAACTGAATCAACTCTTTTGCCATGAAAAAAGCCAAATCTCCCAGGAGCTTTAAGGAGAGTATGATAGAATCACGTTATCTTGGATGGCTTGAAAAGAGCTGTTACATTCCACCCGCCAAAAAAAAAAATCCTACAGTTAAGCCTGAGTCGAGGTTGTGTGCCTGCCCTCTTTGCCCCCCCTCTCCAAATATAAATTCACTCGGAAAGAAAGCACAGTTAATCAGACACCCACCCACCCCCATTTGCAGGTGTCCCCTGCATTCCACTCCCCTGCACTCCCTCTGGCATTCAGGTTACATGGACACACTGCAAAACGTTCAGACGCAATGCTACCTTGCCTCTGGCGGTGAGGCTCTTGCAGGACACGGCCATTGTGAATGCAGTGAGCTGCTCTCTTGATTGCCACCCCTGGCTTCGTGAGACCTTTTCCTTGCCTCCTGCAAGGATCTTGCAGTCAGAAGAATCCCCCCCAAGGATAAGGGAGATGGTCTTGACTGCAGTTTTTCTTTTTTCTTTTAAACCAAAAAAAATGTATCTGTCAAACTATAGATAGAGTACAACGAGTCGATGAAGGCCTACCATAACTCACCTGCGTACCTGGCCTACATCAATGCGAAAAGCCGTGCCGAAGCAGCTCTGGAGGAGGAAAGCCGGCAGAGGCAGTCCCGTATGGAGAAGGGGGAACCTTATATGAGCATTCAGCCCGCTGAAGACCCAGATGGTAAGCAGGGTACATAAGATATGTATTCTAGCCTGAGTGACACTTAAGGACTGTCAGGGTACCAGAAGGTGCACCTTATTGGACGGTAGCTGACAATAGGATCCTTTAGTGCATAGCAGTTTTCATACCAAACCAATTTCTGTCAATCACAACCAGCTTGGTGGGGTCTTCTCTGCCAGGTTCTAGAGACCTGCAGTTTGAGAGCATTTATATATGTATTGTTGAGGGCTTTCACGGCTGGATTCAACTGGTTGTTGGGGGTTTTCAAGGCTGTGTGGCTGTGGTCTGGTAGATCTTGTTCCTAACTTTTCTCCTGCATCTGTGGCCAGCATCTTCAGAAGTATATCACAGAGAGGAGTGTGTAACACACTGTGTAACGTTGACAGGACAATCAGATTTTTCAGCTGTTTTACAGTGTGTAACACACTTCTCTCTGTGATATGCCTCTGAAGATGCTGGCCACAGATGCAAGCAAAACGTTAGGAACAGGATCTACCAGACCACACAGCCCGGAAAGCCCACAACAAGCAATTTATATATGTGTTTATAACTTTCTTTTAGAAGTTGAAGCAGATTGAATGATTAAAGGCAGGCAGTTTTACATTTTAAATCCATATTAGTCATCTTCCCAACAGTGCTTGGGGATTGTGTATTTTACCTTTATTATACCAGCAGTTGTGCACAAGAATGTAAACAAAGGCCCTTTCCACACAGCGGAACGGGCGCCTCTCCACCGGCATAAATTATGCCGGGGGGTGGGGGGGTGGATGGATGGATTCACACGGAACTGTGCGAGCGGCCCTGCAGAAGACAATGCAGAAGAGGTGGCTTTGCATGGAGCCACCTCTTCTGCATCCCCCCCCCCCACTTACCTCGCCCTTCAGCGTCGCTCTGGAGGCCGTCAGGGACCCGCCCACGCTGCTCTCCGACCCCTGGAGGTCGGAGGGCAGCGTGGGCGGGTCCCTGACAGCCTCCAGAGCACGCTGGATGACGAGGTGAGTGGGGGGGAGGGGGAAAGCGGTGTCTTCCCAGCGGTGCAGTTTGCACCGTGCCAATGGGAAGACGGCGTTTTAGAATAACCTCGCTAAACTAGCGAGGTTATTAGGAGCGGCTTCACGCTGCTCCTGGGCGGCCAGGGCGGCGCTGCTGCGATCCAGCAGTGCCTCCTTTGTGAACAGCTTCCCAGGGACAGCGTTTTTGCTGTCCCTGGACCGCTGTAAATGGCCCGTGCGGAAAGGGCCAAAGGGTAATTTGGCCACCACCTCTCTCAGAATCTGTCGTCAGCTGGGCTGCAGCCTAGGTGGCTGATTGTAAGTTTGTTGGCACTACAAGTTGAAATATTTGTTTTCCATCTCTGTTGATACAGGAGCTTTAACTCTAAAATCCAAGTATACAAGTCTTGGTGTGGGACTAGGTAGACTTACTTGGTAATAATACATGGAGAGAATTCACTGTGAGACTTAGTAGGCACAACGAACAACCACTAACGGATAACACTTGTTCTGTACTGAGATCAGTCATAGTTTTAATAAATCAGGCCAGCACATTTTATCTGTGATTTCTTATCTTACACATTTCTGCCAGCCATTCATTTAAACCATTCACAGATTGCCAAACTGCTTTGAACTACAGAAAAGCATCGTACTTCAAATTTAACAAAGGTACAGTGCCCAGTGCAATTGTAAAAAGTCTTTGCAGCTTTTACAGAAGGTTAGAAGCAAAGTGATTAGCCTTGCTTGTTCCTGGAGGGAATTCCATAAAACTTGAGCTACCTCAGAAAGGGCCAGCACCATCACTGGCAAGGTTGTCACTTGACACGTTGACAGGAAAACCAGATTTTTCAGCTGTTCTCCTAAGATGACAAGGAAGTACATCCAGCACTGAGAACTGTGTGGAGTTCAAAGGCTCCACTGTTTGTCCCACAGATGTGTCACTTACACATCTTTATCCTGCCGTTCAGCTACTTAGAAGAAGAAGAGGAGTTTGAATGTATACCCCACCTTTCTCTCCTGTAAAGAGACTCTAGGTGGCTTACAAGCTCCCTTCCTCTCCCCACAACAGACACTCTGTGAGGTTGGTGGGGTTGAGGGTGTTAAGAAAGAACTGTGACTAGCCCTAGGTCACCCAGCGGGAATTCAGGAGTGCAGAAACATATCTGGCTCACCAGATAAGCGTCTGCCACTCAGGTGGAGAAGTGCAGAATCAAATCCAGTTCACTGCCGGGCACTGTACCTTTGTTAAATTTAGTTTCATGAGGAGCTTCTCACATGTTCTCAGATAACCCACAGATCTGTTCTAGCAAACAGTGGCACTGTCTTCCGTTGCAAGGAGCCTGCTGGCAATTCTGTATCAAGGCAATTCTGCTGGTTCTGGGATTTGTATCAAGGCAATTCTGCTGGTTCTGGGAAGAAAAAGAAGAGTTTGGATTTATACCCTGCTTTTCTCAACCATGAGGAGTCTTCCCCTCCCCTCAACAGATACCTTGTGAGGTAGTTGGGGCTGAGAGAGTTCTGAAAGAACTGTGACTAGCCCAAGGCTATCCAAAAGACTTCTTATGGAGGAGTGAGGAATCAAAGAGGCCACCTAGAAGCTCTTAATCACTACACCACAAGCATTGCCTTTAAAGCACAGGTGTCAAACTTTCGGCCCTCCAGATGTTATGGACTACAGTTGTAGTCCATAACATCTGAAGGGCTGTGAGTTTGACATCTATGCTTTAAAAGACAAATCTGTTGGATCCTGCCACATAAATTCACTGCAATAATGACTTACTTATTGGGGTGGGGGGGGTGTGTGGAAACCTTAAACGGAGAATTTGTAGACTTCTGCAGTAAAATTGAGGTTTCTGAATTTGTGTGATAGAAACGAGTCAGTCTGTGCAGGGAACTGGTGAGATGGGAGTGGCTCAGCTTTCCCGTAATTTTTTCCCCCAGAGATTAAAGCTGACTTGCTTTCCAAATTGCTGGGTCAAGTCCCAACAATTTCAGGCAGATAACCAGAAAAAAATCACAACCTTCCCTCTTACTTGTGTGGTGGAAAAATGCCTTCCAATCACAGTTGGTCTGTGGTGACTCTGTAGGGTTTTCAAGGCAAGAGACGAACAGAGGTGGTTGCCATTGCCTGCCTCTGTGTAACAATCCTGGGCCTCGTTGGTGGCTCCCACAGAAGGACTGATCAGGACTGATCCTGCTTAGCTTCTGAGATCTGATGAGACTGGGCTATTCTGGGCCATCCAGCTGGCTTATGAGTGTGCGTATGCAAATATGCACACTGCTCCCCATTTCTCATGTCTTGCTTGGCCCAAGAAGTGGGATGCTCCCTTTCTCTGTTCTGAATGGCACAAAGCTGACTCTTCTCCTTCATGGCAGGCCGGTGAGGTGGGGGCATTTTTCAGGGGCCTCTTTCCGTCCTTCAGCATCAGAGATCTTACGGGGTCTCCTGATCCCTGAAAAACCTAGTCGTTTGGCATCTGCTCTAGAACAAATTAGACTATCTTTCAGCTATTGCACTCCCTTTAGTTTTTGTTTTGGCCTTGGGCAGGATCAGAGCGAAACACTGAAGAGCTCTGGTACACACAGGCATGTTTCAGCACACACCCGCACCCTCCCTGCAAAGTCTCTGTTAGAGTGGCCTAGACCACACAGTGCCAGGAGCAAGCTTTGCTATCCCCACAGTAGTATACCAAAGTCTAGCAATTACTGCCTGACAACCAAGGGGGCACAGTGATCAGATCATCAGTCTAGACCTGTAAAGGCCCAGGTTCGAATCCCCCAGTCTGCCATGGAAGTCACTGAGCTGTTTCCTGTCATTGTAATCTATCTCATGGAGTTGTTGATTTCAGATAGATAGAAGGAAAGAACCACGTTCGCTACCCTGCACTCATTGGGGGAAAGGCAGGGTTAAAGTCCTGATAAACAAATATATCTAAATCTATAAATATTTATGATAAGGATCACTGAGGGGCAGAGAAACTGGAGTCCTCGGGACTGAGAGCAGCATTAATCTCCACCCTGCTGGTATCCCTCAAAGGCACCTTCTTCAGCACAGACTGGATTCCAGTATTATTTTTATCTTCGTGTTACCGGGGCTAAAACCACCCACTGAGTTCCCATGGGTGAGCCTGCAGGCTTTCCAAACCAGCGTATACCTATTACCACCATGCTGGGCCAGACCTTCAGCTTTATCAGTGTTAACCTTCCTTTGAAATCCAGTGCCAAACTTGTGTCAGACCTCGTTGCTTTGAAATCATAATTTTGTCTCCACTGGCGTTCATCCTTGGATTGCATGAAGCTGCCTTTCGCTGAGTCAGAGCGTTGGTCTGCCGTGGTCAGTGTTGCCTTTTCTGACTGGCAGCAGACCTCACAGGTATCAGGCCGGGGTCTTTCCCCAGAGATCAGGCCATCAAAAAATGACGAAGGTGACAAATTGAACCTGGGACCTTCTGCAGACAAAGCGGATGCTCTGTCACTGAACCACAGGGATAATCCAAGACTAGTGTCTAGTTGCAAGCCCAGACTCAAAAAAGACTTTATGGGATCCCTCCACTCTGTGTAAGGATAAGAGTCATACGCCAGTCAAGTGAAAAATCTGCCTCACACAGTACATGCTTTGAAAGGAGGGACTGTCACCAACTCGTTTAGTGGATTCTATTTTGCCTTAAATGATCTTGATTATGGATCCTTCTTCTTGGCATGATAAGCCTTGATTTCTTTTTTGTAGATTCCTTAGCAGAGGCCTCTGGTAACTGGGGAAGATTCTGTGATGTGCAAATCCCTTTTCTTCGCACAGGAGCAGGGAGCAAGAGAACAAGTCCTTCCCGCCACCATTGGACTCTGGAGCTTCCCAGGGGCCACAACCACCACCCTTGACTCCCTAGTTTTCTGAACCTGCTCTTCGGCAGTATGCCTTTTATATCCGAAAGTACTAGACTGGGGTGGCTAACCTGTGGTTCTCCAGATGTCCACGGACTACAATTCCCATCAGCCCCTGCTAGCATGTCCAATTGGCCATACTGGCAGGGACTGATGGGATTTATAGTCCATGAACATCTGGAGAACTACAGGTTGGCCACCCCTGTACTAGGCTGGTGTTGACTCACAAAGGGTTCAGTCCTAGAAGCTCCAAGTCCTCTTTTGTTAAACCCCTTTTTGTATTTCTACATTGTGGCAATTGCATGGTTATCTTCTGGCTGTTTCACAGAATGCATCATTCCTCAAGTAGCACTGGCAGCTGGGAAATGACATTTTTCCAGAAGAACCTATGACATTATTTTGTCTTTGGAGAAAAATTCCTTCATTTTCACAGCTGTTCAAGCCCGGGAACTTGTATTCAATGCCGCAGTTCAGTCTGCAAGCACAGGGCATCAAGAAAGTAACAGAGTGACCAACATAAATCTTTCTCTTGCAAGCTCTCACGTATGCCTGGCTGAGCAGAAAGGACTTTCACAGCACTTTTCGTGACTTGGTTGTATCCTGGTTCACTCATGCCAGAGAAAAACTTGGTAGAAATTGGCTGTGCCTCTTCAAATTGCAAGTGGGGAGTTCCAGCTTTGGATGTTCGTTTGCATAAATGGGAGAATGATTCTGTTTGTGTTGGGTCTTTGAACCTGAAGGAGAATTCTAAAATGTGACTCTCGTCCCCCACAAGGAACTTGGCATTTTAGGCTTCGCTTCTAAGTGTTGCTGAGATTCTGCAGTGTGAGGAAACACTTGGGGAGTCTCTAATTGCTTACACCTAATGTCATTCACTGGCCAAGCCTTGCAGGTTAATTGGCTTGGGCAGACTGTTGGGGTTAAGAAAAACACGGCTAGCCTTTATTGGCACATCTGTTAAAAAAACCTTCCCATGGAAATGAGGTTACTTTACTGCACAGGAGTGGACTTTTAGGCGGCTGATGGAACTACTGAGACGACTGTGAGCATCCATGAAGATAGTAGCAGCAGCAGCAACCTTTATTGGGCATATAAAATAAAATCTGATACATTACCCAAAAGGTAGTGAGTTGTTGCTTGCAAGTTTATTGTTAGTTATATGCTAAGCAGACGTAGTGAGGTTTTATTATTTTCACGTTTATTTTGCCTGTGGCTGGGTGCTTGTATTCTGCAGCGCTCTAAATCAATTAATTTGACTTACAATTGTAACCTCTGGAATTTCTGGAGGTGCTCCCCAGAACTGGACCCAGAGAGGGGCGTTTATCCCCCCAACATACACAGTGGCAACAAGGGATTTCTGGGAGTTTGTACCACATTGTCTTATTCGTCGATGGGGGTTTTCAGGCTTTGTTTAGAAAGATGAATCAGATTTCAGAGGCAATGTTTTCTTCAATGCCAGAGCTTACTGCTGGAGAGTTACAAGCAGAAGGATTCTTTGTCTCACATTCCCGTGCTGAGGATGAATTACGAGGGGGTAACTTAATTGGATTATAAGAAGCCCACCCTGCGGAGGAAAGCTTTATATTGTGAGGAATCTAGTTTGCGGCATGATGGATTACAGAATCAACAAAGGAAGTGTGCTACTTGCTCCCCACTTGGACTGTTGCAAGCTCAAAGTATTGGCAATTTGTGGAAGTAAACCCTGCGGTGAATGCACAGTGTGGATACAGCTTGCTATGGGGGAGGAGCAACAGACTGCAACAGCCAGTTCGGCCCTCACTAGAACAGCTGTGTACTTTAATGACTCAACGGCTGAGTCAAAATGGTCAGCAGATGCCCTTAATGTTTGCTCAGAATCAAGGAGATAGATGGGCCAGGTTGTTATTTCCAGCGCTAAAACCGGGGGAGGATATTGTGTCATGTTTTGCTCTCTTTGAAGCAACAGCCAAGGACTATCATTTAGGCTTCATTGGAAGAGACTGACTCGGACAGAACTGCTATTAAGGAAGCTCAGCAAATATTGTTGAGTTCAGCAACAACAACAGCCTTTATTGGCATACAAAAGCAAAAAATTACAAAACAGATATGTGTAATAAAGAAAAATTACAAGTGAGAAGAAACACGATTAGAAATTACTGATGTCAAGAATGAAGTTTGCAACATTCTCACAAAAAAGTGCATAGAACTATTCAGGAGATACGGAATTTTATAACATTCTTGCCATTAGGAACACTCCAAAAAAACCGGAGTTCATATATTTCATCTGTATTCTATCATATTTGGGGCATACAAACAGAGAATGGTCAAGTGTTTCGACAGTAACCAACTCACAAGAACTGTTTTAGAACATTCTACATTTTTCTATCTCCCATCCAAAAGGGCTGATGGTAACACATTACATCGTGCAGTACCCAAGGCTCTCCTCTGGGTGGGGTTAATCAAGCTGCGAAGATATGCTGCCATAACTCCACACACACTTGGAATTAATAATGTGGTAGGGGAACCAGTTGTCTTAGCTGCAAGGATCGAGTTATGAAAGTCCAGGTCCAAGAGTCTGTTCTTGAGTAACCTGCAAGCTTCCCCATTTGTAAGCATGAAAAGATGTTGTTGAGTCATGGCCCGAGGAAGACTTGGATGCCCCTGATTTAGTTGAGCAGCTAGTGAGAATTTGACTGAGAGTAAGTCTGGGTAGCTGATGAATGTGTGGCAAGATTTTATCTCAGTATTTACCAACAGACCTGGAAAAACTAATTTAATGACCCAAAACATTGATACAGGGGAGCTCAGCTAATTAAACAAAACCCATATTTTATTAGGGATCCAATGCCAGAAATAGTGAGACAGGAGATCAAGAAAAGGTTGCCACTGGTCATAACTGAGCCTTGTACGTCCAAATGGAGCAGTAATCTCGTGACTGTCCCTGAAAGGAGACTGTGTGAGAGTGAGCCTCCACAGTATCGGTTATGCCTGGGTTTTAGAAAATTGAATAAACACCCTGCTGGTATCTGAAGCAGTACAGTTAACTCCCTTTAATCACAGTGCACTGAGAACTAAGAAACAGAATGAATGTTCGGTAGGATGGAAGTGCAACAGCTGTTAAGTACAGGGCTCTGCCTTCCCATAGATTAAACCAGTGTGGCATCTGGAGAAATGGGTTTGCTTCCACACTCCTCCACATGAGCAGCAGATTCTAAGCCAGTGAAGCAGATTGGTTTCCCCCCTCCTTCAAATGAATGGCAGACTCTAATCTGGAGAACCATGTTCGATTCCCCACTCCTCCACATGGTCATTGGACTCTGATCTGGTGAACTGGATTTGTTTCCCTTCTCCTTCATATGATGCCTGCTGTGTGACCTTGGGCTAGACACAGTTCTCTCCAAACTCTGTGAGCCCCACCTACCTCACAAGGTTTCCATTGTGCAGAGGGGAAGGAAAGGCAATTTTAAGCTGCTTTGAGACTCCTTAAAAAGGTACCTAATAGCAGAGTGTTACAATTAACTCTTCTGTTTGAAATGTATACTGGGCATGTTGGACTAGGATTTGGGAAGTCTAAATTTGAATCTCCATGGAAGCTTGCTAGGTGACCTTGGGGCAATGATACAATATCAGCCCAACCTACCTCACAGGCCTGTTGTGAGAATAAAGTGGAGGAAAGGAAAAGGATTCAGGCCTCTTTGGGTCCCTGCTGGGCAGAAAGGCTGGGGAATAAATAAATGATCTCCTGTATGTGTGAACTGGATCTAAATAATCTTCCTCCATATACACTTAATGTCCTTCTCATCTTACAAACTAAGCAAAGATTGGGGTTTAAAACATGACAGCCAGTCACTATTGCATATCTCCTTTGATTCTTTATTAGAGGTTTGAAATTAATTGGTTTGAAAGGATGGGCTAGAATTTAGGCGTTACTTTGTGAAATGCAGTCCAAAAATAAAGTTATGTTCAGGTGCGAGGCCAAGCCCACACCAGGCATGTATGCTGTCCTCTCTGGAAAGTGCTTCTGAGATCTCCCTGTGGTGTTTGGCTTATGTGTGGCATTCTTTAGTTCATTTGTTGGTAGCTGCAGAGCAAAGTATGAGTTTGCCATGCAATTTTAACCACTTTTGTGGGGGAATGGGCTACGCTTGTGCTAAAAGGCAACAACTCAAGCTGTCTAATTTTTAAAATTGTATATGACTTTCTGATCAAAAGATCTTTTTTAAAACATGCAGCTGCCGTGCAAAAGAAACAGATTTCAAACAGAAGAAGAGTTGGTCTTTACACCCCACTTTTCCCTAACCTTTTAAAGAGTTCCAGAGTGTCTTACAGTCACCACTGAGAGAGTTCTATAAGAAATGTGACTAGCTGAAGGTCACTCAGCAGGCTTCATATGTAAGACCGAGGAAATAAATCCAGTTCACCAGATAAGAGTCTGGCGCTCATGTGGAGGATTGGGGAATCAAACCCAGTTCTCCAAATTAGAGTCCACTGCTCTTAACCACTACACCACACTGGCTGAATCATTCCCATACATTCCTTGCTTGCTTTTCTAGTTACCTTTTCCTCATTGTGCATCATTTATGGCAGTGAAAAAGGTGTTCACCTTGTCTACTTTATGGCCTGTTAAAAAGCATCACTTATAGCAATAATACAAAGATAACTTGAATTAATGTTATCCAGGCTCAGACATAGTGCAGTTACTTGGATGATGTTTCTGTTATTGCTGTCAAAGGATGTGGACAAACTGCTTGGAGGAGTTCAGTCCACCGCTCCAATGCTCAGCGCTTGCCTTGCGTGGCTTATTACATTTACGGGATTGCAGTTGTCCAGTAGGAAGTTTCCTGTTTTGGGGGAAAGGTCCTCGAGTAGGTCATGCACAATCAGTTCCAGGTTTCCTTGGATGGGATGCATTATATTGGCTCGCATAGAAAACCCATTTCTGGCCTTGTTTGAAGACTGGTTGCCTGATGGATGACCTTCAGAGCGGCAAGAGATCAAAGCCTTCTTGAGTTTCATGGCATCTTTTGAGAGGCCCTTTCTGCACGGGGCCAAAAACGGATGGAAAAAACACCGCTTTCTGCACGGGGCCCACGGACGGAAAAAACACCGCTCCCCGGGGAGCTGTTCGCACAGGCAGCCGTCCTGTGCGGGCCCAAGCAGCATGAAGGTGCTGCTTTCCACCTTCCTTCCCAAGGGAGGTTTTTGGAAAGCGCTGCCTCCCCATCAGCGTGGTGCGAACCGCACTGCGCCGAAGGCGCCGCTTTTCCTGTCCCCCCCCCCCCCTGCACTCACCTCGTCCTCCAGCGTCAGTCTGGAGGGCTGCTGAGACCTGCCCACGCTGCCCTCCGACCGCTGGAGGTCAGAGGGCAGCATGGGTGGGTCCCTGCAGCCCTCCAGACCGACACTGGAGGACGAGGTGAGTGGGGGGGGAACGCAGAAGAGGCGAGGTGAGTGGTGGGGGGAGATGCAGAAGAGGCATAATTTCTGCCGGTGGAGAGGCGCCCTTTCCGCTGTGCCGGAAAAGGCCAGAGTGGTTGGGAGGATGGGTGTCTGGATACCATGCCCTGGAAACCCTGTCCCAAACCGGCTCAGTGGGACCAGAAGGTGGTGCTAGGAAATAACAGTTGTGCTGGGGAGTCTTACGGGGTTTTATTCAGACCTCCAGACTATTCAGCATCTGCATAAAACTGCCGTGAAAAGTCATCTAGGGACTGGAGCAAGGTCATTAACATCGTAATGAAATCCATCTCATCTCTTTTTCAAATGAGACAGTGAATGTTCTGAAAGAGTTATTGGAAGCAGTAATGGTTTTGTCAAGGGCCAGAAACTTAATCCAGAATCCAGCCTGTTCAGAACAGGGGTGCTATCTCTCTTATGGATTAGGTTCTTGGCTTAAAGGTAAAGTTAGAGCCAGGCCTATTGGATGGGAATCACCAACGGGTTGGTATGCAGAGGAAAGCAATGGCAAAACCACCTCTGCTCATCCTTCCCTTGAAAACCTGATTAAGGGGTCATCAAAAGTCAGTTGCTACTTGACGGCACTTTATTGTTTGAGCCTGTCACTTCCACCTGAGCATGAACAGCAGAATCTGTTAGCAAAACTGATTATTTTTACTTCAGTTTTAAAATAATCTCTCTTTCAAACATGTTTTCAATGTGTCTGACTATTCAGTTACTGGAGCATATAAAACATTAGGATATGTAATTAAACTTCTATAGAATGTTGAAAAGTAAAACAGAACTACAACTTGTATTAATTAGAGAGGGAGATTTTGGGTAAGCTTAGAGAAACGCCCTAACTTTTTTTACTTTCAAAGTAACAAATTAAATTGACTAATAGTGGGGTTGAGCTTTGCAAGCGAAGCTGTTGTACATATGTATTCAGCTTGGAATAATGCATTTATCAGTGAATTTATATGAGAAACTAATACATTTTCAAAATTCTTTTAAAATTTAAATTTCAGTGTTCTTTGTTTTAGCATCTGTTTTCAAATGAAAGCTAATTTGCATGCATAGAAGCATTTTAAGGTTGAACTCACTTCAGAAGTCTAAATGTACAATTTCTGAAACTGGAGCCATAAAGGCGCAATCAGTCAAAACTTTTTGGTATGTGGCATCTACCCTATGTGATAGGGCAATGTAATTAATTTTACTAGCCTGATGAACTGAAATACAAGTTAAAGTACCTGCAGTTACATTACATGTGAAACATAAACTAATGGATAAGAGCAGATCCAGAAATTTAAGACCAGACTTCTTAATAATAACATCCTGTGATGAATAATCTAAGGGAGAAACAATAACAGCAGTCTGGGAGTTCATTCCCTTTCTTACATCTATAAAAACCTACCCTATTCTGGCATGAAAATCTCCGCTTACTATAAAGTGAGAATTAGCATACTGGAAAAACAGAGATTCCATGGTAACTGCCAGAAGATCCCAGAGGCTCCCTTTTACCTGGAACACAGAACTCTTATGTGGGATTGTACAAGATTTAAGGCTTCAAACATGAAGACCTTTCGCTATTAAAGTCTGGAAGTCAAATCAAAATCTTAGAGCGGCCTTCTCGTCTTTACACTTTCAAATAATGTCAACAGCTGTGTTAGCTGGACACTGTTGTCAAATGCCAAAACATCAACACTTTTGTATCTGTGGCTTTCTAATACTGGAGGACTTACCCCCTTATATGTTTGACTGTCCGCTGTAAAAGAAAAGTTCATTGCCAAAGAAAAGTACATTCTCAGCCAAGGGGAATTCTGATTTTTGTGACCTCAGTGTAACATAGTGGCCACAGTGGTGGACTGGGCCTGGTTCAAAATGCTGTTTGGCTTGAAGTTCACTGGGTAACTTCAGGTCAATTGTTCTTGCCCATGCTACTCTGGAAAGAATCCTGAGCTCTTTGGAGAATGTGCAGGATAAAATTAAACACTGGAGTGAATGGCATTTTAAAATTTCTCAAATGTGTATTTTAAGCGTATACTTTTTTAGTTTTGTTTCTAAGATTCAAAATTTTAGAGTGCTTGAAACTCCCCAGTAACAGCGTTGTAGTGAGAGGAAGAGTAGGAACGGAAGGTTAAGGTCAACGTGGCCAGTCTTCCCTCTAAACTAAGTCATGGGAACAGCATGCACAAAGCTTGTACACCTTCTCTAACTTGCTGCATTTGTTTCAGATTATGACGATGGGTTTTCTATGAAACACACGGCTACAGCCCGTTTCCAAAGAAACCACCGCTTGATTAGTGAGATCCTGAGTGAAAGCGTCGTGCCTGACGTCCGATCAGTGGTTACCACAGCACGGATGCAAGTTCTCAAAAGACAGGTCCAGTCTTTGATGGTTCATCAGGTAAAGTCTAGATAACTGAAGACTATTAATATGTGTGTCATCTTTGGGTAGAATACTTAGTGTAGAGGTGGAGCTGCCTGTCTGCCGTAACTTTCTACAGAAGTTTCTACTGACATTTTTCTGGAATGGATGGAAGATATTTTTATTCAAACTGCCTTCAGGTGCCCAGTGATCTGGCTGGCTCTTTGGAACCCTGATTGCTGAACTCGAGACGTAAAATTTCTGGAAAGTCTGGAGACACAGAATCACCATTTATAACTTACTTACATGTAAATTGCAATGTTTGACATATTTATAGAATTTAAACATTATAAATGCTTTAGTTTTTTGTACAAGCAAAATTGTAAATATACACAATATGAAAGAAAACTGCAAGCTTTTCACCCTATGCTGTTTTAGCAGGTGTACCTTAATTTTTGCAATCTGGTTGGAGAGGGCTAAGTTATCTATTAAACTTTCACTTTTCCTTTGAGGCTTTGGTGCATCCACTGCCCAGCTCCTTTTGATCTTTTTTCTCCCTGCAAGGTAGGACAATAAGCTGCTTATTACCCAGTCTGCAAGGAAACATGCCAGTGTGGTTTGAGGGAGAAGGGGAAAGGACAACCATGTCGGATCAAAAAGGACATCAGAAGACGCACAATTGTTGAAAAGCAATTATAACTCTGGTTGAGGGTTTTCCGGGCTGTGTGGCCGTGGTCTGGTAGATCTTGTTCCTAACGTTTCACCTGCATCTGGGGCTGGCATCTTCAGAGGTGTATCACAGAGAGAAGTCTGTCCAGTAACAGACTTCCCTCTGTAATATACCTCTGAAGATGCCAGTCACAGATGCTGCCGAAATGTTGGGAACAAGATCTACCAGACCGTGGCCACACAGCTTGTAAAGCCCACAACAACCAGTTGAATCCGGCTGTGAAAGCCTTCAACAATACAATTATAACTCTGTTTGTTCCCCTCATGACTCTGTTTGTTCCCCTCATGACTCTGTTTATAACTCTGTTTGTTCATCCTCAGTCTTCCGTGCAATCCCACATTGGGACTGTGCTCGTGCAGCCATGGTGAAAGTCCTTGAGCTTTAATGTTAGAGGTCACTCTTACGGCTGTTGGCTGCGTGCTCGCATTCCCTCCAAACTGAACAAGAGCAGCAGCCCGATGCCCTCTGCCTCAGTTTCTTCATCGTTGCCAAGGGGGAAAGTTCACTTGAGCTACGTTCTTCGTGAAGGAGTTTTGTTGACTATTTCTCCCTACTCCAGTGGTGGTGGTGGTGGTTGGCAGACCCAGTCGGGGTTGTTTAAAAAACATACTTTGTGTTGGGCAAAAATAACCCACATGGATAAACATGCCCTCTGTTTACTGTGCCTTGGAGCAAGCCATAATGTCTCAGCCTGTAAAATTTGCCAGACATTTACAGCAAGCACGAAAGAGGCCAGGACTTCTAATTGGAAAGCGGCCCTGTATGAGAAGTTGCTGTCGGTGGTGCAGGAGATGGGAGTTTGAGCCAGAGCAGAAGGTGCTAAGTCCGACTCAGCAGAAAAGAAAGCGGCCACAGTGGTTCCAGCTGGATCCCAGTCAGATTCGCAGACTTCTCATTGGTTCCAAGGAGTAGCTCGAAACTACCTTTGAAGAAGACGACGACTAAGCATCTGGGAAAGGCCAAGGGGAGCTGGAGAGTCTGATCAGGAATATGTTGCCAGTTGAGAGAACCCCTTCATTGAGTTCTCTATTGACAGTATGTCTGTTGGATGAGGAGGTGTCCATTCCAGTGGGTGCCCCAGATATGGCGCTTGTATTGCATCTGGTGCTGCAGAGAGCGGAAGACACGAATGTGCTAGTAGCAGGGGTCTGCAACCTGAGGCTCTCCAGATGTTCATGGACTACAAATCCCATCAGCCCCTGCCAGCATGGCCAATTGGGGCAGATGGAAATTGTAGTCCACGAACATCTGGAGAGCCTCAGGTTGCAGACCCCTGCTACTAGCACATTTGTATCTTCCGCTCTCTGCAGCAGCAGCTGCTCCATCTGCAATACAAGCACCATATCTGAGGCAGGTTGCCGACCCCTGTGACAGCTAGTGAGACAAAATTTGCTGAAGTTGTTGGCATCACCTGTCTTTCAACAACAGTTGGCACAGACCGTACCACTGAGCTATTCCATTTTTCATGTCAGTAGATTTGGAGTTTTTAACTAGTCTGGGTGCATTCCTTCCACGCATACACATGCTGTTGATTCTTGTCCCCTTAGTGCTACAACTCTTTTCAAGTGCACAAAAATACCCTGCCGTGTATCAGCAACAAGTCCAGGTGTCAGTCACTCAGCCTCAGGATGTTCATGAAGTCACCTTCTGGATTTGAATGCACATGTTAGGTGTTTGATTTCACTTTATTTTGTCTACAGAACTGACCTTCCCCTGACTTCGGGGAAGGGTAAGGGGCGAGGTCCAATATTCACTGCTTCAGATGAATCTTGTGGAATCTGTTTGTAGATCAGATATAATAAAGGTGTGGGCTGACTCTCCAAAAATACCTGTACATGCCGTTCTCTGTCATAACAATGCAACTCTGGTACTGGGTGAAATGGGGAGCTGCTTCTTTCAAAGGCGTTGGTGCATCTTTTCATTAGTATGTAAATGCCAGAACCTGTTTCTCAATATGTGTCCTTTGACTTCCTTAGTTGCTTGATGCAGTAGAAATTGCATAGCTTATTCTTCTGTACTCTTCTGGTCCCATCAAGGGCAGATATGAATCCCCTAGTCTTAAACTGTCCTACAGTTTTTAGCTGCCTAGGTGTGTGTTTTTGAGCCACCTTGAGCATTTTGAGAGGAAAGGCAGGAGAACAATATTTTAATAAATAAATGTACATCTTCTAAGAGCCAGTGTGGTATAGTGGTTAAGTGCAAGGGGATTCTAATCTGGCGAACTGGGTTTGATTCCCCACTCCTCCACCTGAGTAACGAAGGCTTATCTGGCGAACCAGATGTGTTTCTAATCTGGCGAACTGGGTTTGATTCCCCACTCCTCCACCTGAGTAACGAAGGCTTATCTGGCGAACCAGATGTGTTTCTGCACTCCTACATTTCCGCTGGGTGACCTTGGACTAGTCACAGTTCTTCGGAACTCCCTCAGCCCCACCTACTTCACAAGGTGTCTGTTGTGGGGAGAGGAAGGGAAAAAGGAGCTTGTAAGCCACCTTGAATCTCCTTACACGAGAGAAAGGTGGGGTATAAATCCAAACTCTTCTTCTTCTTCTTAGCAGACTAATCCTATGTATGAAGCATTTAGTACCAGCATGCTGTGAAAATTAATTTAGCAGAAATTAAAGGTGTATCTAATTACATTTCAAACGTAAACGAGTAGTCAGGGTTAACTCCCAAATAAATCCTTGGATATGTGATTCTGCGAGGAGTTTGATCGTCTAAGGAGTTCTCAGCAGTCACAGAAATCTGCAATTAATAGAGATTTTTTTTTCTGATTGAACTAGTTTAAAGCCATCTTCTTTGTATTGGGGATATGATTTTATCACCTTATTTCTTAAGTCCTTTTTTTTTTTTGCTCTTAGGAACCTGCAGTTTCCCCTCCCCGAGTCTGGTAACATCTATTCATTTGTTCTGACATCCTTGTTACAAGTTCACATTCCCTTCACCTTGCCATTTTTCTTTTTGTCCTCCAGCGGAAGCTGGAAGCTGAGCTCCTGCAAATAGAAGAACGTCACCAGGACAAGAAAAGGAAGTTCTTGGAAAGCACAGAATCCTTTAACAACGAGCTCAAGAGGGTACGGTTCTGCAAAGTATTTTCTGCATCTAGCATGGAATCCAGTGGATTCTTGATCTCTTCTTATTAATTCCGCGTGCATGGACCTGTGTGTGGTGTGACCAGAGGTGGGATCCAACCAGTTCTCACCACTTCTCTAGAAGTGGTTACTAATTTTTTCTGAGTGCCGAGAAGGGGTTACTAAAGCAACCTCCCTGCCAAATAGGGAGGTGCGTGTGTGCGGCGGCACCACTGTTTGAATCCCACCACCATCGGAACCTGTTATTAAAATTTTTGGATCCCACCACTGGGTGTGACACATGGTTCTGTAGGGCTGACGATCGAGTGTGCTGGAATCTTGCCATGTTCTTAACATCTCTAGTCCATTGAGAGATTTTTCTCTGCCCACACTTGAGACTGAAGGTGTGGCTATATGCTGTTCTTGGTCCCAAAGTCCAGAAGCCACAGAATGCAGAAGGCGTCTTTTGCTGCTGAGACCCCATTCTCAGTGAGTGTGGAAAGGCTGTGTCTGAGCTGCACCATTTCGTCATCGTTAGCTGCTCTGAATTTGTTTTTTTTTTAGAAAAGCAAAGGGAGGAATATGGCAGAGAAGCAGTTCCAGACTCCTGCAAAAGCCCCTCCTGATCTGGTTAATCAAAAGTTTGGATAGAGCAAACCACAAAGCTGCCACCAGCCTGTCTTCTCAGGCAGAGGTCATATGTGTTCCTGTGGACACCCTGGTGCCCATCAACACCTGTTACAGGGCCTGCCAGGTGTTTTTAGGAAGTGGGTGGGCCAGATAGGGCTTTTGCCCAGCAAGGCTTCTGATTGGCTATTGGAGATTTGATTGGCTGTGCAGATTTTTTGAAAAATGTTGCTTTGGTAGCAGCAAGACCACAGCGCAAGGATCTATTATCATGTTACTGAAGTTAAGCTGTGTCAATAATTTTGTGGTTTTTCCCACTTCCTATGATGGGCATTTTATGGCAGCCATTTTGTTGCGACTACTCTGTGTCAGAATTCCAAATGTGACCTCAGGGTCAAATAGTTTCAAAGGTCACTAATAGAGCTGAAGTTGGTATAGTCACAACCACCCTCTTGGTCTCTAGCTTATTTACACACACCTAGGTTTTGCATAGAACCCAGTGGGACTAGTTGTGTGTGTGTGTTTTGTTTACTTCCCACCCTCACTAGAGCAGGTGGCAAGCAAATGTGTAGTCAGTTCAGAGTCAAGCAAGTCCAGGAGTTCAAGCAGGTAGGCACGGAGGTACAAGGTGTGGAGCAGGGAACCTGGTGCATGGAGCTTTCCAGTGAAACACACTCGTTGCACCCAGGCAGAGCCAAGCCCAAGACAGGGTTTATATAGGAGATCTTGGCTAATGAGGCTGTGATCCTGCAAGGACTCAGTCCTCCTCAGATGCAAATGCCTCCAATTCACAGAGCCATCTGCCATACCTAGCAGCAATCCAAGCACTTCTCCTTTCAGCATGTAGCTGCTGCCTTTGTCTTTGCCTTCTTCATGGAGCTGGCTCATTACTCAGCCAATCTGAGGTAACTGATGGCCCTCCTACCTGCAGGGCATCAGGCTTTGTTGCTGGCTCTACCTCAGCTGGCAGGGAAGGGCTTGGAGCTGGCTCTGTCGCCTGCAGCTCCTGATCCACAGTGCCTTCAGGCTCCACGTCAGATTCCTCAACTCCCAGGGTCTGGCTCATGACACTTACCTTCGATATCAGTGTCTTGATGGATAACTCCAAGTCCGCTAGCAGTTGTATAGCTTCTCCACCAGTCTGAGAAGTTCAGTCTGGAGGCTGAAAGTTTCTCCTCCAAGCCTGTTTTTGGCCATTCACTTCAAAAGTGTCCAAGCAGGAAAATTAAAGAAGAGCTATCTTAACACCTCTAACCAAACAGCTAGTTGAAGCTAGGATTCATTTTTTCATTGGTTAGCTGATAGATCACTGTAAACTTACCTCACCAGTCTCTTTAGCATTGTGTCCTCATCCACATAAGAATGTATATGTTTTAAGAACACATTTTCATTTCTTTACAACTATCTGGTAGACCAGATAGTTTCAGTGACCCACTTGTTGGATAACCTTGGTCCAGTCACAGATCCTCAGTCACGTGTACCTCAGAGGGTGCTGGCTATGAGGAGAAAGTGGGGGATGGGAGAAGCAGTATGCTACGCTGAGTTTCTTGGAAAAAAAGCAGAATTAAAATGTACTAAATAAATGAAATGCTGCAGTAGGGGCTTACCTAATTGCGTTCTGCTTCATTCAAAGAAGTTCCCATGCCACCAAATCATAAAAACTTGGCTTGACCTGTTCTCTCTGGTGTCTTCCCTGACCAGAACCAGTTAAGTTTGTGAATGGCTTGCTGAAAAGTATTGACCATTGCTTCAGTCCTACACCTTTAACCCCTCTGTGACATCCTAGAAAACAATCACACATTTCACATCACTGACTGGGTATTTTGTATTTTGTTAGAAACTAGGGAATTGTGACTTTTAATGTGGAAAGCAGGTTGTAGCTGTACAAACAGTATCTGCAGCCAGTCTCTTTAATAACATGTTGGCATCCATGCAGTACCATACAATGGTCAAAGTGCCTCATATATATTATCTTCACAGCCTGTGCAACAAGAGTGCTTAGAGGGTGGATCATTGGTAGTGTCTGCTGGCTCCTAGGATTTTGGCAAAGTGGTTAGCTAGACCTTGGGCTGGAGAGAGACAGAGAGAGTGGCTCCCCCGGCAGCTTCAAGGCACAGGAGCGACAGGAGCTCTCAGACAGGAAGGCAGAGCAACTCAGCCAGAGCTTTGGGTTCTGAACTGACAGGGCTTCTCTCTGTTCTCACTTTTAGCTGTGTAGCCTGAAGGTCGAGGTGGACATGGAAAAAATTGCCGCAGAAATTGCCCAAGCAGAGGAACAGGCCCGCAAGCGGCAGGAGGAACGGGAGAAAGAAGCAGTGGAGCAGGCCGAACGCAGTCAGAACAGTGCTAGCGCCGAGGAAGAGCCAGCAGCGAGCAAGGCCGAGGAGAAGAAGGAAGAAGGAAATACTTCCATGGAGACAGGTAACCCTTTTCCCAAGTTGAGCTGCAGATTGGAAAAAAAGGTTAAAGCCCACATCCGTTAGAGGTAACTATGAACACTCTGAGAGCCAGCATGGTGTAATGTTAAGGTGGCCCTCCTAGCTGCCTGGACTAGGATGTGGGAGACCCAGGTTCGAATTCCCACTCTGCCATGGAAACTTGCTGGGTGACCTTGAGTCACACACCCTCAGCCTTGACCTTGGCAAGTATTTGGATGGGAAACCACCAAAAATGCCAGGGGTGTGAGGCAGGCAATGGCAAACCACCTCCCAAAAGGTCTTGCCTTGAAAAGACTACGGGGTCACCATAAGTCAACTGTGACTTTTCAGCAAAAGAAAAAAGAACCCTCTCCCCATTTCCTCCTTGCCAGTCTGCCCACCCCCCAAGCCCAAAGGATAGTACATGCAGCAACAATGCAGATGTTTAACACAATACAGATGTTTAGCACATTGACCAAGATAAAATGTCTCTCTTACAGAGGAGCCTCCTCCAGAGGAAGCGATTGAGACCCAGCAGAACGGAGAAGGAACGTCCACTCCAGAAGATAAGGAGAGTGGCCAGGAGGGAGTGGAAAGCATAGCGGAGGAAGGAACCAGTGACAGCAATACGGGGTCAGAGAGCAACAGCGCAGTGGTGGAAGAGCCCCCTGCTGATCCGATCGCTCCAGAAGAGAGTGAAAAGAAAGAATGAGCAGAGAGCCTGTTATTGTTGCTTATCTCTCTTTGTAAAGTGATTGGGAAAATGCTCTTTTGAGGAGTGAGGGGGAGTGTTCGTGGATATTCTGTATATTGGTCCCCACCTACCATAATAAGTGCTCAGTCCCCCAGGTTCAAATTCCCCGGGACAAGCAATAGCCAAAGGCATGGGAAAGATCCCAGTTCTAGTTCATTTTTAAAGATAAGAGCAGCTCTAAGGAAACACATTGTGTCTGCCTTTTTAAAATAAAATTTTTGCCTCCTTTTTCCCAGGGAGGACTTAAAAATCATCTGAATTTCTCATACCATCCTTCCAGTCATTTGTTGAAGAGCAAGTTTTCTGAAAATTAATTATCCCATTTTTTTCCACATCTCTCAACACGGATGTGTGTTTCATGCTATGGACTTAATATTCCAAACTGCAGTTGTATTCCAAAGTGCCGTTCCCGTAAAGTATAAAAGAAGATTGGTTGTCTGAAAAATACCACTTCCACGGTACAGAATTATTATTGTGTATTTTTATTTTCTACTAGATTCGAAATCAAAATACTGAGTCTTCAAAGATTGTTGAAAAATCCTCTGGCTTGCGTTTCTCTTCTCCACCTTCTGCTCCCTCAAAATATCTTCCTATCACATGTTCCTAAAATGCAAGATTTTTTTAAAAAATGAAAACATAGTAATGCCTTGGTGTTATAATTTATTTCACAGGAAACAGCATGCAAAGATAGAGTGAGGACCATAATATGGATACTTTGCTGTTAACATTCCCTCTTCCATTATTAAAGAAAAAAACACAAATTGCATTGTTAGGTATGAAAAAAGAAATGCTTGGATCTTGAAACCAAACACTGACAATGTAAATTCCAAGTCTCTGTCAAAGGTTAATTTAGCCTTGGAGGACAAAACTCCCATTTTGTCTCCTGCCGCTGTCTGTTGGACAAGGAAACAGAAGGGCATGCCGTTTATTATCACAACAGCCATGACTCTGTAGGGCATTCCTGCCCCAAATACGATTGCATGATGTGATACCATTGTGTCTTGGGGCTGTTTTGGAGCACTGTGGGATCATTCTCTTGAAGGGTTCTTTTTCCCCCCTTCTGGTGCTCTTTGATCCTTTTGTCAAGAATGATCTGACGCAGAGGTGTGATGAAACACAAACCAGAATAGGTTACTTGAAGCACCTCTCTTAACTCTCTTGAGCTGTGCCTCACTCCAAAAGTACCCTGCAAACAGTTTGCATCAGTCAACAAACCTGAGTCGACATGAGTTTTTCAGATCTCTTTCCACGTCCCAATTATTTGTTTTTCTTTTTTAAAAACAACCTGTCTGAAAATTCCTCTTCTGGGCAAGTTAGACAGATGTCTCCCTAATTTTTTTTTATTGTAACTTGAAGTGAAGGCAACGCATGCCTCCTGTTCCATCTTGGTTTATGGTTTTGTGTTATTGTTTTTTAAAGGACACTTCATTCTAGTTTTAAATGCTTTTGACATAATAAACTAGTACATGTTTTGAGAAAATTGGATAATTATAGTTGACTCCTGAACACACTGGGAAGCCCTTCTTTCCCACAAAGAAAGTGGTGCTGTATACCTTTCTGTATTTATATTTATGTATGTATGGTGCGTGTGTGCGTGCGTCCGTGCAAGGGGGTTATGTGCAGTATTCCAGACACAGTTCTAACTGACAATTCTGGTTCAACAGAGAGGCCCTGTTTTCCCATAAAGAAAGTGGTGCTGTATACCTTTCTGTATGTGTATGTATAAATGGTGTGTGAATGTATATGTATGTATGTCTGGTTCAACTAGTGGTTGCAGTGTAGAAACCCAAGTCTGTGCTAAAAGATGTATCCACATAACTCAGCTGGGGTGCAGATGAGCATCAGTATTAACCCTCTGCACCAAGACTGCTTACTTTATCTTAAGAACATTCCCATGGTATGAAAAAGCCCTTTCCATTATTGTTTTGATGAGTCTTATAACACCACCTATTCATTAGATCTTCTTCTGCACTCATTGGCTGCATCTGTTCTTGCCAACTCAATCAAAACTGACGAACTCGCTGGCATCATGATGTCATTCACTCAGTGACTCTTGATTGGCCTGATCAAGTTCTCCAGGAACAAAGCAGCAAAAACCAGAAGAAAACAATGTATTGTCGAAGGCTTTCACAGCCAGATTCTCAACTGGTTGTGGTGGGTTTTCCGGGCTGTGTGGCCGTGGTCTGATAGATCTTGTTCCTAACGTTTTGCCTGCATCTGTGGCTGGCATCTTCAAAGGTGTATCACTGACACTGTGTGTAACACACTTCTCTCTGTAATACACCTCTGAAGATGTCAGCCACAGAAGCAGGCAAAACGTTAGGAATAAGATCTACCAGACCATGGCCACACAGCCCAGAAAACCCACAACAACCAGAAGAAAACAGTTGGTGTTCCAACAATAAAATATTTTCACAACGTTAGGATTTCTCAGAATATAGCTCGACTCCTGAAAATCAAATGTCCTAGTAAAAGGCAAAAGATAGCTGAAGAGAAACCAGAGGACTCCAAACTACCGTATATACTCGCATATAAGTTGAATTTTTCAGCACATTTTTTGTGCTGAAAAAGCCCCCCTCAATTTATACATGAGTGAGGTATATTTTAAAAAATATTTTAGGGTTTTTACTTTGTCGGCGGGCAGGGGGCGCAGTTTTTAGGCTAGTGACACCAAAATTTCAGGGATTTTTCAAGAGACTCTCCTGATGATACCACCCAGGTTTTGGTAAAGTTTGGTTCAGGGGTCCAAAGTTATGGACCCCCAAAAGGGGTGCCCCCATCCCCCATTGTTTCCAATGGGATCTAATAGTAGATGGGGCTACATTTTGAAGGTCCATAACTTTGGACCCCCTGAACCAAACTTCACCAAACCTGGTTGGTATCATCAGGAGAGTCTCCTAAAGATACTCTGAAATGTTGGTACTGCTAACATAAACATTCCTCCCCTGACCAAAAAATCCAGTTTTGAAGGATTTTAACTCTTGTGTTTTAGCTTGGTTACTGATTGGTTACTGATTGAGCTAAGGTTTTTGTACTTTTAAAGTTATTGTTTTTGTTGACCCTCTTTTCCACTTACAGAGCTAGTTTACTGTTTTTCTTTGAAATAACTATTAAACATTTAACCTACTGATGCCTCAATTAATGTAATTTTATTGGTATCTATTTTTATTTTTGAAATTTACCAGTAGCTGCTGCATTTCCCACCCTCGACTCATATGCGAGTCAATAAGTTTTCCCAGGTTTTTGTGGTAAAATTAGGTGCGTTGACTTATATGTAGGTCGACTTATACACGAGTATATACGGTATACAAAATAGGGCTCACTTTGTAAAATTAAAGTCAACTCCAAATTGCTTTCCCTTTGAAGTAAAAAAAAAAGCAAAATGTCCTGCTAATTATTTAGTGCACCCGGATATGCACCCGCAGAAGCTAGCGTGTATTCATTACTGGTTGAATGGGTTTGCAAGCTTCGGAAGGATGGAAGCATTAAGAACAGGTTTGGGGTGGAATGTGTGGATGATTGGGAAAATGACTAGAATAAAACAAGCCCAGTGGCACCTTAAAGACCAGCCACATTTATTTTGATAAGATTTTGTGAGTCCCTGCACAGTTTCAAACGTGGGAGACATGACTTGAGAAATTTGGAGTGTGAGGCCTGGGGGAAAAGACTCCTGACATTCCACACACTCTTTGTAGCCTCTAGGCAGTCCTGTGACTCTGGAACATCACTTGTTCCTGCTCCCAAAGATTGGCTGGGAGCCATGTGGTTCCCTCTGGGGAGCAGCAACTCAAGAGAGTTTTCCCCTCCCTATACTGTATACTCTGTGTTTCAGTGACTCAGTCCTGGTGTCCTAAATTCAATTTGTATCACTTCTCTGTTGCTTCAAGAAGAGTTTGGATTTATACCCGCCTTTCTCTCCTGTAGGGAATCTCAAGGTGGCTTAAACTCCTTTTCTCTTCCTCTCCCCACAACAGATACCCTGTGAGGTAGCTGGGGCTGAGAGAGTTCTGGGGAAACAGTGACTGGCCCAAGGTCACCCAGCTAGCTTCATGTAGAAGAGCAGGGAAGCAAATCCAATTCACCAGATAAAGAGTCCGTCACTTGTGGTTTTCCGGATTAGAGTCCACCACTACACTAATGCTAGTTTATGTCCATCAATTGAAAACCTCTAGCTTCAGCTAATGTGGACTTGGGAACAACCGGCTGTTTCTCCTTGATACCCCTTTGATGTTCCTTAAGGCCTTCTTTCTCTTCCAAGTTCCTCTCAACCAGCTTCACAGTCTTGCAGATCTGCACTTGGGTGTGGAGAAAATGATTTTTTTAACCGCCTCCAGTAACTTTGGGGATTTGTGTGTTCTTATGTTGAAACCCCAGAAGGACTTGGCTCTTGGAAACAGTTTAAATCCTTACTGTCAAAATTTCATTAACCTTTCCTCCACCCCAAGGGCATTAATGGCCTCATTCCAGTGTGCTCTTACTTATCAGGTTTTTACTGGGTTATAATTTTTCCTTCTTTTTTAGAAGCAACTGTCCTAAACGGGGCATTCTTTGGTGAATCTAGATGGGTCAAAAGTGCAAGATCGGTGGAACCAAACGAATGATAAATTGGAAATAATTTGGATGACTTGTATGAATTCTAACATAAAGCTCCTGTTGGCATTCACCTGCCTTTGTCATTTAAGATGAAACCAGTTTTGTTAAATTGAGCAAGATCAAAGCCCCAATGCATGTGGGAAAGTCTGAAGGATCGAGGACAGCCAGAAAGAATGAAGTCGGTGTTTGCATATTCCATTAAAGGCTTTCCCTTACGCTTGTTCCTCTAACAGAAAAGCTGCAGGGCATATGAATTGCGACATACATCTCTCAAAGCTAAGCCTGTTTTGATTGTCATCATCGATAAGGATCCAGGGATTTCAAATGCAGTACTGGAGCTATCTCTGCAGGAGGATGCAGTAGCAAAATGTTGAAGTGGTAAGAAAGGACTTTCCATGACAGCCCAGAAGAAAGGATTCTATTTCTGAATGCTTCCTCAAGAGAGAGTGGGAAAACCCTCCATAGCAGTTTAGAGGACAAGGCCCACCTCTTTATTTGCTGTGATGGCTTTTATGTTGCAGGAAGGTTGTATTATAGTAGATCTTTTTTATTAAAAAAAATGGATCTCCCCACCAGAAGTCCAAAGTGGTGAAGTCCATCTATACTTCCTCCACAGTCTAATGTCATACATAAATGGTTCTGATATTTGAGAATTGTGAAACACATTCTCAAGCAAAGAACACCCGAGGGGATTGCAGGCTGCTGTTTCTATATAACTAGCGGGCCTGGCCACGCGTTGCTGTGGCAATTGTCCTTCTCATCACAGACCGCAACCCACACAGATGTCCATGCAGGTCCAATGATCCCCAGCATAGCCTTTTGGGGTGGTCAAATGGAATCCCACTTTCCCTTTTCAATGCACATCGTTATATGGTGCTGTCTTGTTTTTTTAGTATAAGGTAATCCTTTCCATTCCACAACGGAACTGTCCAGAGTGCGAATCCCGCTGTCCATGAGGCTGGTTGACACACACAGTCCTGGCTTGGGTAAGGCAGAACTTACTTGGGTAAGGCAGAACTGATTTAGTTTAACCTGATATGCTCAAAACAGATGAAACAGTGGCCTCCAGAGAGTCAGCACTGCCAGCTGCGATGGTATGCAAGTTCTCAGAACTCATTCATCAAACCAAAATAGGTTGGTTGATAAACCTGAAGGGTGGGGGGGATGGCAAAACTAATTGTTACAAATAGGATTACCAACATCAAGGTGCGATCTGGAATTACAACCAACCATCAAAGTACAGCCACGAATTACAACCGAATGATCTCCAGACTACAAAGGTAAGTTCACCTAGAGCAGAGGTGTCCAACTCTGGCACTTCAGGTGTTCATGGACTACAATTCCCATCAGCCCCTGCTGGCATGGCCAACTGGTCATGTCAGAAGGGGCTGATGGGAATTGTAGTCCATGAACATCTGAAGTGCCAGAGTTGGACACCCCTGTCCTAGAGTAAATGGTAGGTTTGGAGGGTGGATTCTGTGGTATATTGCAGACTCTATCAAAAATGGAAGTCCTAGAATGGCTGCAGTGGATGAATGCTGTTCTGTTTATCCTATTGTATACCATAGAGACTAGGAGAAATTTTGTCACTTGTTACAGCCCTAAAGGCCAGAGACCAGATGGGGATTGAGAGAGGGATGGGACAGCTACTGCCTGGTATCTTATAGCCTTTTGAAATCTACTTTTCGCTTTTGAGAAAAATCTGAAGATAATTTTGAGGTTTTTATTTTATAGTTGAATCTAACATAGCTGGAGAAAAGTCACTTATACCAGCACAAAATATTTAGGATTAAATGGTTAGTATGAGATACAGAATATATGCACACAGAAGCCTACAAGTGATCTAAGACGGGGGAAAAGGTGGGAGGAAATGATATGAGATGAGAAATGCAGATTGAGCCAGCAGATGGGAACAATGCTGCCCTGGACTGCCCCTCCCCCTCCAAAGGGCTTTCCTGTGACTTGGGAAGCCCAAAACATTTTTTAAAAGCAAGAATCCCTCCAATAATCCCCCGCAGAAATTGTCAGAGTTGGCTACACCCACCTGCCTATCCCTGGCCATATGTCAGATTCCCAATGATGGAAACAAAGTCTTGTTAAAACAGTCCTTTATTCAGCATCTTGAATAACCAGAATAACCAGAACTGACTTTTCCCCATGCAAACTGTCAGTAATATCACTGAGGGAACACCCCTACCCTTGAGAAGCACAAATATGCTGACAGTGAGAGATAAAATGCAAGTCCGTTGAAGTTGGCCTTGACCAACACCTGCTGGAGGAAAAGAGCAAAAACACATTACATAATATGCAACCAAAATCCCTTTCCCCCAAGCCCCAAAAATGTAAGTGGCCCCAGCAACCCATAGGAATCCTGACATCCTGCTTCCCCTAGGGCCCCCCCCCCCCCGGTTTGCTGGGACAGAAATGATTGAAGTCACGAATGAGCTTGGGAGCTCTGATGTGAATAGCGTCCACCCATTCATAGTGTCCAGGTAACCAGGAAACCAAATACTGCAAGCGGTTATGATAGATGCGAGAGTCATGAATAGCAGAAATTTCATAATGCTGCTCCCCATCAATTAGAGTTGGCAGAGTTGAAGTAAACTCTGGATGCCATGAATCCAGGAATGGTGCCATCTTGAACAAACTGCAATGAAAAACAGGGTGTATTTTACGCAATGCCTTTGACAAGTCCAGCTCAGCAGTCACACCATTGATTATTTTAAAAATCCTGTAAGGTGCAATGTACTTCAACCCTAGTTTAGTGGGCTTGTGAATATCATGGAGATTTTTTGTATACAGGTAAACCATGTCTCTGACCACCAGAGGGAGCTCGTACCTATGTTTGTCTGCCTACCATTTATAGGCGATCTGAGCTTTTTGCAGCGCATGCCAGATAGCAGGTCACCCTTCAGACAAACTATGGATCCATTCTTTCAATTCAGGGGGAATCGCCTTTCCTTGCGGCAGAAAAGGAATGGGCTTAGCAGAGCGTCCCAAAACTACCTCAAAAGTCATTTTGCCAGTGCTACTGTGAACTGCATTATTGTAGGCATTTTCCGTAAATCAACCCAATTGTCATGCTGGTAGTTGACATAACACCTCAAATACTGCTCCAAAGTCTGATTGGGTCCCTCAGATTCCCCATCAGATTGAGGATGATACGGAGAAGAAAGACCTGTTTGATACCTAATAATTGCAAAAAGGCTTTCCAAAACTTAGAAATAAACTGGCTGCCTCTGTCGGAGAAGAAAGAGCCTGTTTGCAAAAAGGCTTTCCAAAACTTAGAAATAAACTGGCTGCCTCTGTCGGAGACTATTTTATCTGGAGCGGAATGTAAGCGATAAATATGCTGTATAAACATCTTAGCCAGTCACTGGGCGGTAGGCAGCAAAGTACAAGGAATAAAATGTGCCTGCTTTTCAAAGAGTCACATGCTTCCTGGCAAGTCCTGTAGCGGAGCATTTGGCTGTCCTGCATTGGGTCCCTTTCCCTTAGTACGTAACAAATCAGTGATGGGCAATGCTAATTCAGCAAAATTGGGAATAAAGTCACGGTAGAAGTTTGCAAAGACCAAAAAAGATTGCAGCTATTTCCGAGCACGGGGAGGGGGCCAATTCACAACATCAGCAACCTTGCCTGGATCCATTTCCAAACCAGCAGCAGACACCCAATAGCCTAAGAAATCCAACTTGGACTAATGGAATTCACATTTGGATAATTTTACAAAGAGAGTTCTTTAAAAGTCGTTGCAATACTTCCTGCACCAGCACGACATGGGATGCCTCATCCTCTGTGTAGATCAACAAGTCATCCAAGTAAACCATAACTCCTTTATACAGCAAATTATCCAGAATTTCATTTACTAAACCCTGGAACACGCTGGGGGCTCCACTTAACACGAAGGGCATTACTAAATATTCATATTGGTCATAATAGGTATTGAAAGCAGTAAGATATTCATACCCCTCAGCAATCCGTACACGATAATAAGCCTCACATAAATCCAGTTTTGTAAAAATACGTCCAGTGCCCAAATTAGCTAGCAGTTCCTTTATGAGGGGTAGCGGATACTTATTGATAGTGGAGACTTCATTTAACCCTCAATAGTCTGTACACAATCTTAACGAGCCATCTTTCTTTTTGACAAACAACACCGGTGCTGCAAAACCACTCCGTGCTTTTCGGATAAAACGACGGGCTAAATTCTTATTTAAAAAATCACGTAAGGCAGCATCCTCGGTTTGACTCATAGGATACAAGCAACCTTTAGGGAGTGTACAACCAGGAACCAATTCAATTTTACAGTCCGAATCACGATGCGGGGGCAAGGTATCGCCTTCAGTCTCTTCAAATACCTGCCATAAGTCCCTGTAAGGTGTGGGAATGTCCGTCAGAAGGGAGGAGACATGGTTGCCATAACTTAAGTCAGAAGCTTGAGAAGGGTGCATTAACATGTGCTCACCACAAGGGGGTTCTGTGAATGTCACAATATGATCAGTCCATTGGATTTTCGGGTCATGATCAATCAGCCATGACATATCAAGAATTATTGGATAATCTGAAATATTGGCTATCACAAAACTTCTACATTCCCAGTGGTCTGCGCATTGAACCAGTATCAGTTCCGTACGAGAAGTTACAGGGGGACCACTTATGGGACTACCATCCATTTGGTTGAAAGACAATGATTTATGCAGTAAAAACATCTGTAAATCCAAGCTCTCCACAACACTAGGGTGTATTAAGCAGTGGGAGCAGCCAGAGTCCACAAGAGCATGGACTTTGAGCTTAGGACCTTTGGGTCCTTTGGACAAAAGTAAGGGTAGGATGATGGGTTCACTCACCTCTCCGAAATATCCTGAGTGGTTTCCACAGTGGTCTTGACCATCGCAAACCCAGTACTGTCATCATCGAATGAATTGTAATCCAAATCGGTGGGGAGCACGAGACGCACCGCGCCCTTCTTCTGAACGGGACTTTTGGTAACTGGTTCCACATTTGGTGCAGGAGGCTTCAGTTGTTTTGCAGGGCAACTGGCAGCCATGTGGCCCGGTTCTCCGCAGTAAAGGCACAATCCCAGGCATCTCCGACAAGCATTTTTGGATAGTTTCTGACGAGGGGGAGGCTTCTTCTGAGGGCCAGGTTTTTGTGGGGCTAGTTTGCTTGCATGGGATTTTGCTTCGTGCATCCGTGCATCTGACATGCCAGCCAACATGATCCACTCCATTAGGGTTTGAGGACTATTCTGCTGGAGTGACCACCTCAGCAATTCAGGATGCAAAGCCTGTTTGAATGCAAAAACTTTCACCAGATCATCCCAATCAGGAATTTTACTAGCCACAGTACAACAATTCTCAACAAATTCCACAAATGGCCTTGGCACATCATCATCAATTCTTTCTTTGCCTCTTCCCCAACAAATGGGCTGTAAGGTTGTGGTGTGATTTCTTGCTTGCCTGCCCCGGCCTTGGTAACATTCCACAGACTGGGCTGCGTGCCCGGAAGTGTTGTTATCAGTGACCTTGCTGTCTATGCATGTGAAGTCTTACTTTCTGTTTGTTTCTCTTAGTGTGAGAATCTGGTTACGTTCACGGCTGTGGGTGGGGAGGGGGTTGAAACGCTCGTTAAAGGAGCGATTTGGGCGGGAACGGGTCAGAGTCCGCATTCCGTGTATTGAGCACCATGGAAGTTTAAGAATAAAGAACTTTTTCGGTTACTTTGTTTCTAGTCCTTTTGGGTTCCTTACATTATGCGGACTCTCTTATAATTTCGGATTGAACGTGTCACCTAGTTACCACGCCATCCATTCCTGTTGACCTCTGATGTCTTCCAACATGCAGAGGTTGGGATTCCGGGGTCCACTGAATGCGGAATATGAGGCGGGTGCAATAGCCCCCAAAGAGGGCTTCGTTTCCCCTCTCCCGGCATCCACGGAGGCAGAGCCACCAGGATCCATCTCTCTGGTGACCCTCTCCAAGCCTCGGCTCAGCCGAAGTATGGCCTTCCTCCAACTGCAAGAGCAAGTGGATGAGACCCCCCTGATGGCTAGGCGCACGGTGTCTGCCGAACGTCTAGAGGTTCGTCAGGAGTTTTATGATCCAGGCAGCGGGGTGTCGATGGATCGTGCCCCCCGAGAGCGGCACATCACCACCCGCCAACATGTGGATTACAAACCGGCGATGAGAACAGTCGCTGCAGAAATTGGAGTATCCGCCATTCATGGCGACACCCAAGGATCTTTGGAGAAATTTCTGGATCGTTACCTCGACGAACCCCCTCCAGAATTCCAATGGCAGAGCACTGGGGCGCACCCGAAGGGGACTCGATCTTCAGCCCCCCGGGATTCTATGGATTTTGCCCTGCCAGAGATTGGGGACGCTTCCAAAGACATTGTAGATTTGACAAGAGAATCCCGGGCCCGACTTTCATTTGCGGAAGGTCACCGCGATCGAGAACCGCCGGACCCCAGTGACCCGTGAGGAGCTGCCACTTTCCCTGACGAGGATATGGAGCAGCCCCCCGGCCCAGATAGCATCCGTTGGGCCGAACAACTTGAGGCTCTCCGGACGGCCTAACACGATTGGGAGCAAGAACGTGAAGCCCTTGAAACGGAACGTGAAGCCCTTGAAAAGGAGCGTGAAGCCCTGGAGGAGGAGCGCAAGCGGCAGCGCCAGAAATTTGAAGATGAACTGGAACGAGAAAAAAACGTTCTTCGCCAGCAGTTCCTCCACGACCTTACAGTCCAGGATAAGGTGATGGAACAGTCCAGAATAGACCTCCAACGCCAAAAGGAAAGTTTGAAAGCCCTTCATACCCAAGGGGAGGTCGACTCTGCGATGCATAAAGCGGAACGCCTCAGAATGCAACGCGAAAAAGTCGCCCTGGACCAACAACGAAGTGCGCTCACACAGAAGGAAAGGGAACTGGCCGAAATGCAAAGAATGCTCCGGATGGACAGGCTACCCGATCTACCGGCGGCCCCGACCTGAGCAAACGTTACGACGAGGCCTCTTACCCCCGACGCCGTGGATCCTCGAGGCAACGTAGTACCTCCAATCCGTACAGCAGCCCCCCAACCGCAACCCAGGGGTATGCAACCCCTGGGCCCACTTCAGCCACCTGCACCTCCGCCACTAGCTCCAGCACCGGGCCCCGCGCCACACATCGCCCCAGGTCCAGGGAGAGGCTACCCTAGACCTCACATCCCAGCGTGTTTTGATGGAACTGCATCCAAGTTACCCTACTTTATCCTGCAACTGGATGCCCATATGCAAGAATTTGATGATCTTTACCGCTCAGAAGCGGAAAAAGTGCGAGACATTGGATCCGTCCTGGATGGGGAAGCAGCGGAATGGTTTGTGGAATTATATGAATTAAGGGCCAATGAACTACAAACTGTAGCTGGACTTCTTCAGGGTCTCCGGCTTCGCTTCAAAGATGCGGATGTGGTCAACAAGGCCAGTAAGACTCTTAAGACCATAAAACAGGGCAACCGCTCTTTTGCTGATTTTGCCCGGGAATTTCGGTTGGCAGCCAGCAAACTTCCTGATTGGCCGGAACGCATGAAATGCGAATATTTCTATGAAGCCGTAGATCCGGAAATTTGTAAATGGGCGGTCATGCATCGGGAACCATGCACCATAGCTGAATGGATCGACGTGGGCAATCCCATCGCCACTCGCCTTACACGTTCCAACGCGCCATCAGGAAAGAAACCCGCAGCTAAGGCCACCACCGCCCCACCTAAGAGAGCGGGAGGAGCAGCGGCAACGGGAGGAGCAGCGGCAGCCGAATCCACATCAGATCGCCGCCGTCGCCTTGGCTTATGTCTCTATTGCGGAGGTTCGGGGCATATAGCGGTCAACTGCCCTAAGAAAGCCAAGACCCCCATCCCGGCTCCACGCAAAGCAACGGCCAGAACTCCCCGCAAAACAGGGCCAAAAGGCCCTCAAGGAGTGTCCAAAGCAGTAATGGAGGATGGCCTGGATGATTATGAGGCAGAAGAGGACCCAGGCAGCGCGGTCAGCCTTTCGTCGGCCCCCTTGGAAGAGAATCCCACACCGGACGCGGTGAGTGATGGCGGGGCCCCCATAACCATTATGACTACTCTAGCCAACCCCACTAAACACACGCGCATCTTAGCACGCGCTCTGGTGGACTCTGGTTGTTCACACTGTTTAATGAGACCCCAAGTGGCTGAGCAATTGGGTCTCGAGCGGATTGTGTTGGCGAAACGCATCCCGTTCACCCAGATGGACGGCAGCCCGCTAGGCAGCGAAGGTCCCGCACGTTTTAGAACCCAACCCGTGTTATTGCGCTGTGCGGAGCACTGGGAAAGACGTAGTTTCATCTTAGCGCCAGTCGCCAAACATCCCATCGTCCTGGGCATGCCATGGTTATTAGCCCATGAACCAACTATACAGTGGGGCCAATGTATTGTCCGCTTCACAGACCCCCCTTGCGGGGACCATATGCACGAAGGGGAACCGCCAGAGGACTCTCAGGACGCCCCCAGCTGCCCGCAACCCATGGCTTTAGACGTCTACCCCAACTCTGACTTAGGGGGTATCCCCAGAGTTTATTGGGATTTGTTGAAAGTATTTGAGGAACAAGAATGCAATCAACTACCACCCCATCGAGATACAGACTGTAAAATCTTATTAGTGCCAGGCGCCCAACTCCCCAAGGGTAGAATATATCGAATGAGCCCTACCGAGGAAAAGGAGCTTCGTGCTTTTCTGGATAAAAACGAGGCTCGAGGCTTTATTCGGCGGGCTACGAAAAGTACTTACGCCGCCCCCGTACTTTTTGTCAAAAAGAAAGATGGCACCCTTCGATTGTGCACAGACTATAGAGGGTTAAATGCTGTCTCTATATCCAATAAATACCCCTTACCCTTAATCAAGGATCTCTTGGATGCTTTGGGAACGGGACGGATTTTTACCAAACTTGATTTGCGGGAAGCCTACTATAGAGTACGAATCACAGAGGGATACGAACATTTAACTGCTTTTAATACTAAGTTCGGACAATATGAATATCTTGTAATGCCTTTTGGATTATCTGGGGCCCCCGGGGCTTTCATGTCTCATATCAATGAAGTACTGCAAGAATTCCTGTTTAACGGTGTGGTGGTTTATTTAGATGATGTTCTGATATACTCAAAAACGGAAGAGGACCACGTACGTTTAGTCCGAGCCGTGTTGCAACGTCTCCTTGATAACTCACTCTACGTGAAGTTGTCTAAATGTGCCTTCCACCAAACCTCCATGGATTATCTTGGGTACCGTATCCCACCAGAGGGGTTGGAAATGGATCCAGCCAAAGTGGCTGCCATAGTGAATTGGCCCGTCCCAAGCACTCGCAAAGAACTGCAATCCTTTCTGGGATTTGCTAACTTCTACCGGGACTTTATTCCTCAATTTGCTGAACTTGCGTTACCCCTCACAGACTTACTTCGGACCAAAGGCAAGGGGCCGCTAGCTTCCAAACCAGGTGCATCCCTTAATTGGTCTCCTGCCTGTCAAGACTCTTTTCAAAAGCTTAAAGCAGCTTTCACTACAGAACCCGTGTTAAAACACCCGGATCCGTCCTTGCCATTTGTTGTGCATGTAGATGCTTCGGACGTTGTTACACCAACTACCACCAAGACAATTGGGTCGAATTACTGCCCTTCGCTGAATACGCATATAATAATGCTGTTCACTCTAGCACCAATAAAACTCCGTTTGAAGTAGTGTCGGGACGTTCCTTCCCGCCTCTGCCCCTTCTCCCGGATCAAGCCTTACAACCTCCTGAGTTCGGCGAGTGGATACGTTCACTGGCTGAGGGGTGGAAATCGGTGTCCTCATCGCTTGCTCAAGCGCAAGAAGCGCAGAAGATGCAAGCAGACAAACATCGCTCTGACTTTCCTTTACAAGTTGGGGCTTGGGTTTATTTATCCACCAAAAACCTCAGAGATGTGCATAAATATTCCAAACTTGGCAAGAAATTTATGGGACCTTTTCAGATCACTCAAGTAATCAATAATGTAACTGCTCGATTGGAGTTACCTAACTCTCTAAGTAACATTCACCCTGTGTTTCATTCTAGCTTACTCAAGCGGGCTCCCGATACCGATGCTTGGCGCGACCCGTCGGAAGCACCCCCGCCAGTGATTATTGACGGCCACAAGCACTATGAGGTTGAAGCTATCCTGGACTCTCGCTATTCCCGCAAACGCTTGCAATATTTAGTTTCCTGGGTGGGGTACCCATCTGGTCATAATCAATGGATCTATGTAGAGAACATTGATGCCCCTTCCTTAATCTCAGCTTTTCATAAATCGTTCCCTCAGAAGCCTGGAGGGGAGGGAGCTTTCTTCGGGGAGGCAGAGTGTAAGGTTGTGGTGTGATTTCTTGCTTGCCTGCCCCGGCCTTGGTAACATTCCACAAACTGGGCTGCGTGCCCGGAAGTGTTGTTATCAGTGACTTTGCTGTCTATGCGTGTGAAGTCTTACTTTCTGTTCATTTCTCTTAGTGTGAGAATCTGGTTACGTTCACGGCTGTGGGTGGGGAGGGGGTTGAAACGCTCGTAAAAACAGCGATTTGGGCGGGAACGGGTCAGAGTCCGCATTCCATGTATTGAGCACCATGGAAGTTTAAGAATAAAGAACTTTTTCGGTTACTTTGTTTCTAGTCCTTTCGGGTTCCTTACATGGGTTCTCAAAGCAACGTCGCTGTAAGGAATTCCATAGAAGCAGAAATAAAAGGCTTTTGGAGTAAAAGTCCATTTATTAAGACATCTTAGAAAGCTCAAATACACGCAGTGGCAGGAATGACACTTCCCGCCAGAAGCACAGGTTATAATACCAGTCACCCCATCCCCCCTTCCTGCTTCCCCATGGGAACAGAGGCTTCATCTCCGCGAAAGATAAAGTCTCCGGCCGACATTCAAGGCCCATCGCCCGGCTGTGGAATGCACTCAAGGTTGGCCTCACCATCAACACTATTGAATCCTTTACACTCTGCCTCCCTAAAGAAGACCCCTTCCCTCTGGTAGGTTTAGCGAAAAGCGCCGGGTGGAAAGCAGCAATATGGTGGGGCTTCAATGTTTTCGAATAAACCCATTGATTATACCCAGAGAATATCCCACCCAAACTAAATATTGCAAGCCGCTTACATTAAAAGCCGGTTCAGATAGCGCCACTCTCAGAGTGTTTGTGGCCATCAATAATGGTGGGGCTCTCCGGGCGGTCGTGTCAGGCATCGGAAGCGGAGCCTCCTTGGAGCAAGCTGGAATGGAAGACAGGATGGATGTTACTAAGAGAGTTAGCAAATCTAAACGGGCAGTGACATCATTAACTCACTTTAGTAATCTTGAAAAGGTCCCACAAATCTCTTGCCAAGTTTGGAAAATTTACAAATCGCCTCTAAGATTTTTTTGTAGATAAATACACCCAGGAGCCCACACGCGAGGGAAACTGAGCTGCGTTTATCCGCCTGCAGTTTTTGGGAGTCCTTTTGTTGTTGTGGGCATGAAATTGACCGACTTCCATCCCTCGGCTAGATGAAATCCATTGATGAAATTCTGGGGGTCCAACGCAGCTAGCGGTGGGTTGTGGCAACGGGCGGAAGGAGCCACCAGACACAATTTTCAAAGGGGTTTTGTACTACTATGAACCGATTGTTATAGGCGACCGCGAACGGACAAGTTCACCAATTGTCTTGGTGGTAGTTGGTGTAACAACGCAAATACCGCTCTTAGGTTCTGTTCGCTCTCCACTGGCCACTTGAACGCAGAAGGCGACGTGGCCGGGCTGCCCCAACAACCCCAAAAAAACGCTTCCAAAACTTTGAGATGAATTGGGGTCAGCGGGTCGAGACCACCTTAACGGGCTGAAATGGAGATCGGTAAACATGTTGGAATAAACAGCCGTGCTAACTTAGGGAGAGCCGAGGGGATGGAAGCACATGGAATAAAATGGGCTTGCTTAGAGAATAAGTCTACCACCACCCATAAAACTGTGTTGCCATGACTTTCGGGCAAGTCTGTAATAAAGTCCATAGAGATGACCTCCCAAGGGCGGGAGGCTACCGGGAGAGGTTTCAAAGCCTCAAGAACCTGCTTGTGAGGGGGCACGGCTCAACATTCCCTCCGGCCAAACTCCATCTCTCCAAACGCAATTGGAGTCTCCGGGCTGCTGGAGGTCAGGCCCCTCGCCTCCTCCAGTTCCCGCAGGAAAGCGAGAGACTAGACCGGGAATGGGGTGGAGGAGAAGCTTGACGCTTGATCGGGTGACAGCCAACCCCAACTGGGAGGTGGGGAAAGAACAGCGCGGAATGTCTCGTATAAGTAAGCTCCACCCTCCGGTAGGCGCCGAGCTGGCCAGTTTGAAGGTTTTGTTGGTTTTCCTGGGAAAAAAAATGGACTGCAAAGAGAAAATCCAGAAAAGAAATCGCCCAACGAAGGTTTCGCTGACATCTTGAGGGGGGGTGGAAAGATGCCAGGGTTTTATGATCCGACCAAACTTGAAAGGGTGCTTAGCCCCTCCAGCCAGTGGCTTCAAGTGGGAGAGTGCTACTTTGATGCGCAGCAGTCTCTTTGTCTCCCACAGTCCAGTTGAGTCTCGCACCAGAGAACTTTTTAGGACAAATAAGCACACGAACCAGCCTAACATCTTTATTTTTTTCTGCAACAGGGCTGCCCCAAGTGCTTTATCCGGAGGCATCCACGTTGAACCACAAACGGGAGATCTGGGGTCAGGGTGTTTTTTAGGATAGGTTCAGTGGTGGTAAAAAGCAGATTTTAACAGTTGAAAGGCTGTTTGACATTCTCCTCAGACCAGGAAAGGGGGCCCCGGCTTGATGACAGTGGATCCTTACCTTAGTGCGTAAGAGGTCTGTGAGAGGAGAGTTAGTTCAGCGAATTGGGGTGCATAAAGCTCAATGATAGAAATTAGCAAAACCAAGAAATGACTGGAGTTCTTATGTTGGTGGGGCAGGCCATTGAGGACCGGGCGCCACCTTTAGCAGGATCCATTTTTAAGCCCCTGGTATTTGCATCCCTCGCAACCCAAATAGTCAATGGAGGTCTGATGGAAACAGCATTTGGAGAGTTTTTAGCAAAGAGAGAGTTATCGCTGTGTTGCCATCAATTCTAACCGCATTTATATGCTCTTTCTTATGGTTTAGAGTAAATTAAACGCCATCTAAGTATACACAACAAATTCCCTTTGTACAGTAAATCGCGGAGAACTTCGCTGGATAAGGGCCATAAAGCCCGGGGCCCCACTTAACCCGAATGGCATTATTAAAATATTCAAACTGTCCAAACTTCTTTGTGTTAAATGCGAGTCAGGTGTTCATAGCCTTCAGCAATTCTGACTTGTAGTAAGCTTCTCAAGTCCAATTTAGTAAAATGCGCCCTTTGCCGAAAAGTGCATCTAAAAAAAGGTCCTTGATCGTGCTGCAAAGGATATTTATTGGACAGGGAGACCGCGATTGAGATTCCTCGATAATCTGCGCAGCTTCAGAAAGCACCCATCTTTCTTTTGACAAACAAAACGGGAGCAGCGGTGTGTTTGGTAGTCTGCCGATGAACCCGGGCGAGCAAGGTTCTTAGACCTAAGAAGGCACGGAGTTCCTTCTCCTCATTGGGACTCATGTAGATTCTACCCTTGGGTAGTTTTTCAGCCCTGGTTGTAAGGACAATTTTTACAGTCAGTGTCTCTGTGGGTGGCAACTGGATCGCATTCCTGTTCTGAAAAAAACTCTACAGATCATGATATGGCGGTGGGATGCCAATAGACTCGGAGCAATCACTGAGGGAAGCCAGGGAGGGGATGTGGCCAGGAGACGCTGGTTTTCTTCCCACCATGTGTTCACCGTGAGGGAGGGCTGCGAATTCTAGGATTCTTTCTTCCAAAATGAATTTTTGTCTGGCGTAACAATAACCAAGGCATGCCCAACTATGAGTGCTTCCAGCCACCGGTTTCAAAATAAACTAATCTTCTCCTAATGGTCGGCGAACGGAGGAGAACCGCTGTGTTTTTTGTACTGGGCCGGGTCCTTCGCTCCCCTTCGAGGGGCTGGCCCATTTGGGTGAAAAGGTATGGGCTTAGCCAGGGGAATTCGGTCCAGACCTAGCCCTCCGCCACACCAAATGCGATACAAATGGGAGCAGCCGGAATCCACAAGGGCCGGCTATAATGCGAAAGGTGTTTAGCGGCTGGCCAGAAATGCTTTGAATGGTATTGAGCACTGCCTTCACTCCACCAGGAGTCGGCCCATGTCCATGGGGGCTGAAGAAAGGCAAACAGCTGCTTCCCCTCCTCTGGGTCGCCGTAACTGCTTTAGACGAGCCAGTGGGAGGGGCTGCCCCTGACCTGGCGGGTGGTTTGGTGATCTGAGTGCGCCGAGCTGGAGCTGCTGGTTTTGTTTCTGGGACAGTTGGCTGCCAGGGATGACCTTGGCCCTCCTCGAGTAAAGACAATCCCAGTCGGCACGGCTGCTCAGAGTGGTTTCGGTAGGGGCGGCTGGGCTCTTTGACTTGGTGGACACAGTAGTGGTTTTGGGCGCGGCGGCCTCCCTTTGACGGTGCATATTCCAAACTTAGACGCCAATACTTGGGACCCAACTGATCCACCCGTACGGTACCAGGAACCAATTAAAAAAGACCGCTTCACGAAGCTTGCCGTCCACAGCATCTGAGAAGTATTCGCCAGATTTCATGCTTCAGGCCACTCAGGAGGGGAGTCGGCACGCCGCATCAAAATTCACGGGCAAATCTCAAACGGGCGGTTGCCTTGTTGGATGGTTTTGATGGTGCGATAGCTTCATTCCCGCCTTTGATCTTTGAAAGCTGCTCTTAAGGCTTGAGGAATGCGGGCACTGTGCGAGTCCCTATCCTGCAACCAAAATAGTCAATTTAACCAGTCTGCCGTTGCCCCATCCAGGACTGAGCCGGATGTCCTGTATTTTCGCCAGACCGTATAAATCATCATAGTTCCTCCAAGCGGGCATTGAGTTGCAGATAAAGTAGGGAAGTTTGAAGCAGTCCCATCAAACGGCTGGTATCGAGCCTATAGTGAGTCCTGCTCACGGCTCTTTTGGCTCGCTGGGAGAGGTGGCTGCGCCGGCTGAGCAGGTTGGGCAGGCAGCTGTTGCACGGGGAGCCGGAATCGGGCTTTTGGCGGTACGCTTACGCTAGTGGCGGACCCAGATACGCGGGCCCCTGGCACCGCGGAATGACCGCAGCATGTTCCAACTTGGGGCTTCCCCGGTCTGCTGCCCTTTAGTTCCTCTCAACGCCAGCCAGCCCTCTCCGCAGCCATCGTATCCTGCGCGCATGCAAAGCAGCTTTTCTCGCTCCAATTCTTAGCCAGTCTCGTCCCGCTTAAGGGCTTCGAAGTGAGCTCACTTTGGCGCGGCGCAGAGCCTGAACGCTGCTTCGCTTGTAAATCCAGTCTGAACGCTCCAGGACTTTTGTCATGGACTGACCGATTCTGGGCATATTGTAGTTGAGCTGGCCCTTGGCCCGGTCCAACTCGAAAGCTGGACTTTATGCTGCTGTTCCCGTCCCTGGCAGGTTTTCGCCTTTAAGCGTAACTGGTGCCCTCGCTCTCCTCCTATACATGCTTCACGTTCCAGGCCGCCATGCCTCGCAGCGTCCCACTTCCTCATCCCAGTCCTCTCGATGGGGAGAGGGAAACTCGTCCGGGTTGGGAAGGCAGGCTTCTTCGACTTCGCCGCCCGGAAGCTTATGGTATCGGAGGCACCGTGAGTCACGAGCCACCGGTGGCTCCCCGAGGCACCTCAGGTGCTGTTGTTGGCCCGGATTAGGGGGTCCTGATTGGGAAGCGTACTGATACCTCCCAATTCCAGGTTTAGTCCCGGGTGTCCTTTGGATCGGCCCCAGTGCTGTGCCACGGTGGTTCTGATATCACCTAAAATATTTAGTCCAGGAACCGCTCAATGGATTCCTGGCGTTTGATGAAAGGTGGTCAAGCCCGCCTCCATGACAGGTTGCATCTGAGGCTCGTAATCCACACGAACGGTAGAGATCCGATCCACAGGCCATCCATAGATAAGCCCCAAACGACTCCTCAAGGAAGTCCCTATGGTCGTCGCCACGCCCCTCGCTCCAACGGAGTAGCGGGAAGACTCGTATGATACGTAGGACGGGAAAGAGCCACCACAGGCCCGCTCTCCTGCTGGTTCCTCCAGATCAAGAAGGAAAGGTCGAGCCCCTTTGGGGCTACCGCATCTTCCTCGCGCAACATTCAACCCTCCATCGCGAAGACAAGAGGTCCACTACACAGGAGTATAGATGAATTAGGATTCCCGCCACAATGTAAGGGAATTCCATAGAAGCAGAAATAGAAGGCTTTTGGAGTAAAAGTCCATTTTATTAAGACATCTTAGAAAGCTCTCAAATACATACCCAGTGGCAGGAATGACACTTCCCGCCAGAAGCACAGGTTATAATACCAGTCACCCCATCCCCCCTTCCTGCTTCCCATGGGAACAGAGGCTTCATCTCCCGCGCAAAGATAAAGTCTCCGCCGATGCATCTGGCCCATCGCCCGGGCTGTGGAATGCACTCAAGGTTACCTCACCATCAACACCATTGAATCCTTTACAGTCGCAGGGTCATCATGAATTCCTGGAAATCATGCAGTTCAGGGGCCCCTCTCTGGAACAGATGGACATACCATTCGGCTGCTATACCATCCAGAGTGGATCCCACCTCATACACCCTCTCCAAGTGATTCTGGTATTGCTGGTCATATTGCTGCATATGGGTACTGACTTGCACCGGAAATGCAGGAAGTTGCCCTGCAAAACAACTGAACTCCATCATAATGAGCCATTAATCTCACACGGGGGGCCTGAAGTAGTTGTGGATATCCCATAGGAGGCATCATGGGATACCTGTAAGGTGGCTGAAATGGAAGCGGTGGTGGCAGAGCAAGATACAATGGTGGGGCCGGAAAGGCAGGAGGCCGAACAGGTGGAGCTGGAAGGACAGGAGGTCACACCGGTGGGGCTGGTATCCTCATGGGTATCGGCTACGCAGGGATGCCCCCAGGTGGAGCTGGTTGCCCAGGGATTGGCGCCGGCAGACCTCCATCTCCAGCTGGTACCGGCAGCCCCCCATCTCCGCCGGGTGCTGGCAGACCTCCATCTCTGACTGGAACTCCAGCTGGGGGGCCACCACCCCCAGCTCTGTCTGCAGGTGGTTGTTGAAGCTGTAAACGGGTGACTAGGGCTTCCTCTTGAGCTTCGTTACATTCAGTTTCCGTGCGGGCCACCACCAGATGTAACTCCATCAAGTCCTGGTGCATCTGGTTCAATATTCAGCCCATTCATTCTCCCAAACCACCTCTCAACTCTGGAAATGGCGCCACATCTCTGCATCCCCAAACTTTGCAGGTTCTCCCGCCATTGCTCCTGCAGGTGCTTTTGTCAATGAAGCCGTGGCCCAGGCGGGCCCCTCGTCCAAATCCAACAAGGGAACAGAAGGCCCAGTTGACGCTTGCTTACACCTTACTGTAACTCCAGTTAATGGGGCAGCCAGGTAGCGAGGGGCTGCAGTAGCTCCCAGTCCTTTCCCCACCACAAGGGATGAAGTCGACTGACCACTTGCTCCAACTCCCAAATACAGATCACAGACAGTTAGTCCTGATTTATCACTGCGAATGGTATCAGACCCATCAGCATATTGGTGACAACCCAGCCCAAAGCTCCGCACCAACTGAGCAAGGGGTTGCATGTAGATGTTAAATAAGAGTGGGGATAACAAGGCCCCCTGAGGTACCCCGCAATGAAGCAGACACCTTTGGGAGGCCTGGTCCCCACACCATACCTGCTGACCCCTGTCCTGGGGAAACAAGGCAATCCACTGAAGGACAGTGCTCCACACCCCAGAAGCAGCCAGGCAGTGAGTCAAAAGATTGTGGTTGACCACATCAAACGCTGCAGTAAGATCTAGCAAAACTAACAGCACCAATCTGCCTTGGTCTAGCTGCATGCAGAGCATATCTGTGATAGCAACAAGGACGGTCTCTGTCCCATGCCCAGCACGGAAGCCAGACTGGAAAGGATCGAGTGCCAATGTGTCCTCCAGAAGGCCCTGAAGCTGCTCCAACACTACTCTCTCAATTATCTTCCCCAGAAACAAAAGATTCAAGACAGGGCTGTAATTAGCCAGATCACCAGGATCTAAGGATGGTCTTTTCAAGAGTGGGTGGACCACTGCCTCCTTCAACCCATCCAGAAAGACTCCTTGCTCAAGGGAGCCATTGATGATATTCAACAGGTGGGGTCGTAAATCCTCCTGGCAAGCTTTTATTAGCCAGGAGGGGCACAGATCCAGAGGACAGGTAGTAGGTCTAACAGCAGCTAGGACCCTGTCAACATCGGACTCGGTGAGTAGGGAAAACTGGTCCATACAAGGACCTGAAGACGGCTATGGAGCCTCAAGTTCTCTAACTGTATCAAAAGTGGCCGGAAGGTCCTGGCAGAGCGATGTGACTTTATCTGCAAAGAAGCTCATGAATGCCTCACAGCCAATAGCCAATGCGGAATTTATGGAACCCTCTGTCAATGAAGTGAGGGACCGAACAATCTGAAACAGTTGTGCCGGGCGAGAGCTAGCAGATGCGAGAGAGGACGAGAAATGCTCTCTCTTCGCCCTCTTCGTTGCCAACTCATAGGCTTTCATAAACATCCTATACGTTGTTCGCAAAACTCAGTTGCGAGACTTTCTCCATGCTCGCTCTAGCCGTCTGAGCTCCCGCTTCATTTGGCGCATCTCCCCCATATACCAGGGAGCCCACCGCAGGCAGGGGCGCAGAGGACGCCAGGGAGCAATCACCTCAATGGCATTGGAGAGCCTGGAATTCCAGTCCTCCACCTGCTCATCAAGGGTGCCAGGGGGTTCAGAGCATTCAGGAGACCAATAGGCTCCATAAGTCTCTGCGGGCGGACATAAATCAATCTGTCGCCTAGACAGGGTTGGTGCAGCGTATCCACCCGGACCTCCAAAGCAAAATGGTCGGACTATGGCACTCTGCTAACAGAGGATAGGACCATATCCAATCCTGCCCCAAAGACCAAATCCAAGGTGTGGCCAGCCTCATGAGTGGCACCAGAACTTAACAAGGAGAGGCCCAGCGTTGCCATGGATGACACCAGGTCCACAGCCGCTGAACATGAGGCGTCGTCAACATGGATGTTGAAATCACCCAAGATAATAAGTCTGGGAAATCACAACGCCCAGTCAGCCACCACCTCCAGCAGCTATGGCAGGCTGTCTCCTGGTACGCTAGGCGGCCAGTACACCAGGAAGACCGCCAACCTCTCCTGAGACAGCCACTCTAGGCCAGCACACTCTATCCCGGTGATCCTTGGGACAGGGACAGTCTTGAAGGGGATCAAATCCCGGATGAACATTACCACGCCTCCCCCTGGGCCTGAGTTCGAGATTGGTGGACACACGCGAAACCCAGGGGCAAGACTTCGCCCCAGGCGACCATCTCACCATCGCGCACCCAGGTTTTGGTGATACAGGCCAGGTTCATCTGATGGGCCCCAAGAAAATCCCGGAGCGTCGCAGTCTTATTATTGATGGACCTGGCATTAATCAACAACAAGGACGAAGCAGAGTATCCCCGAGCCCCACAGCCCACATTCCTTGGGATAGGTTGGAGGTTAGAAGGGGGCAAGCATTACCCCATCTCACCCGTCTTCTCTCATATGGCCCCCACCTCCCAGAGGCGTACCTAGGCAAACTGGAGCCCTGGACAAAACCTGAGTTTGATGCCCCCTATGGGCGGCCACCCCCCCACACACACACCATGACCAAACAATGATTTTTTCCACCAGGTCGTTTCAAAGTCACCATCACCATCAAAGTCATTATAGAACATGCCCCAACTCACAAATCTGAACACAGCAATGGGCCATGCCAGACAGCAGAAATAATTTTTGGAAAACATTTTCAAAATGCTTTCAAAATGTTTTATTACTGCTATGAAAACATTTTATGGTGTTGTATCCAGCCCCCCAATTGTGGGAAACAGCATCACTTTCAATGTTATTTAAACTGGGGACCCCAGATTCTCCCTTTAAGGTGGATTTAAAAGGAGAATCTGGGCTCCCTCGTTTAAACAAGTGATGCTGGAATCCACCCCCAAGCAGCATCATTTTCAATGGTGTTTAAACTAGGGAGCCCAGATTCTCGTTTTAAATCCACCTTAAAGGGAGAATCTGGGGGCCTCAGTTTAAACAACATTGAAAGTAATGCTGTTTTGGGGTGGATTCTCCCCCACCCTGAAACAGCATCCCTTTCAATGTTAAAACTGGGGACCTCAGATTCTCCCTTTAAATCCATGCCGCAGGGGGTGGATTTAACAACAACAACAACAACAACAACCTTTATTAGGCATTGAGAGAATAAAAAGAAAGAAAGAAACAAGCATTGGCAGGAAGGGAGTGGATTTAAAAAGAGAATCTGGGGAAATTTAGGGGGTGCCTGCTGTCAGGGGTGCAATTATTAAGATAGCAGCACCAAAATTTCAGAGTATCTTCATGAGACCCTACTGATGATATCACCCAGGTTTAGTGAAGTTTGGTTCAGGGGGTCTAAAGTTATGGACCCTCAAAAGTGTAGCCCCCATCTCCTATTAGCTCCCATTGGAAACAATGGGAGATGGGGCACTCCCTTTGGGATTCCATAACTTTGGACCCTAAACCAAACCTCACCAAACCCAGGTCATATCATCAGAAGAGTCTCCCAAAAAATCCCTGAAATTGTGGTGTTGCTAGCATAAAATCTGCACCCCTTGCAGGCCAAAAACGGAAAAAACACTGAAAATACAAAATCCCCCACAAACGAACCTGCAATTTTTTTCACCCACCACCAGGTGGCACCCTGGGCAACTGCCCACTTTGCCCAATGTGAGGAACGCCTCTGCCGCCTACTGTCATATATACCTTGTCCCATTATCACTGGAATCCCCAGCCCCTGAAGTGCTGCTCCCATGCCCCCGTTGTCCCCTCCCATAGTCACAACCCAGGATAGTTCTCCTAATAGTTAGTAAAACACACACCGGCCTAACCACTAACAACAAAATACCTAAAGCTAAGCCTAACAATTAATACCACTCAAGACTACCTATCTAATTAACATCCTACCCACCACTACTCCCCAGCTGGTAGACCTAACCCCTCTTACCTCTACCCTTACCTACCTCCTAGTCTACCAGCTGTATTTGCTGGATTAAAAGATGCCCAGGAATGAGAGCATGGCTGTAGTATTTTCAGCTCTATAAGCTGTAAAAATCTGCAAAAGTCTGCAGAAATCTGGTGGACCTCCACCAATGATCCCACTATCACAATATGCAACTAAAATCCCTCCCCACCCCCAAGCCCCAAAGATGTAAGCGGCCCCAGCATCCCATAGGCATCCTGACACCATGCTGGTGCATCTTTTTGTGCAGGCAGACCTGGACAGGAAGGGTGGCTTCTAGGTTGGACACTGTGGAGCCTCATGGTGCCCATCCATCAGGCTAAGTAGACCCACTGCCGGCACATTTAACGTTGCCTTACTAGAGTGTACTGTGATTTGATCATCTATCTGCCAATTTAATTGTTCCCTTATGCCTGTCCCCCTTTTTTAGCTTTTTAATTTTTTTGTTTCTTTTTAATGTTTACATTCCTGTTCCATTTCCTTTATGTTCCTTTGTGTTCCCATTTTTCCCAGCAGGTTCTTTTAAATATATATTCATTGTTTTAATATATCTTATCTTGTTTGTGTCTTATCTATAATCTACCTTATACTGATCTATGTCCCGACTGAAAAAATGGTTCCTTGGTTGAGATTCTGGTCTCTCTCTTTTGGCCCTCAGGTTTTGTCATCTATTTCTGCAGAAGTAAGGGGACCAAGCAATAGCAATTTGGTCAGGAAAAGTAGGTATTTGCATGTGATATTCTCCACCCAGTAATTTGATATATTGGGAACAGCTTCTACTCAAGCATGGGGACTCTGTGGATCCTAAAACCATACATAGTACTTATTTTTCCCCTTTATACAGCCTTGTTTGTTCTGTCTGTATGTTTACATGTGGATAGTTTGGTTATGAGCTACTGTTTATGGAAATGCAAAGCAGTCAACTTTGAAGTCATTTGTATACCTCTGTGGTGTGACCACCTTGATTCTGCAATTGCTGTCTCTCCCTGTTTTGGGTTTTCAGCAGATACCAAAATTCTCATTGCAAGTTTTAATTAATAGTAATTAGTGGCAGAGACAGGATGTCTTGCTGGAAAAGGGTGTGTATGCAAAGGAGAAATAACACATTCTTGATTTTCCCACAAACGAAGTGGTGCAGTGAAGTGTCCGGAGCCTCTGAGAACCTTCTGGAACAAAATCTTGAGTGACTGGTTAAGCCATTAATTGTTGAACTTTCAATAGCACAAGATCAACCTGTCAGATGAATCACAGCAGCATTTGGGTTGATGAGATGATGTTAGCACATCCATGGTTAGGAGTATTGTCACATGCAGACACACAGACTGGCTCTTTTAGGGTCAGCTCGACACTTGGGTGCCTGTTCTGCATTCAAATACCCTGGTATTTTCTGTGACACACCTTCAAAAGCATAGCCTTTAAAGGAGTATGCGAAACATCTCATGAAACTTCTCATGCCAAAGGAGGGAAACACCCAAGGCCCACATTATGACCAGCCAGCGCAGTGTTCCTGACCACTGTCTCCTCTGATCCGACCTGTAATAAATTTAGCACCTGCTCAAAGGAAGACTGTGACCTAGTCCTCACCGCACTGATAAACCTCTGTAAGGACTATCCCACCCCCACCTCCCACATCAAGTCACAGCCAGTTTATGGTGACTCCTGGTGGAGTTTTCAAGGCAAAAGGTGTTCAGAGGTGGTTTGCCATTGCCTTCTTCCAAGTTACGCCCCTGGTATTCCTTAGAGGCCTCCCCTCCATATACTTGCCAGGGTCGAATGCTGAGCGTGTGGGCCAGCCCAAGGTTTCCCAAGAGTTTCCATGGCAGAGTGGGGATTCAAATCAGGGTTTCTCAGATCCTAGTACAGTACCTTAAATACTTTACCACACCAGCTCTCTATAAAGGCTCTGCTGCTTCAAATTCACAAGACTGAATGTTCCATAGTGGATGAAGGGAGGGACAGAGGGTAAAAGAAAAGAATAAAAATCAATCAGTTGGAAACTAGCATATCAAAGAAAGGCTAGACTAGGACAAATTTCTGTTATTTAGATTTCTGTATACAAGGAAATTTCTTTTGGATATGGATTGATATTTTTTTTTTGGTAGATCTAGTTTACAGCGAGATAAATTTGAGTAAAGATTTATGGGAACGATAAACATCATAATAATCTTTTCTCCATTATGTGTGTTTTCCTGTGTTGTAATTTTGCTAGATAGGTTGGATCTATTGTTAAGGAGTTGTTGAAGGCAGACAGTGAAACAGCTGGATGAAAAAAAATCATTGACAAAAGTTCTGTCTGGCCAAAGCAACAACTTCTTCAGAACAGAACAGAAACCTTTATTAGGCATCAAAAAAGGAAAATCAACAGGATAGAGACAAAGAACCAAGTAGCTACAACTTCTTATTCTGCTGAAATCTTTTAAGATATTGCAAACCTATCTCACAAGGTGTCTGTTGTGGGGAGAGGAAGGGAAAGGAGTTTGTAAGCCACCTTGAGTCTCCTTACAGGAGAGAAAGGCAGGGTATGAATTTAAACTGCTCTTCCTCCTTTTCTTCCTCTTTTTCTTCATGGCAGCCAGCCTAGCTTGGCTGTTATTCTTCCCAAAGCAGGTTGCCAACATTGTGATGCACAAAAGCACTACAATGTGTGAAGAAGGAAGGGGAATGCAGGCTTCTCACAAGCACCTTACCTGGGCAAATGACAAGCGTGGAAACAACTAGTGAGGAGTAATTTTATTTCTTCTGGTCGTACAAGGACTGTTGTGCACAGTGACATTTTCCTGGGATCTAACCCAGAGCCCACAATGCAGTAATGGTGTGATGTCAGTGACTAGTTTCAGACTAGAAGAAGAATTCAATTTATACCCCCTTTTTTTCTCCTGTAAGGAGACTCATGATGGCTTACTCCTTTCCTTTCTTTTCCCCACAACAGACCCCTTGTGAGGTGAGTAGGTGGGGCTGAGAGCATTCTCAGAAAACTGTGACTAGCATAAGGTCACCCAGCAGGAATGTAGAAGTACGGAAACACATCTGGTTCACCAGATAAGAGTCCGCCACTCATGTGGAATGGGAAATCAAATCTAGTTCTCCAGATTAGAGCCTGCCTGCTCCTAACCACTACACAACACTAGCTCTTGTTCCAGAAAGTTCCAGGAAGACCCAACTTCAAGTCCCTTCTCTTGTAGGAATGCCAACTTTCAAGTGGAGTCTGGAGCTCTCCTGCAATAAAACTGACCTTCAGACTATGGAGTTCAATTCCCCTGGAGAAAATAGCTGCTTTAGGGGGTGGGCTCTATGGCATTCTACCCCACTGAGGTCCCTTCCGAATCTCCATCCTCCTCCAGACATTTCCCAACCCGGGATTGGCCAAATCTCTCTGGATGCTGTCATCTACTCTTTCTCTCTGTCAGCCTAATTTACCTCACAGGATTGTTCTGAGAATAAAATGGAGGAGAGGATATCCACCAGGCATGCACCCCTGGAGCTCCTCGGAGGGGAATAGTAGGGTAAAAAAGTAATAGATAAAACAAGATAATCACCAGCTTTCCAATCTGCTAAAACTATTATAAGGGTCACTGGTTCTTACTCAAATGGTCCAGGCTAGTGTCTTCTTGTCAGATCTCATAAACTGAACATAGTCTTTGTCTTTTTGTTTCATTTTCCAGGTGAGGCTTTATCTGCTCATTGGACACTTGCAGGATTTTGCACTCCAAAGTGCTGGAGAGTGTGGGTTGCTTTGACCTAAGCGAAGGCTGTACTGTTTCCTTCCTGTGGGATTGGAGGGGCACCATCCCCCCCCCCGGCCGCATGGGAACTGGTGCTGAGGAGGTGATATTGTGTGGCGTGGAGGGGCAGGAGTCAGGTTTGATGGAACATGCTTTGACATCTAACTTCAGTTCTGTCAATAGAAGTCAAAATGCTCTTTCCTGTTGCTGTTTTCAATAAAAGAAATCATCTGAACATGAAGTCTTGTTATTGAACAGTCCAAGTGCATGATAACCAGCAAGAAATACCAGCTCTGATTTGGGGGTGTTCCTGGAGAATTGGGGGTGAAGCCTGGGAGAGCAGGGTTTGGGGAGAAAAGCGACTTCAGCATCATGTACTGCAATAAAGTTCACCTTCCAAAGTAGCCAGTTTTGCCAGGGGGATTCATCTTTGTCATCTGGAGAACAATTGTAATTACAATCGATCTCCATGCGCCACCTGGAGGTTGGCAACTGTAAATACCAGGGTCACTACGCAGAGGCAAGCAAAGGCAAACCACCTGTGAACATCTCTTGCCTTGGAAACCCCAGAGGGTCACCATAATTGTTATAAGTCTGATGCTATTTGATGGCACCTTATATCCACAAACATCCCTGGGAGTCAAGACTGCTGTTTAACCACAGACTCACTAGTCGGCTCCAGAAACTAGAAGATGATATTTATTCCTAAAATTTGTGCCTGTAACTGCATCCCCCCCTAGTGTCAACCAGGAAAATTTCTTCTTGTTTCAGTTCATGTGAAGGATTCATCAACTCTTCTGAAAAATCCTATGCCTAAATACCTTAGGAAAGCGTGTGACATTGTTAAAAGTTTGGGGGCGGGGGGAGGAAAAAACTCAGTATAGCAAAGTCTGCTCAAAATATTTATCTTGCACATTGCTCTAAGGCTCATTTTTCAAAAACCTATTGTGCTTGTTACATGGAAGAAATGTATTTTGGTTGACAAATTACAGGGGCGTCCCTGGCAGTAACAGGAAACCTTTATGGTTTCCAAAACCGCCCTTTAGTGGTTTGTCATCTAAAAAATATTTGTACCGTTTGCACACACTATACCACAAAAGAGGTTTTGTGTGTGTACCTGTTTACCGGTTGCTTAAGAAGGTGTTGTTTTCCTGGTTCAGACCACTTAGTTCAACATTCAGTTTGCAGCAGCACTCAGCTGTGTCCCTCAGGAAGCTCAGAAATGGCGCAACCTCTTTATGATCAAAGGTATTAATGTAAATGCCCATTTATAACAATTAGTAATAAGTGAATTGGTCAAAGAGATCTTGGCTCAGTGGCAAAGCAGGTGCTTTGCATGCAGAAGATCCCAGGTGCCTTAGCGTCTCTTGTCAAAAGAACTGCAGGAAGCAGGAGGGTTTTTTCTTGGCCTGAAACCTTAGGCCGTTTCCGCACAGGCATTTAATGGCGGCCTGGAGACGGCAAAAACGCCGTCTCCAGGCCACCGATTCGCTACAGGCGCAGAAGCTGCATCGTAAGAAAGCCGCTGCCGCCCTCGCTACGCCGGCTCAGCGCCACCGAAGCCGGCGTTTCCCCAGAGCGCTTGGAAGCGCTCTTGTTGGGGAAACGCCGCCGTGAAGCCGCTGCCGAGCGAACTGCAGCGGCTTCACGACGCCTCCCCCACCCGGCACTTACCTTGTCCCCGGGCCTCCGGCGCATTGCCGAGCCCTGGGGACACGCCCCCCTGCCCTGTGCCGCTGGAGCAGGCGCGCAGGGCCAGGGGGGCGTGTCCCCAGGCCTCGGCGACGCGCCGGAGGCCCTGGGACATGCCGGGTTGGCCGGGCGCCGGCGCTCTGTGGCGCCGGCTGCCCAGCTGTTTCCAGGACCGTCCGTGCAGATGGTCCCAGTGTCGTCGGGTCGGCGCGAAATGCGCCGACTTAGCCGTTTCCGCCTCCATGCGGAAACTGCCTTAGAGAACTGCTGCTAGTTAGAGTCAACAAGACCGACAGTGCTCTGACTCATTGGCCATTTGTGTGTGCAATACTTCCCTTGCAGCTGTTTGCATCACAGTGGGGTTTTTCCATAATTTTTTGTTCACACAGGGATTCTCCTCCTGCAAAGCATCCCTAGCCACCATTTTGCCTGCCTCCTGCTTTCCTGTTGTTTCTGTGCAACTTCCATTTGAGGAGGTTGCCTGCTGATGCTTTGATCTAGAATCACTTTGCTAGACCTGGTCAATTCATGTCAATTCAAAACAAAAACAAAAAGCCTTTGTTATGAAATGGTGACCCCAACTGCTGAGACATGAGCAGGGGGAAGGCAGGAGGAACAAGAAAACCTAAAGAAAGCTAAATGCATGCTTGTTTCCTTTGCTTTCCCTGCAATGGGAAAGGAAAAGTAGTTCTTTCAGAGCTTTCGGAAATGGGAGGGATTCTCTGATCTGACGGCAGGGTGACTGCCAAAGAGTGGGAAATGTATGTATAACTGATAATCCAACCAAAGGGAATGTAGGCTCAATGCTTTGCATTGACCAAAACTGCATGAGTGGCCAGTGTGTTTCTAGATCCTTCTGAGGAATCATTACCAGATATGACTTGTAATCATTTGGGGACTGCCTACCCTCCACTTTACTACCTAGTTTATGCATTTCCCACATCCCTGAACTGCAGTTGTCCCCATCCAGCATGCTATTTTCTCTTGCAGTCGGGATGGTGTGCCCCAGGATGGTAGAGGAACAGACTACAGAGTTCACACTGCTAAGCAGCCCTTCGGGGAAGAGGCGGCCTAGAAATCTAAAATATAAAATAAATAAATAAAATAAGCTAAGCAGAGTTACACCCTTTAAAGTCAATGGGCATGGAAGAGTGTCACGCTACTTAGGATGACAGTGTTGGTTTCCATTGAGTATGAGAGCACCAAAGAGTTATGGTGCCTGTGTGATATTGTTATCCTTGTGTATTTTTGTAAATTATAGTAGGAGCAAGACAGTTTATCCAGCAGGCAGCAAAACAGTTTATCCTGCAGGAGTGCCCCAATAAGCTTCATCTTCAGTCTACTCACAGCCATCTCTATGTCTTAATTCACATTCACATGGAACAACAAACCCATCCTCCTTTCAGTTGTCTATCTGTCCCTTCTCTGACCACTCCGAGAAGTGTTGCATCACAAAGACAAAGGAGATCATACACTAGGAACCAAATTTCCCTGGGATTACAACTGATCTCCAGACTACAGAGATCAGTTACCCCAGAGGAAATGGCAGCTTTGGAGGGTGGACTGGATGGCATCACATCCTGTAATGGACAGGAGGCTGTCCTGCCCCTGAAGGAAAGATCCACTACTCAGATGTGCCCATAGGAGTGTTGCTCCAGCATCCAGTCAGGGGGATGATAAGCTGGAGAGAACACAAGAGAAGAGGGAGTTGAGTTCTACCTTGGAGAGAGAGCAGGGACAGCTCAGGTCTAGTTTAGGATAAGGAGCCGACAAAGTGAAGGGTCACTCTGCCTGGTAGTGTGGCAGAGCGGTTTAGCTCTATCTCTGGGAGAGAAGAGAGTGCTCAGTTGTTAGGCCTCTCTCTGGGGATGAGCAGACCTTTTATAATTTAGTCTGGAGAAAAGGCAGGCTGGTGTGGGTGGAATCCTGTGGGAGAGAGAGGATCCAAACTAGTGGCTAGTCAATAAAAGCCTGCCTGAAAGCATTGTAGAAAAGTCTAACTATCTTCCAAGATCATAACCAGCTTAAACGTTTGTGCCTTAGCCAGGTTTCTCCTTTGCTGAGTTGAGACCTTTGCTGCTGGTTTGTTCCTTTGAAACCAACCTGTAAATAAATAAATCTTCTTGTTTGTATGTTAACTGCAGCCTCAGTGATCTTAGTCATCTCCTTGTGTACCGCAAAACTTACCTCACAGCAATGAACCCAAAGCCTGTACATTCATTACCTGTAGAACGCTTGGAAACTGAGGGGAAGGTTTATATTCAAAGTTTCCTTAAGAGGTTACAGGCAATGAGAGGGCATGAGGCAGCAACTCCTGTCTCAACCATCCCTTCCTCCAGCCTCTCTATCTTTTGCCACCCTTTTGCCATCCCTGAGGAAGAAAAGCAGAGAGAGCTGGAGAAATAGGGCACCTGTTCATGGAGAAGTCCATCAATAGAAGCAGTGGCGTAGTGGCGAAGAGCAGGTGCACTCTAATCGGGTTTGATTCCTCGCTCTGCCACTTCAGCTGTGGATGCTTATCTGGGGAACTAGATTAACCTGTGCACTACAACAAACGCCACCTGGGTGACCTTGGACTAGTCACAGCTCTGCAGAGCTCTCACAGGTTGTTTGTTGTGGGGGGGAGGGAAGAGAAAGGGGATTGTAAACCCTTTTGAATCTCCTTATAGGAGAGAAAGGGGGGTATAAATCCTAACTACTACACCTCCTACTCCTCTTCTTCATCTTCTTCCTCTTCTTCCTCTTCTTCTGACTAACCTCAATATTTAGAGGCAGTAAACATCTGAATTAGGGATGCCAGCCTCTAGGTGGAACTTGGGGATCGCCCAGGATTGCAGCTCATCTCCACACTACAGAGATCAGCTCATCTGGAAAAATGGATGCTTGGGAGGGTGGAATCCCTGGCATTGTACCCCACGGAGGTCCCTGTCTTCCCCGAGCTCCATCCTCTTAGCTCCTGGATCTGGAAACTCTACTCTGAATACCAATGTCAGGAGGCAACATCAGGGAAAGGCTACAGTCTCTATGCTATATTTATTGGGCATTTTGTGATAGAGGATACTGGATGAAAGGACCACTGGTGTTATCCAAAGAGCAGGGGGCACCCTGACTTAGTTTTGGAGGCCTGGGTATTTTATACATAGATTGCGGATTGATGCAGTATTTTCCCATAAAAAGATAAGACAGTTGATCTTACAAGGCTGATTTTGTTAACTAAAAATCTAAAGACTGGAGGCATTCTGAAAATTTAAAATGCAGCTGGCAGCAAAATGCGCAGCAAGTCAAAATAAAGATGATGATCTCAGAATCTTTGATGATTAAGATGTCCCAGTTATGTCTCACATCTAGTCCCTGAGAGAGGCATGTGTGTGTATCTCTGTACGTGCATGGGAAGAAAACTCAAGAGAAAGGAGTGAAAGATAATATGACACTTAAGAATATGAGAATGAGAGTTATGCAGCCAAGTGCATCTCCATAGCAGGATTGACAAACTCCAGATGGTAGCTAGAGATCTCCTGAAATTTTAACTGGTCTCCAGGTTAGGGAGATCAGTTCTCCTGGAGAAAATGACAGCTTTGGAAGGTGGACTTTATAACTCAACAAACCTTTATTAGGCATTAAAAAGAGAGAGAAAAAGAAGAGGGAAAAGACAAACCAAATAATATCAAGTTATTTCCTATGCCAGGAGGACCAGTACAGAGTAAATTATTCCAATGTATCGAGGAGAAATTTGGCTACAGAGGTTACAATCAAAGGGGAAGAATTATTTAATAAGAATATGACCTTCCCAGGCACTGAGTATTCACTGAACTTTACAGGAAACCAAGAGAAAAGATTGGTCCTAAGTTCCTCATATTTAGAACAATAAAGCAGAATATGTTCCATAGACTGGACCTCAGAAATAGTGGGGACATTTACGGTCTTGTTGGGCAGTCTTAGTTAACCTCCCTCGTAATATTGAAGAGGGGAAAGATGTGCCCTGGTAATTGCCCACCTCTGGTTAGGGTAAGAAAGTAGGATCAAATAATTTGCCATCTGATTAATTTTAAATGTAATGTTGTAATGGAGGGGGTGGGGGGAGAAGAAGAAGAGTTTGGATTTATATCCCCCCTTTCTCTCCTGCAGGACACTCAAAGGGGCTTACAATCTCCTTGCCCTTCCCCCCTCACAACAAACACCCTGTGAGGTGGGTGGGGCTGAGAGAGCTCCGAGAAGCTGTGACTAGCCCAAGGTCACCCAGCTGGCATGTTTTGGAGTGCACAGGCTAATCTAGTTTCCCAGATAAGCCTCCACAGCTCAGGCGGCAGAGCTGGGAATCAAACCCGGTTCCTCCAGATTAGATACACGAGCTCTTAACCTGCTACGCCTTGTGCTTTGTCCTGCAAGGTTTGGGATTCTTGATCTAGAAGCTGTCTTTTCAGTTGAAAATAAATTTCAGAAGCAGATAACATTTGGAGGGGTGGACTTTATAGCATTGTATCCCACTCTTTTGTAAGATGCTTTGATTCCCCACTGTGGGAGAAAAGCTGGAGGAATATAGGCTCACTAACAAGTAATAAAAACAAATAGGGATGTATATTCAAATAGCTCAATTTGAATGTTGTTTTTTACAGATTTCAGTATAGTTTCTGCAGTACAGAATTTGGATTCAATTGGCACTGTTTGTTTGTTTGTTTATAATTCATTGTGGATCCACCCCTGTTTTAAAGCTCACAGGAATAATCTAGGTCCAGGTCACTTAACCCCCATTTTGATGTCTCTTTCATGCTTTGTTTTCTGCTCTCATCTCCCCACTCCACTTTCATTCTGACAGTTAATCACTTTAACCTTCTTCTTGCTCTCTTGAAGTAACTTCTTGTTTTGTGAGAAGGTAAGGTTTCAGCTGAAATGAAGAATGTTTGTGGCTTTGAAGGTCCATTACTCACCAAGGGGTCTTCCATGCATGTTGAACAGGTAGTGTGGACTGAACTTTTAACATGCATCTCATTGTTGGTGCCTTGGGAACCCAGTTGGGTCCATAGATAAGTGTCAGAATCCTAAAAACTGAGACAAACTCTTGTGTAAAACAGCAGTTTAATCAACAGCTTGTGGATCTTCCCTGGACAAAGCCAGAACTGATTTACGCATGCAAAGATCCAGTAATTAAAATGGCGTGCACCCCCCATCCTGGGAAAGCGCGCCTAAAACAACGGCAAAGGAGATAACAGTGAAGATGCCCAGCCACTGACCTTAGGCAGCACCTAAGGGGAATGAAATCATTCTCAAGAAAGTGCAGAGACAGACAGTATTGCAATTAATCCATTCCACCACCCCTTGTTATACAGAAAGCAGCAAAAGCAACCCCAATATGAGCAGGCCTCCTGACATTCCGCTCCCTCTAGGGCCCCCGGCTTGCTTGGACAGGAACGATGGAAAGCTTTAATGAGGCGGGGGGCTTTCACATTCTCAGCAAACACCCATTCATTCTGTCCAGGTAAACACCCCGTCCAGGATACCAAATGCTGCAAGCGGTTTCGACAGAACTGAGTCCAGAATGGCAGAGATTTCGAAGTGCTTTTCTCCATCAATCAACACTGGAGGCGGAGTCTTCCTCTTGGGATGCCAGACATCGGGAGAAGTCGTCTTCTTGAGCAGGCTGCAATGGAACACAGGGTGGATTTTATGCAATGCCTTAAGTAATTCAAGTTCAGCAGTGACCCGATTAATAACACGAATGATTTTAAATAGTCCAATATATTTGGCACTTAATTTCGCCGGTCTATGTATGTCCTGAAGATTCTTAGTGGACAAGTAAACCATTTCGCCCACCACTAGAGGGAAGTCCCATCTATGTTTATTAGCCTGGCGCTTGTAAGAGTCTCTCGCATTCTGCAGCGCCAACAGAATGGATGGCCATTGCTCAGCAACAGACTGCATCCAGTCCTTAACCTCCAGCCCTGTAGCACTCTCCACATACAGGGTAGGCGGGGGGGGGGGGGCAGATCTGCCATTCACCACTTTGAAAGGAGTTTTACCAGTACTACTGTGCAAAGAGTTGTTGTATGCATACTCCACATAGGGCAACAACTCCACCCAATTATCCTGCTAATAATTGACAAAACACTGGAGATATTGTTCCAAAGTCTGGTTGGACCTCTCTGACTCTCCATTGGATTTGGGGTGGTAGGCTGAAGACACCCCCTGTTCAATACCCAAAAGCTTCATAAAGGCTCTCCAGAATCTGGATACAAACTGGCTGCCCCAGTCGGAGATTATTTTCTGGGGGGCAGAGTGCAGTTTATAAATATGCTGCATAAACAAATCCGCAAGTTTCTGGGCTTTGGGAATGGAAGTGCAAGGAATAAAATGTGCCTGCTTGGAAAACAAATCCACCACCATCCAGATCACAGTCTTTCTATGGTTTGGAGGCAAATCAGTAATAAAGTCCATGGATATAATCTTCCAGGGTCCATCAGGTAACTCAGTGTCCTGCAGGAGACCCTGGGACATAGCCAGAACAGTCTTAGCCATGGCACAAACGGGGCAGCCCTTAATATAAACCTCAATGTCCTTGCACATAGATCTTTCTATAAGCCTTTCACAAAGCCAAAGTGACTAGCAGACTTGGAATCATGCCCCTGGAGGAGGATTTGAGAACGCAGCAGGGGCAGAACATAAATCAGTGAGCCATGACACCAAACACCATCACACAGTTGCAAGCTGTCTCCACCCTCCTCCCAAGGAACCGGAGATTTGCCTGCCTCCAAGAAGGCAGAGAGGAGGTGTGACAGAGGAGCGACAGAGGGCGGGGGCTCTGCCTTCGATTGTGAGCGAGTGACTGTCATCCCCAAATGGGTGGGAGACAGAATAGTGCAGAAAAGCAGTAACTCCACCTTACGATCAGTCCCATCTGGCAAGCGGGACAGGGTGTCAGTCAAGCGTTTGGTTTTGCCCAGGAAAAAATGCACAGTAAACCGAAACAGCGCGAAAAAGTCAGCCCATCAAATCGGCTTGGCGGAGAGGCGACTGGGGGAGCAAAGTACAGCCAGATTTTTATGATCAGTCCAGACCTCAAAGGGATGCTCCGCTCCCTCTAAAAAGTGCTTCCACACAGAAAGAGCTGTCTTAATAGCACAAGTCTCTTTATCACCCACAGTCCAGTGCAATTCAGCCTCTGAAAACTTGCGAGACAGGTAAGCGCAGGGGTGTAGGTGGCCATCCTCCCCCTTCTGTAGAAGAGCGGTCCCTAATGCTTTGTCCGAGGCATCCACATGAACTACAAAGGGTAGGGATAGGTCGGGGTGAGCAAGGACAGGTTCGGAGGTAAACACAGCTTTCAGAGAGTCAAAAGCAGCTTGACAGGCAGGGCTCCAGACCAAAGGAGCGCCAGGACAGGAAGCGGCAGTCCCCAACCCTTTAGTGTGCAGCAGATCAGTTAAAGGCAGAGACAGGGAGGAAAAATGTGGAATGAAGTCACGGGAGAAATTAGCAAAGCCCAAAAACAACTGCAGCTGTTTACGGGTCCGAGGAGGGGGCCAGGCGACCACATCTGCAATTTTAGCCGGACCCATCTCCAGCCCTGCTGCCGATACTCTGTAACCTAGAAAGTCCAGCTGGGGCTTGTGAAACTCACACTTGGAAAGTTTGACAAAGAGAGAGTTCGAAAGGAGACATTGCAAAACCTCACGCACCAATGCAACATGGGATTTTTCATCTTGGGAGTAAATCAGCACATCGTCCAAATAAACAACACCCGTAAACAGCAAGTCATCCAAAATCCCATTGATCAGACTCTGAAACACAGTGGGGGGCCCTGAGAGCCCAAAAGGCATCATTAAATATTCAAACTGTCCATCGCGAGTATTGAAAGCGGTTAGATGTTCATGGCCCTCCGCCATATGCATTCTGTAATAAGCTTCTCGCAAATCCAACTTAGTAAACAGGGGCCCGTGCCCAGGTTGGCCAACAAGTCCTTGATTAAGGGCAATGGGTACTTATTTGAAGCGGAAACAGCATTGAGACCCCTGTAATCCGTACACAGTCTCAGAGTCTCGTCTTTCTTTTTCACAAACAGCACAGGTGCAGCGAAACTACTGCTGGCTCTCTGTATGAACCCGCGCGCCAAATTCTTTCTCAGGAAATCAAATACAAATACAAAAACCTTTAATGGCATAGATTTTTTTCCCCACAAATTTCTCAGGAAATCGCGTAAGGCCACATCCTTGGCTGGACTCATGGGATACAGCCACCCCTTTGGTAATTTGGCACTGGGAATCAGCTCAATCTTACAATCTGTGTCACGATGGGGAGGTAAAGAATCACACTCGATCTCCTCAAAAACTTGCCACAAATCCCAATAAGGCGGAGGAATGGATGGATCCAAAGCGCCCCCCGCTGGCGTCACAGAACACACCAGACCATCACTGGATCGCAACAGGTACTCAGGGGGGTCAGAACTCATATGATCCCTGCAAGGCGGATAGGTAAAAGTCAACATCCGTTGTGACCATTTCACCGAGGGGTCGTGATCCCAGTCCCAGAATGACTGGATAGGGCGGTATAAAAGTCTAAAGAATAAATATAAATAAATAAATAAATAAATAAATAAATAAATAAATAAATAAATAAATAAATGGGCACAATCATGAAACTACAGTGCTCCCAGTGTCCCTTGCAATTTACCAAGAGCCTGGGAGTCCGGGAAGTGATGGGACCTCCGCCCATGGGGCTCCCATCCATCTGATCAAATAGGATGGTTTCATGAAGAAGGATTGGTGTGAGCTTCAGAGCCTCTAATAGTCAGGGATGAATTAAACAATGGGAACATCCCGTATCGACCAGGGAACATCCCGTATCGACCAGGCGGGCACGGCGATCTTAGGACCCCCGGGACCGCTGGAAAATACAAGGGGAAGAACAATGGCCTCACTCACCCGCTCAGTCTTGACAGCTTGCCAAGGGGTGGGCGGCTCCTCTTTTTCGGCCTGGGGGGCCTTCGAACAGGCTACTCCCTTCGACGGCTTGGACGGCTTGGCTGCTGGTGTCGAAGTAGCTGGAATGGCCTGACATTTGGCTGGACAAGCGACCACCATATGCCCCTCACCCCCACAATACAGGAAGAGGCCGAGCCACAGGCAGCAGACATTCTCGTTGGCAGAAAGCTGGCAATTTGGTGGTGTGGAATGAGTGGTCTTAGAACTGGCAGGCCCCCCCCCGATGAGGGTGGGGGAGTGGCGAATGCCCCAGGGCTGCCCCGAGAGTGGCAGCTTCATGCATATGGACATCCATATGCATGAAGCCCTTCGGGGATAGGCGGCCTATAAGTTTAATAAAATAAAATAAATAAAAAATAAAAATCCGCTGTCCCGGAAAGTACGATCCACTCCATCAAGGTGTGGGGACTGTCCCAAACTAAGGCCCAATTAAGCAGATCAGGATGGAGAGCTTTCTTGAAAGCAAAGATCTTCACCGGATCGTCCCAATCAGGGATCTTGCCCTGCCGCATCTCCATCAGTTCTTGTTTGGCGTGTTCAAATGGACTCTCGAACTGGCAGCGCAAGGCCATCATGAAATCTTGGAAATTGCGTAGTTCGGCCGCCGCCTGTTAGAAAAGCCCCAAGTACCAGTTGGCAGCAGCTCCATCCAACATGGATCCCACATCATACACGCGTTCAATGTCAGTCGGATACTGATGCCCGTATTGCAGCATGTGGGTATTCACTTGAACCAGAAAGGCAGGGAGCAATTTCTGGATCCCATCAAATCTCATGGTCATCTGGGCTTGAGGCAGGAATGGCAGGGCACCCCGTAGGAGCCCAGGATCATAGGAGGCGTGCTGGGCAACCACCAACCGGGAGGGTGAAGTGGCAGGATCATTGGCAGGGGTGCCGGTTGCCCTGGTGGGATGGGAACCCCCGCTGGGACTCCCGCAGGTACAGGTCCCAGGGGTGCGGATGCTGGAGCAGGCAGGGCAGGGGCAGCTGGAGCAGGCAGCGCTGGTGCTGGTGGGGCCGGCGCTGGTGACACCTGTGCCGGCAGAGCTGGGGCAGGTGGGGCTGGTGAAGCTGGGGGAGCCCCTCCGGGCTGTGGAACAGGTTGACCGGGGGTTCCTTACCCTTGACAAGCCTGGGCAAGGGCCTCACGCAGATGCTCCATGTCTTGCTCCATGAGACATAGGGCCTGGCGGTACTCATCTCTCTCAGCCTGCCAGGCTCCCTCCGAGGTCCGAAGCAAATGCCAAACTTTGGCTTCCAATGCAGAGATGTCTCTAGAAGGGCAATCCCCAAACGAAACGTTGCCCGCCAAAGGTGTAGTAGCCCATAAAGCACTGCCAGAGTCTGAGATTTGGGAGCCCTGGCCCCGGCGACGGCGCACAGTTACCCCATGTTCACTGTCTAACGGGGCAGTCAGAAATGGAATTATGGAGTCCAGATAGCCTCCTGAAGCCGAGTCTCCAGAACCAGGTGGGGGAGGTTCCCCATCGGGAGGGTCGGTGTAAGGTTGGGGTGTGTGTGTGTAGTCTGACCTTGGAAAGGTTCTCGCTGGAGTTTTTTGGCTCAACGCCCGGGAAGGGGAATTTCACTGTTTTGGTTATCTTTCATTTGCTTGCTTGCCTGATGTGAAACTCTGTGTGAAATCTCTGTGTGAAACCCTGCTTTGTTGATAATCTTTTGGCGGGAGCCTGTCTGTTGCCCTGTATAAGCGTTTGAGCGGGGTCTGGGTTTCAATTCTCACATTGCCTGTTTCCGACTAAGAATGCCAGCTCAATAAAGAACTTGACACGGTTGCTTTTGACTGGACTTTACTGGTTCGTTACAGTGGGAGGCAGAGGCAGACGTTCCCGTCAAGTCCACAGGAATAGGGCGCCCATCATTTCCAGAAGCAGCTCCTGCCGCAGTTGCACCCTCCGGAGGTTCCCCTGCGGAGAACATTGTTGCAAGAAAAGTCCTTGGAAAGGTTGCAAAATTAGTGAGGCGAAATCCCAGCTATGCACAGCAGCATGGAATTCAGCCTAAGGGGAGTTCTGGCTTAATGTCAGAATCCCAAAAACTGAGACAAACTCTTGTGTAAAACAGTAGTTTAATCAACAGCTTGTGGATCTTCCCTGGACAAAGCCAGAACTGATTTACGTGCGTAAAGATCCAGTAATTAAAATGGCTTGCACCCCCCATCCTGGGAAAGCGCACCTAAAACAACGGCAAAAGAGATAACAGTGAAGATGCCCAGCCACTGACCTTAGGCAGCACCTGGGGAATGAAATCATTCTCAAGAAACAGTGCAGAGACAGACAGTATTGCAATTAACCCATTCCACCACCCCTAATTATGCAGAAAGCAGCAAAAGCAACCCCAATATGAACAGGCCTCCTGACAATAAGATACAAATATTTTAAACAGTAAATACATATTGAGGCCTTAGCAAACCTTGGGATACGCTTTGGAGTCCACAAGCAGCATTTACAGGACTTAAGCAACACAATTGTGAGTGTTGTTTCCCAGTAGTTGTTGAACCTCAAATCAGATACTGCTTTGCTTTGCAGCTGACCCTGATCCCTGCTGTTCTGTGCTTCTAACAACCCAATGAAATGTTTCTGGATAGCATTGCACAGATGTAATGCTAATACAGACTTATTTGCTGCCCTTACCACTGGGTTGGCAGCCTGGGTTGGGAAACATCTGGAACTTTGGCGGGTGGAACCTGGGTAGGGCAAGATTTAAGGAGAAAACAGAACTCACCATGGTATAATGCCATACTCCAAAGCAACCATTTTCTCTAGGGGAACAGATCTTGGTCACCTGGAGATCAATTGTAATAACAGCTCTTCAGATGCCACCTAGAAGTTGGCAATCCTACACCACTAACCCCATGGAACAATCTTTGAATAGTTCCTGTACAGTCAACTTTGGTCCTCCCACCTATATGCAAGGTTTCACCATAAGGAAGTTTAGTTTGAAAGAAATGTACAAGAATATCAAAGAGGTTTTTCACTATACTTCAGTGGTGGAGGACATCTAAGAATGGTTAATGTCAGTTCTGTTCTAGAAGCTAGCAAGGCATCAACCAAAAAGCATGTCAGAGTAGGTGGAAGGACCCTTTGAAAATATGTAAGAACCACAAGCATCAAGGACACCCACTGTGGAGGCTGGTGAAGGCCATGACTATTATGCTTAGCAAGATATACTTTGTGCATGATAAGGAATTTGAAAGAGAGAGACAAACTAAAACTAGCGACAGTGATTATTCATAGACAATACATGCTTGTGCATAGAGAGTGTTTGGTTACCCATAGGAATAATAGAAAGCACGCTTGCCCATAGGGGATAAGCGACACTATACTTGCCCGTAGGGGAAAATGGAAAGCTCTTTGCCCATGGAGAATACTGGAAAGCATTCTTGCCCATAGGGGATACTGGAATGTACTTTGTCCATGGGAAATAATGGAAAGGAAATTGAAAGGGAAGGGAAGGAGACTCAAATCCCTCCAGAAGGCTTGGATTTAAATCCAGGATAATAGAAATATTGGCCAATGGGGTTATGTGTCTGGGGTGCTCACCCAATAAGACCCAACAGCTGAGACTCTTGAAGCAGGAGTAGCACATTATTGGGATAAAAGGAGCTTCAATAAGTGAAGGGGTGGTACCTCACCCAATCTCTGTGGGCTAACCTTATATACAAAGCAGTACAGTCTTCTATCTATCCCATAACAAAACTTCTCCCCCTTTATGTCTCTAAAACTCTGTCTTATCTGGTATAGCTGCGCTACTGCGCCGCATTTCCATAGTGATAGCCTTCAACAATATAGAGAAAGAAATACTCCATTATACCACTGTTCTATTTTGAATACTCAGGCTAGAAATGTGACTTATCTTCAAGTATCTAAGCTGTCTATAGAAAAGTTGTCTTCAGTTAAGACCATTTAAAATGGAGGCTCTTTGGTTCATATATCAGAAGTACAGACAGAATGTATATCACAGATGAGAAAGAAGAAGAGCTAGATTTATATCCCCCTTTGTCTCCTATAAGGAGACTCAAAGGGGCTTACAAACTCCTGTCCCTTCCCCACTCACAACAAACACTCTATGAGGTGGGTGGAGCTGAGAGAGCTCGGAAGAACTGTGACTAGCCCAAGGTCACCCAGCTCGCATGTATTGGAGTGCACAGGCTAATCTGAATTCCCCAGATAAGCCTTCATAGCTCAAGTAGCAGAGTGGGGGGAAATAAGCAATGGGGTTCCATAGGTTTTTGTACTGGGTCCAGGGTTGTTTAACCTGTGCATAAATGCTTTGGAAAGGGCTTACCCATAGGCAATAATGAAAACCTCACTTGCCCATTGGGAATATTGGAAAGCGCGCATGGTCTGCATTTTTCGCTATGGGTAAGCTGCTTCCCATTCTTCCCTGGGAGCAAGGGTTGTCATTCATTATTCCTAATGGGAATTGCATCCAGATGTGCAGATGCTTTATCTGGTGAATAACCACAGGACACATCTTGGAATTGAATGCACCGCAGCCCTTTTTATTAATAACATCCTTAAACAGAAGCTGGGCATCAAGAGGAGCCAAGGTTCAAGTCCTTGTTCTACAGCGTTCCCTGTAAGCTGGGCGCATGCACGGCCACGTGACCATGCATGGTGTCATGCCAAAAGGGGCTGCCCAGCAAGGAAGCTCTTCTGGGCAGCTTAGTTCTGCAAATTGTTTTGGAACTTCCATGCAGCACCAGGGAAGCATTATGTCATGAGTGTTATTGGGTGAGCATGGGTCAATGACTCTCTCTCAGGCCTCTTCCACACATACAGAATAATGCACTTTCGATCCACTCTCAGTGCACTTTGCAGCTGTGCGTAATAGCAAAATCCACTTTCAAACAATTGTGAAAGTGGATTGAAAGTGCATTATTCTGCATGTGTGGAAGGGGCCTCAGTCTAACCAACCTCACAGGGTTGTTGAAAGGATAAAATGGAGGAGATAAGAATGACAAGGGCTGCCCTGAGTTCTTTGAATTAAGGGCAAGAGGAATCTACTCAATAAATAACTGTGAGTTAAAATGAAGATATCACATATCACAATCACCCAATCACTGTCACTTTCTCAGGGTCCATGCTATCAATGCCAGGTGGGAGGATGCTCTCTCCTGACCGTTCTGCACCACTGATGTTCTTTATGTCACCAGGGTACCCTGAAATTTTGCCCACCTGGGGCAGTCAAATGGGTTGAGCCCTTGTGCACTAAGCAGTGGGAAGACACAGAAAACAGTTTCAGGAAAACTGATATATGTGTTCCTATAAGGAGAAGCAGTCATTGGGGCAACATCTGCAGTCTACCTGTTTACCTTAGTGAGGAATATATTTAGTTACTAGAGGAGACCTCTTCCTTCCAAGCTGTATTCCTCCACTCAAAACGCAGCAAAATTCATTCCACCAGTAGCCACCCGTAGATCTCTAGGTTCTAGTCCTTAGCCAACTGAACATGTCTCTTTAAGCAGTTTTAACACTCTTTCTTAAAAAGATTTTCAGAGGAACTTCTGCGTGATCTTGTCCCAATGTTCTTTGAGCATAAGGACAGCTCATAGTAGCCAAGTTTGCCTTGGGTAACGAAACTTCTAGAAAGGGGTTTATAAACCTGCCCCCTTGTTTTCTGGGTAGTGTATATCAATTTAGGCGTGTGTAGATGTGCAGACCACAAAACCACTCTGAGCGAACTGTATTTTTTTAGCTTTTACTAAATATAACTGGTTACAGAAAGCAGAATTGTAAAGCAGCAAAGCATTCTAAGAAAGGAAGAAAATCAGAATAAATACACCCTTCTCATCCTAAAACTGAATCTATCCTAAGCCAGAATTCAAGAAGGCAATTTAACTGTAATTACCAAAAATTACCAAAAATTAACTATAATTTCCAAAAATGTAGGGTCAAAACAGACAAAGGTGGGCAATACATGAGCTATCTCCCTGGACTCTGTTAAAGCTCTTTTACAGCTGCACATGATCCTGGTTTGGATTAGGGCCACAAGGGAAGAGGAGGGTTGGCATTTCCACCCCTCCCATTATTTTGCAAGCAGCAGCTGGGTTCACTGTATCCCTCTAAAGGACAAAGACAGGGAAGGATTGGTCGATTCCACACAGCATAATAATAACAACAGGTTGTGTTCCTCAGTGTGACTCTCTCACAGTCCACCATTTCCCAAATGTCCCCCAACCCTGTTTTCTCCCCATGGCAGTGACTGTAAGTGCCATTTCACCCATAGTTGTACAGGATGCTTTGGAGGGTGGACCCTGTGGCATTGAATTTGTGCCTCACTGAGGTCCTTGTCATTCCCATGTTCAGTTCCCAAATCTCCAGGAGGTTCTCAGCCTGGATCTGGGAACCCCATTCGCGCCCCTCCCCATCTCCTGCTGGTGGACAAAGAGGACCTGACAACCCTACTACAAAGTCAGGTCTCCAAGGGAAGCTGATTCTCTGCTTTTATCAATACTGTTTTGGCTTTTTAAAAAAATTCAACTCTTCCCGCCTCTCATTTTCACCTTCACATATGGGCTGCTCCTAGAGAGAGCCAGCATGGTGTAGTGGTTAAGAGCAGGTGCACTCTAATCTGGAGAACCGGGTTTGATTCCCTGGTCTGCCACTTGAGCTGTGGAGGCTTATCTGATGAACCAGATTAGCTTGTGCACTCCAGCACATGCCAGCTGGGTGACCTTGAGCTAGTCACAGTTCTTCAGAGCTTTCTCAGCCCCAACTACTTCACAGTGTGTTTGTTGTGAGGGGGGAAGGGAAAGGAGATTGTAAGCCCCTTTGAGCAGTGGTGGGATCCAAAAATTTTAATAACAGGTTCCGATGGTGGTGGGATTCAAACAGTGCCGCCGCCGCACACACGCACCTCCAGTCCCTATTGGGCAGGGAGGTTGCTTTAGTAACCCCTTCTCGGCACTCAGAAAAAAATTAGTAACCACTTCTAGAGAAGTGGTGAGAACTGGTTGGATCCCACCTCTGCCTTTGAGTCTCCTTACAGGAGAGAAAGGGGGGATATAAATCCAAACTCTTCTTCTTCTTCTTCCTGTCCAAAGAGCACACAGCAATCTGTGTGGGCCTCACAAAAGGCAGCTTTAAAAGGCAATATTGACAGGGATAGCATATATACATACCAAGGCAAGCCATTTTATTATGTGTATTGCTATGGGTATTAGAGAAAGTGCAGACAACCATGCTCTGAACCTCCTGTTGCTTTTCACAGAGGAGTGTTCCCGAAGCTGCAACTTCTCAATAAAACTTTGGAACAGAGGAATCTTATTTGACCTTGCCAGGGCCTTGCTATATGCTTATCAACATCGGGGCGTGGCCTTGGCCTCTATGCCCCGTTTGTTGAGCAACCGGCTGGCCCCTGTATAAAACGGAAGGCTGATCTAGCTGGACCGCTGGTCAACCCAGCAGGGTTCTCCTAATGTTAAGGTCTCCACCTTCTTCCAAACAATGCAGAGAGAAATATATCATGCCATGTTTGTGGTTTAAACGTAGGGTAGCCACTTCTGGGTTGGGATAATCTTGGAGATTTTGGGGTGGACCCTTGGGGAGGTTGGGGTTTGGGGCCAGAAAAGGATCTTAGTAGAGTACAATGCCATAGAGAGAGTCCACCTTCCCAAGCAGCCATTTCCTCCAGGTGAACTGATTTGTGTCCAGATGTGCAGATGCTTTGTGTCAGAACCCTCTAAGAAATGCCTCCACACCAAAAGAGCAACTTTAATAGCACAAGTCTCCTTATCCCCAACAGTCCAGTTAAGTTCAGCCCCCGAAAACTTGCGGGAAAGGTAAGCACAGGGGTGGAGTCGGCCATCAGAACCCCTCTGAAGTAAAGCAGCTCCCATAGCTTTATCCGAAGCATCCACATGGAGCACAAAAGGTAGGGAGGGGTCAGGATGAGCAAGAATAGGTTCAGAAGTGAAGGCAGCTTTGAGGGAATCAAAAGCAGACTGACAGGCGGGGCTCCAGGGCAGAAAAGCACCAGGGCGAGCAGCAGCGGCACCCTTTTCCTTAGTACGTAAGAGATCAGTCAGGGGGAGAGCCAAGGATGAGAAGTGAGGAATAAAGTCACAGTAAAAGTTGGCAAAGCCCAGAAAAGGCTGGAATTGCTTCCGAGTCTGAGGAGGGGACCAAGCTACAACGTCGGCAACCTTTGCAGGGTCCATTTGTAATCCAGCAGCAGAAATGCTGTAGCTGAGGAAATCCAACTGTAGCTTGTGAAAGTCACATTTGGAAAGTTTCACATATAGAGAATTAGCCAAAAGGCGAGACAACACCTCCTGAACCAGGGCCACATGAGATTGCTCATCTTGAGGATAGATCAGTACTTCATCCAAATAAACCACCACTCCTTTAAACAATAAATAATCCAGGATGCCATTTATTAAACTCTGGAACACCGATGGCTCCCCCTGGAGCCCAAATGGCATAACGAGTGAGTATTAAAAGCAGTCAAATGTTCATGACCCTCAGCCATTCGCACCCCATAGTAAGCCTCACGCAAATCCAACTTTGTAAAAATGCGACCAGAGCCAAGGTTAGCAAGCAAGTCCTTAATCAAGGGGATGGGGTATTTGTTCGAGGCAGAAATTGCATTCAAACCTCTGAAATCAGTGCAGAGACGTAAAGAGCCATCTTTCTTCTTCACAAACAGAACCGGGGCCACATAAGCACTGTGGGCTTTCTGGATAAATCCACGCATCAAATTCTTATCCAAAAAAGCTCTCAATTCAGCATCCTCCGCCGGACTCATGGGATAGAGCTGTCCCTTAGGGAGCTTGGCTCCAGGAACAAGTTCAATTTTACAGTCAGTGTCCCGGTGGGGTGGCAGGGTATTACACTCAGTTTCTTCAAACACCCGCCTCAAGCCCCGGTAGGGAATAGGAATAGCAGGATCGATGGAAGGCGGGGACAACACGCAAGCAAGTCCATCGGTCGGGCGCAGCAAATGGCTTGGAGGGTCAGGGCTCATATGGTCCCCACAAGGTGGGTCAGTAAAAGTCAAAATACGCTGGGACCACTTTTGTATGATGATCCCATAAGCCTGCAGAGCCCTGGAATCGCGAAAGTATTTGAGAAATGGGTACAATAATGAAGCCGTACCGTTCTGTAACGTCCTTTCCAGCTTTACAGCAACTTGGGTGCGCCAGGGAAGCGATAATTGGTTTCACCACCCATTGGACTGCCGGCCCACGGTCGTCCCATGAAGTTCCCGTTAGAGCGACCGGGTTGATTTTTAAAGCCTCCAACAACCGAGTATTAAATCAAACAATGAGAATGGTTACATCCGCCTGTGGCCTGAACCAGCAACTTCGGGCAGCCAAAATGTCGAAACGCGGAACGCGAGGTGTTGAATTTGATGGTGTCACTCACCCGCTCCGACCAGCAAAGCTCCCATGGAATGCCGATTGCCTCCTTCAGAGGAAAGTGTCTGCTCGAGTTAACCCCTTCTGCTGCGGCTTCAAAAGTTTTGTCAGTTTCGTGTCAGGAGTAGAGGTGACGTGATTTAGTAAAGTTCGCTTGGCAGGGTAGGAGGTCCGCTGTATGCCCATCGTTCCGCGAATAGAGACAGAGATTGAGGCAACGGCGGCGGGCATTTTCCTCCAAGGAGAGAAGACGCCTCGCAAGTGGGACTTAACAGATTTCAGGCTGGGTGCACTCCCCTTTACGCTGGCTGGGACTCACCGGAGTTCTTCCGACCGATACATCTCCAAAGTGGCCGCTTTCACGCATCCGCGCAACGGCAGTACCCGCAAGTACAATCCACTCCATCAGGATCTGAGGGTTGTCACAGATCAGCGACCAGTTTAACAAGTCAGGGTGCAAGGCTTTTTTGAACGCAAATACTTTTATGGGGTCATCCCAATCTGGAATCTTGCTGGCCACAGTGAGGAAGTTTTCAACAAACTCAACAAAGGGAGTCTTGCCTTGGAGCATGTCCATGAGCTCCTGTTAGGCTTGCTCACCAACAAATGGGCTTTCGAAATGGCGGCGTAAGGCCATCATGAAGTCCTGAAAGTTATGCAACTCCCCTGCTTGGCGCTGAAATAGCCCCAGATACCAATTCGGTGCAGGGCCATTCAGCATCGAGCCCACCTCGCACACACGTTCAAAATCATTCAGGTATTGTCGCCCGTATTGCAACATGTGGGCATTTACCTGAACCAAGAAAGCTGGAAGCAAGTCCTGAGTCCCATTGAAACGAGAAGTCAGCCAGATCCTAGGCATAAATGGAGGGGGTGCCACTCCATATGGTGGAAGGGCACCGGCTAAGTGTGGAAGGGCACCTCCTGGCACTCCCCAGACCAGTGGGGCATACGGCGGCATCATGGGCAAGGCCAGAGCAGGTGCTGCTAACGGCGGCAGCAGCAGGGGCTGTTGCCCGTGCACTGGGATGGCAGCAGGAGCTTGGAGAGCAGCCGGAGCAGGTAGTCGAACAGGCGCAGGCTGGACCGGCGGCGGCAGGGGTGGTTGCCCCTGCACCGGGGCGATGGCAGGAACTTGGACATCCGCCGGGGCGGGCAGTTGGACTGGAGCAGGCTGGATTGACTGGGCTGGTGCTGCCACAACAGCGGCAGCCCCCTGAGCAGGCACGGGGAACTGGTGCAGGTTGTAATGGTACTGGAGCAGGAGCGGCTTGCTGTGCCTGGACGAGGGCTGCCCGCAGGTGCCCCATGCTTTGCTCCATTTGGTGCAACGCCCGACGGTACTCCTCTCTCTCAGAATCCCATGCCTCTTCCGAAGCCTGAAACATCTGCCAGGCCTCTGCTTCTGAGGAATCAGCTACTTCCGACGGGCGGACAGCAACTGATACATTCCTGGCCAGAGGTGCCGTCGCCCAACTCGTGCTACCAAAAACCACGGTCTGAGAGTCTCAATAATAATCCGGGCCCCGACGACGGCGCAAAGTAACTCCCTGTGAGCCATCTAACGGGCAGTCAGGAACAGATTGGTAGAGTCCGAAAGACCAGTTGGAGAAGGGTCTCTTCCTGAAGCGGTTACTTCCCCCAGAAACATCCGAGGCCCTTCGGCTGGGTCAGAGGCAGAATCCGAAGTCCCAGTTAAGTCTGCAGAAATGGGACGCCCAGCCTCTGCTCTTGCAGGCACTTCGCCTTGCTGGGTTTCAACGAAGTCATGCTGATAAAATTAGTTCACTCACATGAGGTAAAAATAAAAGGGTGAAATTCCAGCAATGCACAGTAGCATGGAATTCAACCTATGGAGAGTTCTGGCTTAATGTCAGAATCCCAAAAACACACGCAAACTCTTGTTGAAGAACAGTAGTTTTTATTCGTGTTGGATCTTCCCTGGCTAAAGCCAGAACTGAGATTTGCCCGCGCAAAACCTAGTAATTAAAACAGCTTGCACCCCCCAGCCTGGGAAAGTGCGCCTAAAAGTTACCATCAGGAAGATAACATGAGATGTGCTCCTGACATTTTGTAATAATCACAGAACATGGCTTGGATTAAATTGGGCCGCAGCCCTTTATTATACAGAAGCTGGGCGAGCAAGAGGAGTGCATCGTTAGGAGCCGGTCAGCCCCCATGGCTGCCCCCGGCAACAACCCCAACCCTTATTGGGGAGGACAGAGAAGTACTGGGCCAGGGGGCGTCCGCCCGTCCTCGTGGCCCCCAAAATGCTAGGTTGTCGGGCTCACCTGCAGAGGCCTCCGCGGCATGCGCCTTGAGCCTGCCCCACCCCAAGCCTCTTATGGAGGCCCCCATGCACAGGGAGGTCTGGCTTGCAAGCTCGCCCCCCCCCCCCGCCAGGATGTGCTCCTCTGCCCAAGCTGCCCAGGGCTGCGACAATAAAGAGAAACAAAACCCCAACCGGTGTGCTGTGTGGTTTCCGGGTTGTATGGATGTGTTCTAGCAGTATTCTCTCCTGACGTTTCGCCTGCATCTGTGGCTGGCATCTTCAGAGGATATACAGCCATTAGATGAGTGTAGCTCACACCTTACTGTGGAGGAGCGTGAGGTACGGCAAATTTTGAGGGCTGTGAATCCAGGGAAAGCTGCTGGACCAGATGGTATCTCTGGTCGGGTGCTAAAGGATTGCGCTGACCAACTGGCTGGTGTTTTTACTGAGATTTTCAATCGGTCTCTGTCTCAGTCCACTGTTCCATCTTGTCTGAAGGCTTCCATCATTGTACCACTGCCAAAGAAGTTCCCTGCTGACACTCTTCAGGACTACAGACCAGTGGCACTCACTTCCATCATTATGAAGTGCCTTGAAAAACTAGTCCGTAAACATATTAATCCTTCTTGCCTTCCAAGTACATTGGATCAATATCAGTTTGCATATAGAACTAATAGATCAACTGAGGACGCCATAGCCATCACTCTCCACACTACTTTGACTCATCTGGAACGACGGGGGAACTACATGAAGATGCTCTTTGTGGACTTTAGTTCTGCATTTAACACAATACTACCACAAAGACTGGTGTCTAAATTGTTGGATCTTGGACTTTCACATTCCATCTGTCAGTGGATTTGGAACTTTTTGTCTGGACGTTCCCAGAGGGTTAGATTGGGCAATCAGTTTTCCTCAGTTCTCATTCTCAACATAGGAACGCCACAGGGTTGTGTGTTGAGTCCTTTATTGTATGCCCTCTATACGTATAAGGTTTAAAATTCTGTCTATCATGGAAACACCATTGTTAAATCGGTAGATGATAGCAATGGTGGTGGGGCTTATCTCTAGAGGGGGGATGAGTCTGCCTACCGGCGAGAGGTGGACCGGCTGCTCTTTTGGTGGTACAGGGACACTAATTTGGCCCTAAATCCCAATAAGACAAAGGAGATCATAATAGACTACAGACAGAACAAGTCAGTAATTCAGCCCTTGGTTATAAATGAGGACCAAGTAGAGCTTATGGCTAGTTTTGGGTTCCTGGCAAGTGTAAGGATTAGAGAGGATTTGCACCTGGGGCTGCCTTCAGACTGCTGCAGTGGTTAAGAAGGCCCAGCAGAGATTGTATTATTTGAGACTTTTGAGAAAACAACAGTTGCATGAAAAACTGCTGGTGACCTTCTACCGCTGTACTATAGAGAGTGTCCTGACATACTACATCTGTGCATGGTTTGCCAGGCTGCACAATGGTGGCAGATAGGAAGGCGCTCCATAGGGTGATTACTACTGCCCAGAGAATTATTGGATGCCCTCTCCCCCCTTTAGAAGACCTTTATAACTCCCACTGCTTAAAAAAAGTTCAGTATATTCTGAAGGACCCTTCTCACCCTGCATATTCTTTTTTTGAACTATTACCATCTGGCAGACGATACAGGATCATGAAAACCAGGACAACTAGGCTCAGAGACAGCTTCTATCCTAGAGCTGAGGCTACGTTAAACTCCATGGCGATGTGTTGATGTGGTGGTGGCTGTGTAGAGATGGCTGTGTAGGGATGGCTGTAAGTTGGGGTGTGCGGATTGAAGAGATGTTCATCGGGGGATGTTTTGTATTTTCATTGTTTTGTATTTTCGTTGTGTGGGTACAAGGCACAATGTGTGCGCACAATGACATTAAAGTTATTATTCTATTCTATTCTATGTTCGCATGGCTGCGAACATCAAGACCAGCAACAAACAGTTCTTCAAGTATATCAAAAGTAGGAAGCCAGCAAGGGAAGCGGTAGGCCCGTTAGATGACAAAGGAACAAAGGGTATGCTAAAAGATGACTGGGAGATTGCAAAGAAGTTGAATGAATTCTTTGCATCTGTCTTCACCCAAGAGGAGGTGAGGAAAATTCCTGCACCTGAACCAAGCTTCTTAGGAGGCGAATCCGAGGCGAAGATAGTGGTAGACAAGGAAGACGTTCTGGCAGCTATTGATAAGCTAAATGCTACCAAATCCCCTGGCCCAGATTGCATTCACCCAAGAGTTCTTAAAGAGCTCAAGCATGAAATTGCTGATCTCACTTTAATATGCAACTTATCCCTGAAATCAGGCTCCATCCCTGAAGACTGGAAGATGGCCAATGTACACCAATGGAAGTAGGGGTGGGTAGCATGGTGGCCAAGTTTGCTGATGATACCAAATTATGTAGTGTGGTTGGAGAACCGCGCGACTAAGGATTGTAAGAGCTCCAAGCTGACCTTGATAAATTAGGTGAGTGGAGGCCCAGAAATGGCAAATGCAGTTCAATGTAGCAAAATGTGTAAGTGATGCACATATAGGGCAAAAAATCCAAACTTCACATACACGCTACAGGGGTCAAAAGCGCTATCAGTCACAGACCAGGGAAAAGGATTTAACGCCTTAGTTGATAGTCTCCATGGGAATGTCAACCTTCAATGCATGGCAGCTGTGAAAAAAGGCAAACTCTATGCTGTGGGATAATTAGGAAAGGAATTGATAATAAAACTGCAAAGATTGTCATGCCCTTATATAAAGCAGTGGTGTGGGGACCGCGATCTTGGAGTACTTGGTGTTCAGTTATGGTCAGCCACATCCTCAAAAAAGGATATTGCTGAAGAGATAGAAAAAAAGTGCAGAGAAGGGCAACGAGGATGATTCAGGGCCTGGAGCCCCTTCCTGATGAGGAGAGGCTGCAGCGCTTGGGGACTCCCTTTTAGTTTGGAGAGGAGACGTCTGAGGGGGGGGATAATGATTGAAGTCTATAAAATTATGCATGGGGTAGAAAGCGTTGACAGAGAGAAATTTTTCTCTCTTCTCTCACAATACTAGAAAACCAGGGGGCATAATGCTTGAAAATGCTGGGAAGAGAATTAGGACTAATAAAAGGAAACACTTCTTCACGCAACGTGTGATTGGTGTTTGGAATATGCTGCCACAGGAGGTGGTGATGGCCACTAACCTAGACAGATTTATGGAGGAGAAGTCGATTTATGGCTACCAATCTTGATCCTCTTTGATCTGAGATTGCAAATGTCCAGGTGCTCGGGAGCAACAGCTGCAGAAGGCCATTGCTTTCACATCCTGCATGTGAGCTCCCAAAGGCACCTGGTGGGCCACTGCGAGTAGCAGAGAGCTGGACTAGATGGACTCTGGTCTGATCCAGCTGGCTTGTTCTTATGTTCTATTCTATTCTATTCTATTCTATTCTATTCTATTCTATTCTATTCTATTATTCTAGTGTTTTTCAACACTGGCAGCCAAATTCTGTTCATTTTCATGGTTTCTTCCTTCCTGTTGAAATTGTTCATGTGCTTGTGGATTTCAATGGCTGTGTAGTCTGAAGTAGTGGTTGTCAGAGTGGTCCAGAATTTCTGTGTTTTCAAATAATATTCTGTGTCCAGGTTGGTTTATCATGTGTTCTGCTATTGCTGATTTTTCTGGCTGAAATAGTCTGCAGTGCCGTTCATGTTCTTTGATTCTTGTCTGAGCACTGCATTTGGTGGTTCCTATGTAGACTTGTCCACAGCTACATGGTATGCGGTAGATTCCTGCAGTAGCTACAGCCACAGATGCAGGCGAAACGTCAGGAGAGAATGCTGCTAGATCACGGCCATACAGCCCGGAAACCACACAGCACTCCAGTGATTCCGACCATGAAAGCCTTCGACAATACATAAAACTCCAACCCTTACTTCCGGGAGGGTGGGTGGCTCAGTTTGCTTCCAGGTGCCGAAAAAGGCCAGAGCAACCGTGTGCTGCCTAATATATAGGGAGCATGCTCCACCCTCAAGCCCACATGCGTGTTGCACGACCATTGCTGGGTGGTGAGGCTCAGCCACCTGGCCGGCCCAGGGTCACGTATGCTCCCTGCCTCCAGGAGCTATTACCACACGCATTGCCCCCTGTCGCAATTACGGGCCTAGTTGATTCTAGTGCTGTGATATCTGTCATCTGAAGGTCTGGGAGATCTCCAGGTCCAGTCTGGAGGCTGGCACCCACTCTGAACATGGCCTCTAAGGTTAGGTCTGAGAGGATAGCTGATTCTATGGGGCTACAAGTGAAAAGGTCCCAATCCAAGTTCAAATCAGTCTCATCTTTTGACTGGAAAGGGCTTGCACTTCAGGCAAAGAGATACATAAATACCATCATCTGGTTTTACTCAGTTGCAAATATGACATACCGCAGAGGAAAAAAAGATCCCTCAAGAAGTGAAAGTGGACTGGACTTTGCCTACTGAGTCAAGGTGTTTGCAAGTGATACTGAGCTTAAGCGGGATGAGGTGGAGACTCATTTGCAACATCCTTCCACCATAAGCTATTGTTGTCTTCATACTCTCAGCCCCATACCAAGCTTGCCCTTCTGCTAAGTGTGTGGGGGAAGTGCAGTGGGAAAGAGCCTCTGTAGTGTTAGATTTCAAGTTGCCAACTCCAAGTTGAGAAATTCCTAGAGATTTGGGGGATGGGGCCTGGGGAGAGTGTGGTTTGGTGAAGTGGCAGAGAAGAAGAGTTGGTTTTTATACCCTACTTTTCTCTACCTTTAAGAAGTCTCAAAGCAACTTAGAATCGCCTTCCCTTCCCACAATAGATGCCTTGTGAGGCATGTGGGGCTGAGAGAGTTCTGAAAGAACTGTGATTGGCCCAAGGTTACCCAGCAGGCTTCATATGGAAGAGTGGGGAAATAAAGCTGGTTCATCAGATTTGAGTCCCCCACTCATGTGGGGAAACAAGCCCAGTTCTCCAGATGAGAGTCTGTTGCTCTTAACCAGTACCCCATGGCTTGAATTTGGATCTTGAACATGCAAAGCTCTTGTTCTGCCACTGATGAGGGCCAGGCTGATACACCCGACATTTGTCAGGTCATGGATGTGCAACTGGTCTTACAGTCAGGTGAACATCAAGAGAACTTGTTTTAAAACAGACTGATTTGCTCAGTGATGTTAGGGTGGAAAAGAAGCTTCCAGTTTCCCACCCTTCTGTGGGGAAAGGGTGACAGGAGTGGGAGGGTAGTTGCCCCATTTCGCTGGCACCACATGCTCTAGGAAGGAAACATGAAGAAAGGGTTAAAAAACGGTTGTTGTAGGTTTTCCAGGCTGCATGGCCGTGGTCTGGTAGATCTTGTTCCTAATGTTTCGCCTGCATCTGTGGCCGGCATCTTCAGAGGTGTATCACAGAGAGAAGTTTGTTACATGCATTGTCCAGTAACAGGAAACCCACAACAACCAATTGAATCCAGCCCTGAAAGCCTTTGACAATACAGGTCAAAAAACCTCTCACCTCCCTTTACACTGGCAGAAACATGGTGGAAGGGAAACTGAAAACTCCTTTTCCACCCTCACAGCGCTGAGCAGGTGAGCACGTTTTAAGGCGAGTTCCCCTGATGGAGTCCAATCACACACCTGTGTCCCAGCACGTTGGGCATAGCCCCCTGTGAGACTGAATCAAAGTGAGGGTGGGGTTTTTGCCTGAGCGGGGTTTAAATCTGTATTTACCTGTTCAAATATTTAATATGCTTGTTCTCAAATAACATGGCAAGGCTTACAGATAAACCTGGCAACTGCTGCACACTTCACCTGTTTTCAAGTGGCATTTTTCAAGCAATAGCCTCCTTCACTACTTGGGGGAAGCTGGTGCAGGATTCTTCGAGTAGTGGTGGGTCTGGCAACGGGGGAGCGAGCAGTGATTTGTGGTGGATTCAGGTGTTGGACAAAGCACCAGGCATATGCTTTTAAAAGCATCCTCTTTCTGTTGGTTGGTGGGAGATGCAAAGCAATCTTGCATAACTTGGCTGCTAGGCAAAATGCGTGGTGGGGCTTTTTTCTTTACATACAACTAAAGAAGCAACAAAAGACAGGTTGTGGTTGGTTTTGTTCTGTTTCCATCTTCAGATGCCACAGTGAGCAAGAGAGTAATTTGCATAGCTTGTCAGCTTCAAACAAGCCATACGTGGGTTCCAATTTTGGCCATTTTGATGACTGCCAGAGTATTTATGCTTAAAAAAAATACCTAGACTCATCTCGCAAGTTACTGTCCTGATTCCTGCAGAAGGGTCCCAAGAATTCAATTTTTACAAGTCAAATACCAATCCCTGGGCCGTAGTTCTTGATGAGCTTGGAAGTTGAACAAGCACAAATTATTTCTGTGTATGTAGAAATGCACTGGTGGAGCTTTTGCTGATATGTGCAGAGCAGGTCAGTTGGATTTATGCCTATCACACAGCTACTGAACTCATGACATTTCAGCAGGGGCAGAGCAGGTAACAACCCGACAGACAGGTCATTTAATTGCAACAACATGTCTATACAAAACATTTCATGTCCTCTTTATTTTCACTAAACTCGTTGGCCACAGTATCTTTCTTTTTTATTTATCTTTGAAGTATATCCTTTATGCCAAACACCCCCTACCAAAAATCAAAGCTCCCACCCAGTGGTGGGATTCAAATAATTTAACAACCGCTTCTAGTGGTGGGATTCAAATAATTTAACAACTAGTTGTTTACAAGCACCATTTTAACAACTGGTCCTGCTGAAGTGGTGCAAACCTGCTGAATCCCACCACTGCTCCTGCCCCCTTTGGTCCCAATTATCGTGATGAAGGAAAAAAAGAGTTGGTTTTTATACTCTGCTTTTCTCTACCTTTAAGGAGTCTCACAGCAGTTTACAGACTCCTTCCCTTCCTCTCCCAGACACAACAGACACCTAATGAGGGAGGTGGGGCAGAGAGAGTTTGGAGGGAATTGTGATTGGAGCTTATAGGTTTCCTCACTGTGATTCAAGGCAGATAACCCAGAGTTATTCACTACAATCAGAAGGATTGGATTTTCGCACCATATAGATGGAATTTATGCTGGCATCTCCTAAAGCTCCAAGGCTAGGATTGCCAACACTGGGTTGGAAAATACCTGAAGATTTTGGGGGTGGAGCCTGAGAAGGGTGGGGTTTAGGGAGGGGAGGGCCTTAATTGGAGTATTATGCCATGGAGTCCGCCTTCCAAAGCTGCCATTCTCTCCTGAAGAACTGATCTCTGTTCCGTGGAGAACACACGTAAACCTGGGAGCTCTCCAGCCACCACCTGGAGGTTGGCAACCCTATCTAAAGCCAGGGTTTGATCAGGCCAGACTGGGCTTTTGGGGGGGGGACTGGGAGGTGTTGGTGGGGCCAGAGAAGCAGCAAGTGCCAAGGCCCCACTGCCCCACTGGATGGACTGGGCTGTTGAGGGTTGTGGGAGGATGGGAAAACTGGGATGGTGTTGAGGGGCTCAGCAGAGCCAGGCTTGCTCCTGGGATGGGTGAACAGAGGCGTATCTAGGCAAACTGGAGGCCAGGGGCAAAACCTGAGTTTGGCGCCCCCCCCATGGGCCAAACACACGAACCCTTCCCCACCACGACCAAACAATGATTTTTTGCACCAGCTCACAAAACACCTCTCACCCCCAGCAAAACATACATGGCTCTCTCCCCACCAACTCTCTTTCCTAATTTTGTCCTCACACCAACCCTATGAGGTAGGTTGTTAGCCTGAGAAACAGCTCCAAGCCAGTGCAAGTGGGTATTAAGCATGTAAATATTTCACAAATCACCCCCAGCAAAACATTTACCAAACATATGTCAGCATCATCTCTCACAAAACACCTCCAGTGGAATCCACCCACGAACAGCATCACTTTCAATGGTGTTTAAACTAGAGAGCCCAGACTCTTCTTGTAAAACCACCTTAAAGGGAGAATCTGGGGTCCCCAGTTAAAACAACATTAAAATGATGCTGTTTTGAGGTGGATTCTCCCCCCACCCTGAAACAGCATCACGGTCAAAATTTAAACTAGGGACCTCACATTCTCCCTTTTAAGTCCATGCCAAAGCAGGTGGAGCATCTGGGGAAATTTGGAGGGTGCCTGCAGTCAGGGGTGCAATTGTTAATCTAGCAGCACCAAACTTTCAGGGAATCTTTAGGAGACTCTCCTTCTGATACCACTCAGGTTTGGTAAAGTTTGGTTCAGGGGATCCAAACTTATGGGCCCTCAAAAGTGTAGCCCCCATCTCCTATTAGCTCCCATTGGAAACAATGGGGGATGGGGCACCCCCTTTGGGAGTCCATAACTTTGGACCCCCTGAACCAAACCTCACCAAACCTGGGAGGTATCATCAGGAGCATCTCCTGAAAAACCCCTGAAATTGTGGTGCTCCTAGCCTAAAACCTGCGCCCCCTGAAGGCCAAAAACAGAAAAAAACACTAAAAATACAAAAAACCACAAGCCAGCCTGAAATTTTTGCTCCCTCCACTGGAGGGGTGCCTGGGGACATAGGGTACCCTGTAGGGGTGAGCCCGCGAACCCAGCAGAACCGCACATAGAGCGCATGGAATGCCTGTGCCAGCTGTGGCTTTCTGGGCACACACGCTCCCCCACCCCCCGTTCCCCCGTGAGTCACAGGTCATGAACTACCTGACTCACGGTCACCAGGTGTCCCAGACAAAGGGACAAAAGGGCTCTTGCCCCCAGGTATGGATTAGACCCAGACGCGGACGCTTCCTCCTGCATGTAGCAGCCCTATGAGATCATGCATCACATGATGATCTCCCCGCCTCCCGGCTTTCCTGCCTATTCACCCTCCTTTACACGCCCCCCAGAGAAAACCTCTAATAAAAGGTGCCAGGGACTAGCACACAGGAGAGTTGCCGGATCCACGGATCACGCTTCCTGCTGCTGGCTCTCTCCACCGGATGATATCACCGCGTCTCGCCTCTTCCTTGTGACCCCCGCGGGCCGACTTCAGTACCCCATGTCCCCCCCCCTAGGTAAATACACCACTGTGGGTGAAGGTGAGGGAAGTAGATGGAATGTTGGGCACCAGTGGATGAGCAGGTACCCAATTGCCGATTGGTGGAAGATTATTCGTTTCAACATCCCATCCCGTGGACAACTATAGGTTAGGATGCTCGAGTTAGAGTTTGCGGGGTATACTAGAACTCAGAGGCAAACAATGAAGTTGGTGGGCAGTAAATTCAGGATGGACGGAAAACAAATATTTCTTTACTCAACAAAGAGATTGAAGTATAGGATTCACTGCCTGGGTGTGTAGTGATGGCCACAGGCATAGATACAGCTTTAAAGGGGGATTAAACAGATTCATGGTGGATGGGTCTATCAGTGGCTACTAGCCAAGGTGACTGAAGGGAACCTCAACATTTAGAGGTAGTCAGCCTCTGAATACCAGCTCCAGGGGAAGACCTCAGCCCCTGTGCCCTGTTTTTGGCCTTCCAGGGTAACTGGTTGCCCACTATGTAAGACAACATGCTGGACCAGATGGACCACTGATCTAATGAGAACATAAGAACAACCATGCCGGATCGGACCAGTGGTCCATCTGGTCCAGCATCCTGTCTCACAGATTGAAACACTATTTACTCTGAAGGGCCAACAACAGGACAGAGAGGCTGAAGCCTTTTCCTGGTATTATCTCCTGACACTGACATTCAGAAGTTTACTGCCTTTGAACATGGAAGTTCCCTTTAGTCACCCTGGCTAGTAACCACCTCTCCTCAATAAATCTCCTTTTGAAAATATTCTATGCCTGTGACCGTCGTTAAAATCTCTGGCAGTGAATTCCATATTTTAATCACTTATTCTCATGTCAGACATAAAACTACCTCTAATCTTCACTATGAACAGAAATGAATGGAGTATGCAAAGGCTGTTTTTATGCATTAGGACATGCCATCAGAATGACTTGATAAGAACGTGTACAGTATACAGTCTGTGGGTTAAGAAACTTTTACACCTTCCTGTTCTTGTGTGCTGGGGGTGGAATGGATGCCTGCCTTTGAGATCCATTTCCTGGAAGTGGTTTCAAATATTTTTGAAAACCCCTAGAACAGGATAGATAGTACACCTGTTTCTGCATGATATGGCTATGTGGTTAAGGGAGAAAGCAGCAATTCAGACCAAGTATAAAAACCATTGAATGATTTTTTGAATACACAAACTGATAAAGGAAAGGGCAAAGCCAAGCCACAGGGTTGCAGAGAAGTGAAAGGCTCTACTCTGAAGCAGATTAGGAAAATCTTTCACAAGCAGATTAGGAAAATCTTTCACATATATGCACAGGTCTAGGAATAGGCTGTCAACTGGCTGGGTGGGGTGGGTGGGTGGGGAGGATGCCATGTCCCTTGAACAGAGTTCAAGATGCAGAAATGGACAATTGGGGCTTTTCATGGCATGGAAGTAAATAACCTCCCTTGATCATTGCTTGTAGATATTAAAGGGACAGGTTAAGATTGCCACTGGCCATTGGTGGAGAAATGGGAGAGGAGGGTTATCACATTCAGGTTGGGAAGCACTTGAAAATTGGGGGGTGAAGACAATGACAGGTGAGTTGTTCAAAGAGTGAAGCCATAAAGAGAAATCAAAAGCCAAAACTCCAAGTTTGTATTTGGTGTTTGGCCAGAGAGATAAGTTGGGATTGTTGCTGGTATACCGTTCACCTCGCTGCCCAGCAGCCTCCCTGCCTGAGCTGGCAGAGTCAGTCTCAGAGGTGGTGATGGACTCTCCTAGGACTGTTGTTCTGGGGGATTTCAACTACCACATTCAGGATGTCTCTGATAGACTGGCTCAGGACCTCATGGCCACCATGGCAACCACAGGGCTTGTGTCTGGACCCACCCATGTAGCAGGGCACCCTCTCGATCTGGTGTTTGCAACAGGGGGAGTGAGGGTTGATTGGACGACTGGTTACTTGCTCATTGTTATGGATGGATCATCATCTGGTGAAGTTTGGACTGTTGGCTGCTCCTTCCCACCTCAGGGGTGAGGGCCCACCCTTGGAGAAGAAAGGAGTATGATGGATTCCTGAGAACCCTGGGGGAGTTTCCAGGCAACATGGCTGGTGCTCCTGTCAAGGCCCTGGTTTCACTGTGGAGTCAAGAGGGCCATCGACACAATCATTCCCGAGCATCCCCACCCAGCCTGCAGAGCCCGCTCAGCACCTTGGTTCAACGGGGATTTGCAGATAATGAAACAGGAGGGGCAACGGCAAGAACTCAGGTGAAATTCCACAGTGGGTCTGCCCAAACAGTGGTTAGAGCCCATGTTCAGGCCTATCAGGTGGTGGTGATGCAGGCAAAGAGAGTCTACTTTCCCTCCATCATCGCATCCTCAAGTAATCATCCAAATGAACTGTTCCAAGTGGTGAATGGCTTGCTATCCTCCAATCGGGGGGTAGGGGCCAAGATTCCCCCGGATATCTTTTGCTGGGCACTTTCGGGACAAAGTTGCCCAGATCCGCAGGGGATTGGATGCCACCATTGAGCAGTTTTCAGGGGAACATGTAGGAGCATGTAGTTCAGGCATCACCAATCTTTTCTTTCATGAGATTTCCATCTGAGTGATTGCAGATATTCCAAGTTACTCTGCCCATACACACACACGTTAACACGTTTTCTTCTGTCGTAAAAATAGAGCATGGATGGGGAAAGGACCAGAAGGGAAACTTCAAACAACTTTAACAAGAAGGGCAATTCAACTATCTTGTGCATTCAGGGTTGCCCAGTTTCCCCTGGCCACCAGCAAGGGATGGGGTTTAAGGTTGCCAGACCCAAGTTGGGAAGCTCCTGGAGATTTTGAGATGAAGCCCCAGGGAGGACAGGGAACAATGCTGCTGAGTGCACCCTCCAAAGCAGCCATTTTTTTCCAGGGGAACTGATCTCTGTAGTCTGGAGATGGGCTGCAATTCCATTGAATCCCCAGGTTGCACCTGGGGCTGGCATCCCTATATGCAGTAGTCTCTAATAGTACAGACATGACATGGAAAGCAACTTCACATTTTAGCCCTAAGGCAAAAAACCTTGCTGCTGATATGTGTCATGTTTCTGGGCCCAGATACCAAGATAAGGAGTAGCCTAAGTCTATTATGAACAGCTGCTAACATATCTTGTCTAGCAGTCTCTAAGGCTTCCTCTAGAACAAACTGAGAGAACTCTGGGTATTTTAACAGGGTTGTCATGGTTGTAACATACTCAGCTATTATTTGAATGCTTTCCAGGATTCTCTCTGACCAGCATTTCCCACCCTGGGGTGTTGTGTGGTTTCTTCCTTTCTGTTGAAATTGTCCATGTGCTTGTGGATTTCAACGGCTTTTCTGTGTAGTCTGAAATAGTGATTGTCAGAGTGGTCCAGAATTTCTGTGTTTTCAAACAATACTCTATGTCCAGGTTGGTTTATCATGTGTTCTCCTATTGCTGATTTTTCTGGATGAATTAATTTCCTATTATCAGATACTCTGAAGATGCCAGCCACAGATGCAGGAAAACGTCAGGAGAGAATGCTGCTAGAACACGGCCATACAGCCCGGAAACCACACAGCACCCCAGTGATTCTGGCTGTGAAAGCCTTCGACAATACATTTCCCACCCTGTTCATTTGTCTGTTCAATAAATCTCCCCAGATATATTATTGTTATGCACAAATTAGGGACAAATATTCTTAGGTATGTGTTGTGTTGTTGTTGTTTTTAATTGTAATTGCATGAGTTGATGGTGTAGGCAAGCTGGCAGGTTCATCTGAAGGAAGTATCAGTTCCCTAAAAAGCAACATGTGACATTCTCAACTCAGAACTGAACTGAGTCTATAACTTTAAACTTTCTACAATATGGACAGTAGTGAAGCTGCGGATCAGATCCTATGACTTCTCCTTGCAATAGAAAAATAGTTCTTTCAGAAAAGGAAGATTTTCTCCAACAGCATAAATAATTATTTTCTATGGGAGGAAATCTTTCTCCCTTGAAGGGAGACTTAACAGGACAAAGTCATGGGATTGTCAGGAGGATTGTATCTATGTGATTGAGATGCATTCCTGTCTATGTAATTGTTTACAACTACAAATCAATGCTGCTACAAGATGTGTGCAACTAGCCTGCTATATGTTACCAGTGCCAGCCAGGGCATTCTTTCCTTGATCTTAACTTTATGGCTTCACATGCTTTGTAGATCACTAGGCTTCTCCTGACTCCCTGACCCCACGAGAAATGGAATTGTTTCCGTTACGTCTTGGGGGGCAGGAAGCCAGGTGGCTTCTATCACTGTCATTGACCTTGGGGCATCTCGGCTCCGAAAACTATCTTTCACATTTCCTGGGAAAATGGGAAGGGGGACTGACAATGGGGATAAAGGGGGTGGCAAATGCCAGGTTTGTCAAAAAGCTTTGGTGCTCTGACACTTATCAATAAACACTACTGATCAGCAATACAGAGTCCATTTGTTGGCTTAAGGTTTGAGACCTAACCGGGATCCAATTTGGTGGAGGGAAGTCATAGGATCTAATCCAGTGTTGTGTGCAAAATTTCCTTCTGTTTGTTATGTAAAGAATTAAACGAAAAGTAGTCATAGATAAGCCTGAAGAATGTTGCATACCTAAAAAGAATGAAACTTTTGACAGATATTTTAAACTCAAGCAAAGCTCAAATCAAACTGTGTGACCTCAGGGTCAGCCGCACACTTTTTGACTAAATTACTTCCCATGGTGCTTATGAAGATAAAATTGACGAGAATGACCTAACCTGGTTTGAGTCCCCATGTTACAAAATTAAGAAGGATCAGTGAAAATCACTGCTTTGGTGACTTGAAAGCATCTCTGATAAGGAGAAGAGTTATCTGTGGTGTCAGAGACAGTGACCTCAGAAGATGACTGCAGTATCAGGCTATGCACCCCTCGGCAAAATTCTTTCAGATCTGCAGGGCCTCAGAGACGTTGAAGGTACAGATCAAAAATCTGAATTGAGCTGGAGATGTTGTTCATGCCTTCAACTTAAATAGCAAGGGGCAAAGGGCAAGACAGTCATCTTCTAAAACAGAAGTAACTGCTAATGGGGAAATAGAAAAAAGAAACAGAAAGCCTAAGCAGATCTACACAGAAGGCTACCAGATACTATTAAATGGTGGGGTTTCCTTCAAGGGAATTGTCCTTAGGATTGCACAGAGACATGAAACATTATGAAACCTTCCTTTGTTTTGAAAGTGGGAAGCACAGTCGTTTTTTTAAGATTCTGCTGGATAAAAGCACAAACATGCACACAGCTGAAGATACTCTATCAGGGTTTTCATATTGATGTAGTAGAAGCAAAAAATACAACAACAACAACAAACAACAACAAAATCCCCAGAGCCCTCCGGGGATTGGGCGGTATATCAAATTAAATAAATAATAAATAATAATAATAAACTAGAGACTGTAAGTGGATTTTGCTAGTGCATGTGAACAAGACAGCTACTTGACACTGGTGCTCTATTTAACATATTATATGAAAAGTTATCAAAGATTGTATTGTTGAAGGTTTTCATGGCTGGAATCAAGTGGCTGTTGTGGGCTTGCTGGGCTGTGTGACAATTGTCTGTAGTTTTTGCTGCTAATGTTTCACTCGAATCTATGACTGGCATCTTTAAAGGCATGTCATGGTGAGAGATGTTTCTGTCCATGGATCTCACCAAGCATACCTCTGATGAAGCCATCCATAGATGTGGAGGAAACATTAGAAGTGAAAACTACCAGACCATGGCCAAACAGTCCTGAAAACCCACAACAGCCAGTTATCAAAGATTGTCAGTAAGGGCTAAACTGAGGTGAACCCAAATCAAAGTTGCTGGTTACTCTAGAATATCCCAGTATTGGAAAAGTGCATTGCCAGTGTTAAGACCCTGTGTGGTTTCCAAGGCAAGAAACATTCGGAGTTGGTTTGCCATTGCCTGCCTTTGCATCACGACCCTAGACTTCTGTTGTGGTCTTCCATCCAGACATTAACCAGAGCCAACCCTGCTTAACAGCCCTGATCTGACAAGACTAACCTGAACCATTCAAGTCAGGCCAATACTTTTTTCTAAGACGAGCTCATTTGTGTACGTTTTTGAGCTCACCAGAACTCAGGCTGGATGTCAAAAGAGAGCTCTTCAAACTGCCAGTTGTAGAAAAGATAATGGGCCAATTTGCAAGCACCCAGTTTTTCAGCAAGCTAAATGCTTCTTCAGGAGTTTGGCAGAGGAAGTTAGCGGAAGCGCATTCAATAATTCATTTGGATGTTTTGGAGTTCTGTGCTTGCCATTTGGTATCACATCTGCCCCAGAACTTTATTAATAGACCAGACATATGCTATATGAGCACATCAGTGAGGTGGACATATCTATGTGTGATGTTTGAGGTACAACAAAAAAGGAGCATGATCAGTTGCTTTATTGAAGGTCAGAAGACTACACTTGAAACTGAACAGTGAGAAATATGCCATATCTGCAAAGGGGTAAAACCAGGTGAAAAGGAAGTACAACACCTTGATCTCTTTCAGAGAAAGATGTTTGTGGTTTTTGGGGAGAATAGTGAATCACCTTGGAAAATTTGTCTGTGACATGTCCACAACAGCAGGAGGAATTCTTAAAACAGTGCCTGATGCAGCAGTCAATCTATATCCCAAACAGAACCAACAAAATTTCAGGGGATGCCTCATAAACCAGATTGGGAGAAGTGGCTTTATAAAAACAGGGGGAGTGTTGACAACAGTGACCCAAGCCTACAAATCCCTCACTGATAAAGAGACCAGAGACACAGACTGAAAGAGCTATTCTGTATATAATTTCCCTGTGAAATTTTCAATTTAGTTAGCGAATTATTGAATGGCTGTCTATTAGAAATCCAGAATGCTGATTAAGCTAGATAAATATAATCTGGCAGTGAACTGTATACCAGGCAAATTTCTGTTCACTGCTGATGTGCTTTCCAAGGCAGTTCCCTGCAACTGTGTTATCAGAAAAAGCCCAGGTCAGGTGGATGATTATCATACCACTTAACAGGGGCAAATTTTAAAAATTGCCTGTTACACGAGAAACTGATAAAGAACTAGCAGTGCAGGCCCTAATCCAAGTTGTGACATACAATTTTCCTCCACAGCATTTTGGCAGCTTGACAAATACTAGGCTTTTTAATGAATGACATCTAGTACAAACTTCTCTCAGAAAGATCTGCACAGTCTGGCTGTGGTGGATTTCCTGAGCTGTGTGGCCATGGTCTGGTAGCTTTTCTTCTAATGTTTTGCCTGCATCTATGGGTGCCATAGATGTGGGGAAAATGTTAAGAGAAACATTAAGAGCCACATAGCTCAGAAAACCCACAACAGCCAGTGACAGCCTTCAACAATACATCTGTTCAGTCTGTCAAATAAAGCTTTTAGCAGTTGTAGTGATTTGCATAAGTATTGCCCAGATTTAGAGAATGATTGGTTCCCTAAGAACATAAGAACATAAGAACTAGCCTGCTCAGATCAGAGTCCATCAAGTCCAGCACTCTGCTACTCGCAGTGGCCCACCAGGTGCCTTTGGGAGCTCACATTCAGGATGTGAAAGCAATGGCCTGCTGCTGATGCTGCTCCTGAGCACCTGATCTGCTAAGGCATTTGCAATCTCAGATCAAGGAGGATCAAGATGGGTAGCCATAGATGGACTTCTCCTCCATAAATCTGCCCAAGCCCCTTTTAAAGCTATCCAGGTTAGTGGCCATCACCACCTCCTGTGGCAGCATATTCCAAACACCAACCACACGTTGCATGAAGAAGTGTTTCCTTTTATTAGTCCTAATTCTTCCCCCCAGCATTTTCAATGTATGCCCCCTGGTTCTAGTATTGTGAGAAACAGAGAAAAATTTCTCTCTGTCAACATTTTCTACCCCATGCATAATTTTATAGACTAACCCAAACTAAAGAGTCCCAAACGCTGCAGCCTCTCCTCATAAGGAAGGTGCTCCAATCCTTCAATCATCCTTGTTGCCCTTCTCTGCACTTTTTCTATCTCTTCGATATCCTTTTTGAGATGTGGCGACCAGAACTGAACACAGTACTCCAAGTGTGGTCGCACCACTGCTTTATATAAGGGCATGACAATCCTTGCAGTTTTATTATCAACTCCTTTCCTAATTATCCCCAGCATAGAGTTTGCCTTTTTCACAGCTGCCATGCATTGAGTTGACATTCCCATGGAACTATCAACTAAGACAGCCAAATGCCTTTCCTGGTCTGTGACTGATAGCATTGACCCTTGTAGCATGTATGTGAAGCTTGGATTTTTTGCCCCTATGTTCATCACTTTACATTTTGCTACATTGAACTGCATTTGCCATTTCTTAGCCCACTCACCTAATTTATCAAGGTCCACTTGGAGCTCTTCGCAATCCTTTGTGGTTCTCACCACACTACATAATTTGGTATCATCTGCAAACTTGGCCACCATGCTACCCACCCCTACTTCCAGGTCATTTATGAATACGTTAAAGAGGACTGGTCCCAAAACGGTCCCAAAACAGATCCTTGGGGGACACCATCTCTCCATTGTGAGAACTTCCCATTTATTCCCACCCTTTGTTTCCTGTTCCTCAACCAGTTTTTAATCCATAGAAGGACTTCCCCTCTTATTCCTTGATTGCTGAGTTCTCTCAATAGTCTCTGGTGAGGAACTTTGTCAAAAGACAATGTCCACTGGTTCCCCCTTATCCACATGCCTGTTTATACCCTCAAAGAACTCTAGTAAGTTTGTAAGACAGGACTTGCCTCTGCAAAAGCCATGCTGACTCTTCCTCAGCAGGTCTTGCTTTTCTACATGTTTTATAATTTTATCTTTAACAATAGATTCTACTAATTTACCAGGAACAGATGTCAAACTGACTGGCCTGTAATTTCCTGGGTCCCCCCTAGACCCTTTCTTAAAGATTGGTGTGACATTGACCATCTTCCAGTCTTCAGGGATGGAGGCAGATTTCAGGGATAAGTTGCATTATCAACCCTGATCAACTTTTACTGAAAAGGCATGCTAGAACTAACCTTCCCATAACAGATCATTTTCTGAAGTCTAATGAGAGAATAAGCAGGATGATGAGAATTCAGAAACTGAAACAAAAATATCATTTTGACAAGACAGACTGTAATATTCCCAAACTTAAGACAGTGGACCAAATTTGCTTGGGAAATCAGTTTACTATTATGTGAGATCTAAAAGGCATATGTTGTAGAATAGCCATATCTAAAGTCTTATGTAATCCAAACTGCCAATGGAAACTGCTCGCTTTGTAAGCATCACATCATAACAGGGTTCCCCACCAGTCTCAGAAGACACTGGTTCCAGTTTTAGTCAACTGATAATGCATTCGAGAGGGCCATCAACAGGAGGGCCCATTAAATATCACAATTGAGATGTTTTCAACTAGAAAGACCAAGCTTCCCAAAGGACTTGTAGGGCAATGGTTTTTTCCCTCACAAGTCATTTACAGTTTTAAAGCTGGAAATAAAACGTTTCCACCATGGAGTTCCCATTGTTTTTCCCCCTTTCCAAAACACTTTTTCTGTGTTTCTGAAAACACCTTTTTCTGTGTTTTTGAAAGCAGTTTTACAGTATTTCTTTTCGCTGAAATGTTTCCCTCAGAGTGTGGTCATATTTTAAAAGTTTTATCTTTCCTGCTGCCATTTTTCACCCTTCTGTGCTACCACCCATCTTCCCCCTTAGTGCCATTTTTTTTTTTTTGCATCCCTGACCTCACTCCTTTTCCCTTCACCTCTTTATTTTTGACATTTCCATTTTTGGGGGATGTTTGGTTGAATCAACAAAGCATCAATTAAACAGAGCTACAGAGTGTCAAAGCAATGAATCAATAAAGCATCATTTGAATAAATAAACAAAAAAATTTTTTAACTCACAGCGGCCATGAATTGTTTGCAGAAGGTGACTGTGGACAAAAATCATGGTACTGGAGGGGTGGTGGTGGTGGTGGATCAAAAACATTTTGGAAATGTTCTAGGTAATGTGTGGAAAGGGATTGTGTTGGTATATGATAAACACAACTTAATTTATGATACTGACTGGGGAAGATCATTTTAATAGATAATATATCTCCATTGTATATTTTAACTATGCAGGGTTAATTTTATATATTTTATTTGGCCATTGTATAATGATTAAGGGGCACAATACAGTGATGGACATTTATACATTCATGGACATTCCCTTATATTTTACAATGATGGAGAAATGGTAATTTGTGGACTTCCCCTAAGAGCATGTGACCTTGGTTTCTTCTAGAGCAAGGGACCTGGTCTTGTTGAAATTGTGGGCAGTTTGGGAATTCTGAGAACAAATAGTGGATGCGCCTACAAAATGGCTGTCATGTGGGCTAGATCCAGTCACAAAGTACTGGAAAGTTTCAAACTGAGCATCCCCTTGGAGGCCACTGTTTCCAAATCAGTGAAGAAGGTGGTGCCTCCTAAAGAAGATGCTCTTTTAAAAGCATCTCCTACTCTGCCCCAGTGAATTGGAGAGAAGACAGGATTGGCTGTTTCCTCTGGGAAACAAGGAAGCGGGCAGTGGGAAGCACATTGGTGGGGTACAGTGTTGGAGATAATGGTTCTAGAACAGGGGTGTCAAACTCATGGCCCTCCAGTTGTTCATGAACTACAATTCCCATCAGTCCCTCCCAACATGAGCATTGGCTATACTGGCAAGGGCTGATGGGAATTGTCGTTCAAGAACATCTGGAGGGCCATGAGTTTGACACCTGTGTTCTAGAAGAAGAAGAAGAAGAAGAAGAAGAAGAAGAAGAAGAAGAAGAAGAAGAAGAAGAAGAAGAATCCCCCCTTCTGCAGGAGACTCAAAGGGGCTTACAATCTCCTTGCCCTTCCCCCCTCACAACACCCTGTGAGGTAGGTGGGGCTGAGAGAGCTCCGAGAAGCTGTGACTAGCCCAAGGTCACCCAGCTGGCGTGTGTGGGAGTGCACAGGCTAATCTGAATTCCCCAGATAAGCCTCCACAGCTCAGGTGGCAGAGCTGGGAATCAAACCCGGTTCCTCCAGATTAGATACATGAGCTCTTAACCTCCTACACCACTGCTGCTCCTAGAGCACTGTACAACATGTTCTTTGTTATTGTTGTTGTTCTCAGCCATTCCTCATTCTGATAGTCTTTATCTGCGGACCCAACATCAAAAATGTCCCCTCCTAAATGACCACAGACAGATGTCTGCAGCATACTTTCTACGTCGTCATGACTAGTCAAATTTTATTATTCAGATGATTCCTACTAAGGCAAAGATCTGTTTATTCATATTGGTAGAGGAGAAACATCAGAGGAGACACAAGCCCCTTTCTGAGACTGCAATCTGGGCAGCTTCGCAGTTTGCCGTATGGGTGGAAAAACCATGGTGAAATCTCAGCCTCTGAGCTCATGAAATCATGTGCTCTTTGCAGCATAAAAAAGGTTATGCGTGTGGTACTTATGCACCGCCTGCTTTTTAAAAAAGGAAGTTACTATCAGTCACTCTTCACAGAATCAGTCTAATCTCCACTCTGGTGACTAGCCGGTACTTGCATTTGCGTTCTGATGTGTGTAACCTCACATTGAAAAGATCATGGACAGAGGTGAGTTCTTTCTCCCTCCCTTGCTGAAAACGCTGTGTAGAGAACTAGAAATGGGGAATCTTGAATTCCTCTTCCTCCTCCTCCTGAGATGAATTTATTTACTTATTTTAATATTTTTTAAAAATACTAGCAATATTTCTATCCTATGTTCTCTCCTTGGACTGTGGCGAAATTCATTGGGTTTATTTGCGCCAGTCCCTTTCTCCTAGCTAATCTCCTTGCCAGGATTGTTGTGTAGATAATATGGAAGAGGGAAGAACGATGTATAAGCAGCCTTGGTAGAAGAATGGAATTAAAAAGTGATTGCCTTTATCTGAAGCTAAGCAAATCTTCATCAGATCAGAAATGAAATGGCAGGGGAAAACTGCATGCAAACTTAAATGTTAAAGATTTTATGTTGTTCTAAATGGTAATATTAAACAAGTTGTAATCTGAGGGGAGGGAGGGGGGGAGAGAGAGAGAGAGATCAGGTTTTAAAAGGACTTTTCTTCTTAAGAACATAAGAAAGAGCCTGCTGGATCAGACCAGAGTCCATCTAGTCCAGCACTCTGCTACTCGCAGTGGCCCACCAGATGCCACATGCAGGTTGTGAAAGCAATGGCCTTATGCTGCTGCTGCTGCTGCTCCTGAGCACCTGGTCTGCCAAGTCATTTGCAATCTGAGATCAAGGAGGATCAAGATGGGTAGCCATAGATCAACTTTTTATTCTTCTTTTTAGCATTGTCCCACTTATTCAGGGTCCACTTTTAAAATACCACTTGTCTCAATCGAGTTGTCTGGTTGCAGACATGTAACTTTCAGATCTGCATTGATGGTATCTTGCCATCGTTGCTTTGGTCGTCGGAGTAACCTCAATTAAAATTTTTAAATTTTAAAAGGATTTGTGTAAGCTGCTAATTTTGGTGAGATCACTGAAATTTGGAAGCTTGCTTGAAGAGCTCATTTTGGGCACTTGCATTATCTTCCTATTAACTTTTGGGCAAACTTCAAGAGCACTTTTTGGACATATTAACCCTTAATATTGAGGGTTATACCTCTTGTAGTAGCCTTTAGCATCTGGCAGCACCTAGCACCTGAGTAGGACCAAATGAGACCAGGGTAGCTGTCTGCAAAGTGCTTTGGCTAGGATGCCAGCCTTCAGGTGGGACCTGAAGACACACACCCCCCCCCCCCCAGAATTACAGCTTATCTCCTGACAACAAAGGATGGATGCTTTGGAAGTGGAAAAAATGGATGCTTTGGAGGTTGGACTATATGGCATTGTATACCACTGAAGTCCTTGTCCTCCCCAGACTCCACTTTCCCCAGGTCAGCCAACATGGTGTAGTGGTTAAGAGCGGTGGACTCTAATCTGGTGAACCAGGTTTGTTTCCCCACTCCTTCACATGAAGCCTGCTAGGCAACCTCGGACTAGTCATGATTCTCTGTTGTGGAAAGAGGAAGGGAAGGTGATTGTAAGCCCCTTTGAGATTCTTTAGAAGTAGAGAAAAGCAGGGTATAAAAACCAACTCTTCTTCAACTCTTCTTCTATTCCCAATCTGGATCTGACGATTCTATCCCCCAACACCCACAAGTGGCCAGGAGGACTTGGCAACCCGACCTTTGGCAGGGTTTGTGAAAGTTAATAAGGCTAGTTTCTGACCAGGCATTGGAGACCACCTTTTGGTCTATTCAAGCATCATTCTCCAAAGTGCTTTGGCTAGGGATGCCAACATCACTCAACATACTGCATGATTTGTCCATCACTCAACATACTGCATGATTACATCACTCAACATACTGCATGATTTGTCCAGATCACAAGTCACAGTCAACTCCCCACTAGTCAAGTGGCTTTTCAGAATAAATCAAGTTGACAATTTTTTGTTTGTAAATGCTTTGTGGAAAACAATGTTTTGTCATCCCTAAATTACAGAAGTGCTGAAGGTCTAACAGGGTGTTCATTACTCTCTTCTTTTTTTCAGGAAAACAGCTGACGCTTGTCCTCGTTTTGAATCTTCTTCTGTTGTTTCAGGTATGAAGCTTGCAAAATTATTTTTGTTTTCTGATCATTGTCCTTTGATTGATCAGTGCTGGAGATTTAGGGCTGAAAGAACCCTGGCATCTGCTTGAGACAAGTGAGAGGTGCCTGCCATTGCGTAAAGTTTCCACTCAACAGCTGAAGCAAGTAGTACAAGCAGCTCAAATTCACTGGCTAAGGTAACAATGCCTACAGTAATACTAGGGATGCCAGCCTTCAGGTGGGACCTGAGGATCCCGTGGAATTACAGCTCATCTCTAGATGATAATAGAAGATTTACGCCCTGATTTTCTCTCCTGTAAGGAGTCTCAAAGCAGCTTACAATCTCCTTCCCTTCATCCAGACACCTTGTGAGGTCACCCAGCAGGCTTCATGTATGGGAGCAGGGAAGCAAATCCAGTTCAGCAGATAGGATTCTGCTGCTCATGGGTGGAAGTGGGGAATTAAACTCGGTTTTTCAGATTAGAGTCCAGATTAGATTACAACACCTCATTGTAGTGGTTAAGAGATCATTTCCTGGAGAAAACGGATGCTTTGGAGACTGACCTCTGTGGCATTGTACCCCAGTGAGGTCCCTGTCATCCCACCGCCAGACCTATTGCTACTATCATAGACACATGTACAAAAATCCTGTGTTGAGCTAAACCATTTTCTTAGTGAAGGAAAAAGTAATAAAGGTGCCTAATTATCTAGAACAGTGTAAACATACAAAACATTCCACCATACAAATGTATACAAAACATGTATGAATAAAAAAATTCCCTTTGTAACAATCCTAGCTGCGATGATAGGGAACTTGAGTGCTGTACTCCTTTTCTGGAACACAAAGTATTCAGAGGAAAAGCATTCTATTCACTTAATGACAGTCCTTGCTGCCCTATTAAGGACTTGAGTAGTGCTGTACTCCTTCTCTGGAACAAGAAGTATTCAGAGGAAAGCCACTCTATAACGCCGTTTAAGATAGCAAAACGTTTTCATAGATTACTTCTTCAATAGAATGCTGCTGAAAGCTCAGTGTTGTAAATAATCTCTGCAACTGGATAATTCAGTATCACATTAACGCAGTTTGCTTAACCATTCTCAAGGCACAGAATTCAGGACACAGTCGTGGTGGGAGAAAGGGGTTAGAAGAAGTAGGGTATAGAAGGAAAAATATGGGAGGAGGTAGCAGTTGGGAGGAGAGGATGGAAAATGGTAGCTGGCCGAGTACAACTTGTCAATTCAAGCTTGGGAAATTGCAGGATATTTGGGGACAGTACCTGGAGGAGTAGAATTTGGGAAGGGCAGGAAGCTCAGTTGTGATGTGTCACTCTACGGCTTCCATTACTCCTAGACTCTGTAGTTTACCTAGGGCTGTCCATCTTCTCTTGGTAGATCTTCTGGGATTACGATTGATCTCCAGAAATTAGTTCATCTGGAGAAAATGGCTGCTTTGGACAGTGGACAGTATGGCATCGTACCCCACTGAAGTCCCTCCCCTCCTCAAACCCTGCCCTGCCCAGGCTCCACCTCCAAAATCTCCTGGTATTTCCCAATCCAGAACTGGCAACCCTAAGTATACCATTTAATCACTCTCTGAAGCTGCTCTTTCCTCCAGGGGAACTGTTTGAAGATCCATTGTAATTCTAGAAGGGCTCCAAGTTCATCTGGAGATTGGCAACCCTTCTGGAGGGTTTCAGAAGCTAGAGGAGAAAGCAGGAACTAGTGAGGAAATCTCTATGTGAATTTCTCATACATTTGTCAATATCTTTGTCAGCATAGCCTTATCTGTGGACTCTTAAATCTAAAGATGGGGACCTTGGGCAGAGAAGACTGATCTTTGCACAAACCTAAAAAAAGTTTTGCAGAGTTTGCAGAAAACTCTGAATTCTAATAGGGAGAGAGGGAGGGGGAGAGAGAGAGAGAGAGAGAGAGAGAGAGAGAGAGAGAGAGACCCCAGTGATAAAAACAGTGCCTTCATTCATTGTGGTGTTAAGCAATGACAAGAATATTGCCAGCCTTCAAGCCTTGGTATCTGTCAGTCAAAAGGAGTTGGGGGGGAGCCATTTCTTGGGTTCTTTTGACCTTTGTGGCAGGATTCATCTGGACTAGGGCCAGCAACTGTCTACCTTGTGATTTGTATGACTCAATCAGGCCAGGCCAGACGTTTCGAACTCACAATTAAAAAAATTAACAGCTCTGCTACTAACTTGACAGAGCAGCCTCACTTCACTCCAATCCAAATGGCAGTCCTGTTCTGTGGTTTCCCTTTCTGGAGTTTCTCAGCAATTAATTTGCCCATCTGACTTCCTTAGTGATGTAAAAGTCCCTGAGGTATGCTTCACAGATCACATGCTGCTTGGCAAAAGGTTTCAGGGGTTTACCTAGTTGTGTTAAAAGAAAACATTACAACACTGAATTTTGAAATTGGAAAGATTGGTTCAATTCAGATGTGCCAAACCATAGTTAAGGAAGCCTAGTTATGGTTTAGTGTGATCTCTGAAATGCCAAGCCGTGGTTTGCAGTAGCTTGCCAAACCAGACTTAAAAACAAAACAAAAAAACTTCATAATTTGAGCTGGTTTGAAAAACATGATTTAAATTGACAAACTATAATTACAGCCCCTGACAGTCCTTCAGAAGCTCCTGTACCATAAAGACAGGAGTGAACATGAAACTAAGCACTCCGAGAACAGAAAATGAAAGCAGACAGACAAGTCTAAATGATTGTTTATCTGTTGTATAGGTGGAAGTCCTTGTTCTAAAGTTTGACAGAAATTGAATGAATGTATCTGAATAAGTGAATCTTTCCTTTTTTCACATGACCATTGGAAATCAAGATGAGGGGGTACCTATTCAAAAGTAAACTTTCCCCACAGATAAGCACTTACAAGCCATGTTGTTTGGAAAGGCAAGTTCTGGTGCCTTCAAAATTCTCTAATTTTGCAGAGGCATATCTAGGCAAACTGGAGCCCGGGGGCAAAACCTGAGTTTGCCCCCCCCATATGGGCGGCCACCCTCCCCCACCACGACCAAACAATGATTTTTTGCACCAGCTCACAAAACACCTCCCACCCTCAGCAACACATAAATGGCTCTCTACCCACCAATTCTCTTTCCTAATTTTGTCCTCACACCAACCCTATGAGGTAGGTTATTAGCCTGAGAAACAGCTCCAAGCCCGTGCAAGTGGGTATTAAGCATGTAAATCACTCACAAGTCACCCCCAGCACAACATTTACCAAACAAATGTCAGCATCATCTCTCACAAATCACCCACCTCCACCAAAACATACATGGCTCTCTCCCCACCAACTCTCTTTCCAAATTCTGTCCTCACACCAACCCTATGAGGTAGGTTATTAGCCTGAGAAACAGCTCCATGCCAGTGCAAGTGGGTATTAAGCATGTAAATCCCTCACAAATCACCTCCAGCAAAACATTTACCAAACAAATGTCAACATCATCTATCACAAAACACCTCCAGTGGAATTCACCTCCAAACAGCATCACTTTCAATGTTTAAACTGTGGACCTCACATTCTCCCTTTAAGTCCATGCCAAAGGGATTTGAAAGGAGAATCTGGGGAGATTTGGAGGGTGCCTGCTGTCAGGGGTGTAATTGTTAAGCTAACAGCACCAAAATTTCAGGGTATCTTTAGGAGATTCTCTTGATGATACCACCCAGGTTTGGAGAAGTTTGATTCAGGGGGTCCAAAGTTATGGACCCTCAAATGTTTAGCCCCCATCTCCTATTAGCTCCCATTGGAAACAATGGGGGATGGGGCACCCCTTTTGGGAGTCCATAACTTTGGACCCCCTGAACCAAACCTCACCTAACTTGGTTGGTGTCATCAAGAGAGTCTCCTGAAAAATCCCTGAAATTGTGGTGCTGCTAGCATAAAACCTGCGCCCCCTGCAGGCCAAAAACTGAAAAAAACACTAAAAAGTACAAAACACACACAAATGAACCTGAATTTTTGCGCCCTCCACTAGGGGGCACCCGGGGACATAGGGTACCCCATGATCCCTAGGTAAATACACCACTGCTGGAATGGCCAGCCACCACACCCTACTTTCCACCAACGTTTCCCTGCCGCCCTGAGCTATATGGGAGTGGAAAGGGTGTGGTGGGGTGTTCCTGGGGGGGAGCCAATCTTAGCTTCCACTGCCAGTTTAGCCCAGTTTGTGCTAGCGGAGTGGGGCTCGGACATATGTTGGGAATTTAATGGCATATCTCCACTTCCCCTATAGGAGAGTTAATGGTAAGATTTAAAAAAAACACGTTTTGTGCTTTGGAGCAGAATGGGCGGTGCTGGAGCAGCACTGTCCCTGCCCACATGAGAGCTCTGGATTGGGCTGTTAATCTGGGGCCGTGTATTTGGGACCATGTGTAGACTGTGCAAATTGTTTCTGGTATATGCTTGAATGATGTCCCAGGAACAGCTGCTGACATGGTAATATTATTGACCATACATGTATAAATGGCCTTCTGAATGTTCAAAACACATGACCCTGCTATAATCTTCACAACAGCAGTAAATTAGTAAATTGATTAGGCAAGGAAGAATTCCTCTTCTTTCCCATCCACTTTGTTGAAGAAGTTTGATTTAAACTATTCTTACTAAACTATTGTTGTGAGGGAGGAAGGGAAAGGAGTTTGTAAGCCCCTTTGAGTCTCCTTGCAGGAGAGAAAGGGGGGATATAAATCCAACTCTTCTTCTTCTTAATCTTCCCTGCAGAAGTTATATCTCCTCAACAACAAAACAAAAAGTATGTTAGGCTGAGAGAGAGAGTGACCGTCCTAAGCTTTGTGATAAGAGCCAGATCCCAGTCTGTCTCTGTAAGCACTCTCCCAAATTCATCTGTGCTGGAGGCAAATTTATTTGACAGTCATTCCTTTGTCTCAGAGAATCTTGGGAACTATAATTCTATGGGGTGTTGTGTGGTTTCCGGGCTGTACGACCATGTTCTACTAGCATTTTCTCCTGACATTTTGCCTGCATCTGTGGTTTGGCCTCTGAAGATGCCTGCCACTGATGCAGACGAAACGTCAGGAGAAAATGCTAGTAGAACACTGCCTTACAGCTCGGAAACCACACAACATCCCAGTGATTCCGGCCGTGAAACCCTTCGACAATGCATGTAATTCTATGAAGAATAATATGTTTGACTAACAATACCACTCATAAGAGAAATTGTCTCAGGTCAACTGGCATGAAACCAATATTGGTTTGGATTGTAAGTCACAGCAGACTTATGGTGACCCCGTGGGGTTTTCAGAACAAGAGACGTTCAGAGGTGGTTTGCCATTCTCTGCCTCTGCATCACAACCCTGGCATTCCTTGATGGTCTTCCTTCCAAATACTGAGCTTAGCTTCTGAGATCTGATGAGATTGGGCTATCCAGGCCGGGGTGGGGGGTGGGTGTCTGTAAATATGTCCTAAATAAAATTAAACTGCAGCTTTAACATTTATCCCAGCATAAGCAAATAATCAAAAGCATGGAGTGTCCTTCAAAGAATGAACCATGATTGTTTTCCCAGTTTTTCCTCTTTTTGGCTACTTGAAGTACTTTGGGAAGATGTTACGAGCCAATGTGTAAAATGTAACCCCATCCTGTTCTCTTCCTCTTAGCTTTGCAGGTGCATCGAGTCTATGACGCCTGCGTATGATGATAATGAGAATGACAACTCTACCTTTGATTACAGTGTTTATGAGCAGCCTTGCGTGAAAGATGAGGTCCGGCAGTTCCGTGCTGCTTTCCTTCCTGCCATGTACACCCTTGTCTGTGTTGTCGGGCTGACCGGCAATATCCTGGTGATGGTGACCTACATCTACTTCAGGAGGCTAAAGACCATGACACATACTTACCTGCTCAACCTTGCCTTAGCAGACATCCTGTTCCTGCTGACTCTCCCTTTCTGGTCCACCAGCGCAGTCAAGTATTGGGTCTTTAAAGAGTTGGCCTGCAAAGCCGTCCATTGTATTGGCCGCATGAGTTTCTTCACTGGCATGTTACTTCTTCTGTCCATCAGCATTGACCGGTATTTTGCCATAGTCCAGGCCCCCTCAGCCCACCGCCTGCGATCCCAGAGGGTGTTGGCCAGCAAGATTACTTGCCTCGCCATTTGGATACTGGCTTTCATTCTCTCTATCCCTGAGCTGATTTTCAGGGTTGTGTATGAGCCTGACCAGCAGCCGCCCCGTTGCACCATCAGAACAAACAATTTGCTGGCTTTTGACACTGGCATCCGAGTGTCTCAGATGGTCATTGGCTTTCTGGTGCCTCTCCTGGTGATGACCTTCTGTTATTGTGTCATCATCAGGACCTTGCTACAGACCCGCAGCTTTGAGAAGAACCGAGCTATTAAGGTCCTTATTGCAGTTGTGATCATCTTCATTGTCTTCCAGCTACCCTACAATAGTGTCATACTAGCTGAGACCATCTCAGCCTTCAACACCACCAATGGTGAATGTGAAGCCAGCAAGAGGTTGGATGTGGCCAATGATGTGACCTATAGTTTGGCCTGCATTCGCTGCTGTCTTAACCCATTCCTTTATGCGTTCATTGGTGTTAAATTCCGCAATGACCTCCTTCGTCTCCTCAAGGACCTGGGCTGTATCAGTCAAGCACAGCTTTGGCAGTGGTCCACATGCCGGGAAACAAAAAGATTTTCAGTTGCTACAGAAACTGACACTACTACCACTTACTCCCCATGAGAAGTTCTAGACAGCATGGCAGCCATCTTGGACAATAGACATCTATTTACATATATCAATCAAATAGCTCTAATCCACAAGACTGGGGTTTAGCCATCATAGTACCCATTTTTAAGAAAGGAAATAGGTAGTATCCAGCTAATTATAGATGGAAAAGCCTTCTTAATATAGTCAGTCCCAGGATGGAAGAGGAGCAAAGTATACTCTTGCAGAGCTGAAGCACAGCATTGCCCTAAGGCTGACTGTCCATCATGGCCTCCTTCCTTGCCTCTGAAGACGTGAGAAAGGGCTATGGCTCTGTAGGAGAGCCTCCTTTTGGCATGCAGAAGGTCCCAAGTTCAATTCCTAGCAACTACAGTTAAAAGGACCAGGAGTAGGTGATGAGAAAAACCTTTGTCTTAGTCCCTGGAAACCTGCTACCAGCCTGAGTAGTCCATTGTGACCCTGATGGAACAAGGCTTTGATTCAGTATAAGGCAACTTCATATTTTATCCAGGTGTGGACTGGTAAACATGTGGGACAGAGGTTGGGTGCATGGAGGGAGGAATAGAGCAGGAGGCAGATACCCCTCTGTTCTTGAAGAAAAAGTTGCCGTCAAGGATATACATGTAATGCTGACTTCTCATGACATAAATGGTGTTGGATTCACTGAGAACCCCTTTATGTGATCGCCTCTGCCACCAAGTCCTTGGTTATGCAGAACAGGGATTGCCAAATTCCATACAGGGCAGAGCTATGTGCTTTGGAAACTTGTGTGTAAGGGCAGGAATGTGAGCAGCATTATTTCTTCCATTGCAATAGCACCTTGAGGTAGAAACACACTTTCCAAAATTCTCCTATAAATCTCCTATACATCTATGGGAAGGAGAAGGGCTTGTACGATTTCACTTGTTCCTTCCATCCACAAGAGCATTTGAGCATTTTCCCTGACTGACTCTGAATAGTGATTGCCACACAGCACAAGTATAACATTTTGAAGATGTTATAAATGAAATGGGGTTTTAAAAAAAATATTTTGTTCACTTAGTGCCTTTAGTAACTATTTGAAGCTCATAAAAATAATTCAGGTTGGTTCACACAGGAAAAGCTTTTTATTATTTTATTTTTTTTAATCACACATGCGTAGCTGCGAAGCTTCAAATGCAGGAATCCTTGCAGCTGTGCCAATTTTCTAGCAATCTGATTGGCTGTCATTTGTTGCCCACTCTCAGATTGGATGTATTCGGTGCTCCATGTCTCCTTATCTTCTATTGGTTGGCACAGTGCGGGCAAATTCACCTAAGCTTTCCACTCTCTTTCTGCCTGCCATTTTAGCTGCTTTGCAGTGTTTTGGTTGTAACACAGATCTTTGGCATTGTTTTCTAGTTTTCATAATGGAACTAGAAGAACTGGTAGATCCAGCTGTTGCTTCTGATGCAGGAGAATAAGAAAGGTGGCTTTCAACATGTCATGTTCAGGGGCTGCCTGAGACAGCACACAGCTTCTCTGTAAAGTTGGGATGTAAAGTTCTTGTTGAATCGTTTGATGAATGTGGCACAGTTGTATTATTATTGCACAAGTAACTTTGAAAATTTTCCTGTTAGTTGTAAACTTGTATTTTTCTAATAATAACTTTGTAAGACAGTTAATTTTTCTAACAAACTGTGTTTTCTGTGGAAAATTGAGGAGGAAGGTGGAAAATTGAGGAGGAAGGTCAGTGGAAATGGTTCAGCAATCTGCAGTCTTCAGATTAGTAAGAATTCCTTTAGATTTGAATTTTGAGCCCGGGGGGGATAAATTTTGGGGTTGGAGAAGAGTTAGACATTGGAATTTCTGAAGGGGGGTGTTGGAGGGTGTGGAAAGGGGAAAGGGTTGATCCCAGGGTCACTCTGGGGTCCTTGCCCTGGGGTTGCCAACTCCAGAGTAGGGGATTCCTGGAGATTTGTTGGCACAGTTTGGGAGGGATGGCCAGTTGGTGGGGGGGGCATGGGAGGAGTAGGGAAATGATCTCTGTAGTATGGAGATCAGTTGAAACTCTGAGACAACTCCAGGTTGCATCTGTAGGTTTGTTGCCCTAGGAAAAAGCAGCAGAGGTCAAAATCAGTGGGGATTCCTTGGTGGGAAACATTAGAGGTTCAAGTCCAACAGTATACTGCGTTTCTAACCCACTCACTCCCCAATCAAGATAGCCACACCAGCCTAGATAATGTACACTTGCCCACAGCAGGGACACATATGGAACACATACTGGAAAGATTACTGGAGTACTACCCTCTGCAGAAGTAACAAAGATCCTTGGGGTGGGGGCAATCTCACTAATACTGGGGCTCTGGTCTTCCAACCCCTATTTTCCCCCCTTTGTCTCTGTGATTTCTGTGGCACACTTTTAGCCAAGGTGTGAATTGTAATTGCAATTCAATGAATGTGGTGTGATTGTCCACCAACTCCCTTTTTTGAAAATGTCCTCCATAGCTGCTGATCTTGCCCAGCTTCCCATCTCTCAAACGTCTGTCAATTGACCAATTCAGTCTCACACACCACCCAAATTTCAAGCAAGGTAACTAAATGCAAGACTCCATAGTCAATACACAGGCAGCGGAAAGGTTGTCTGCATAGCGGCATGTCTTCGACATAACGGATATTTGAAATGGCCGAATAGCTCTCCCGTTTCTCCTGGCCTCCAGCTTCCCGCCATCCCGCCATCTGCAACAATCCCAACAGGGCCCCGCAGTGAAAAGGGGTTTTCTGAGAGGTGAAGGAGGTTCTGCTGATGTTGAAGCCCATTCAACAGAAAAAGTATTTCAAACAAAGTGTGCACCCTGTTTTGTGTCATTTTGCTTGCTCTCAATAAACGGTTACCAGCTGTGGCTTGGGAAATGCCTGGAGATCCGGAGGGGGGGGGGGTGGTAGCTGGAGAAGGAAGTGATGTCACCATAGGACTTCCGTTTCTCCTAGATTTAACATGCATCCCTTCCTCCAAAGCTGCCATTTTCTTTGGTGGAACTGATCTCTGTAGTCTGGCAGTGCCTTGCTATTCCAGAAGTATCCCTGGTCAAACGGACAGTTGGCAGTCATGGCATTGGCAGCAACCCAAGGTGGAGGATGGCAGGGTGGCACAGGACGAGGCACCAGCAGATAGCAGGGGCAAAGGGTTGGCAGCCAAATGCACCCCCCATGTGACACAGGAAGTTGTACACAGGGCTTAAGCACCCTCAGCCCATGCCTCCCTACGTCTCTTCATGGCCCCACCCGAAGACCGGTGCCTCTGCAGCACAGGTGTCAAGCTTGTGGCCCTCCAGATCTTATGGACTACAGTTCCCATCATCCCCTGCCAGCATGATGCTGGCATGGGGATGATGGGAACTGTAGTCCATAATATCTGGAGGGCCGCGAGTTTGACACCTATGCTCTACAGCTTCCTGGGGAGTAACTGCACAGCAGATCACAGAAAAATGCCTCTAGAGCAAGGTGGTGGCAGCAAATTCTCTCCAAGTCAGGTGTGGGAATAAAGTGCATCAGCATGTCAAGCCCGGGCCCTGTCAGCAGCCCCTCTCATGGACGCATCAATCATTTAAAGAAAGGTGAAGTGAAACTCTACCTGAAACTGCTCTAGAGATTTTGTGGTTTTCCTCTCTCTGCTTCTTGTCTTGCTGGCGCCGCCCCCCCCTCCCCCATGTGACTGAAACTCAAGTCAGAACACAAAAAACGTTTGCCCTTTTCACAGGCAGACGCTGTGTATTGATTGCTGTCATTCAGAGAATCTGATTCAGGGGAAACAAAAGTGGCAAGCATACAAAACAGATGCTTAAAATATAAATATATACATATCAAAGGATGGCTGTCTGCATGCCAGCATGGGGGAAAATCCAGTTGATCATAGAGGAAATCCCAATCGAATGAATTCTGCAAACTGAAAAATGTGCATATGCATTTTTTTTGCATTCTGCAAATATCCGTCAGTCATGGATACGAGGGTGATGTGGCTGGGACGTCTGTCATCCCATTGATTGCTGGCGTTGATTCAGCTGATCTGGCTGGCTAGGTGGATGTCCCCTACCTTCCTCACCTCTCCATGTGTGTCCCTCCCAAAGCTGTGTGCTTGGTGGAAGAGGATGACATTCCCAGATAGGAATGTACCATTCTTTGGTCAAGGGTATACAATACTGACATTAGTAGGGTTACCAAACCCAGATGGTACCTGGATATTTTCTTGACTACAGATATCATTTACCCTGGAGAAAATGGTTGCTCTAGAGCAGGGGTGTCCAACTCTGGCACTTCAGATGTTCATGGACTACAATTCCCATCAGCCCCTGTGGCATGGCCCTAAACCTAACCCATACTACATTCCCTTGTGTGTTCTCAATGTCTTTGATTTATCCTATTTGGAGGGAGTGGAAATTCCCCTTTTTTCTTGTGCAGAGCTCTTGATACCTTCTTCTTGACGCTGGCCGATTCCCCATGATCAAAAAATCGTGTGATACTCACGGTAAAAGTACCGGTTTGGGCAAGGAGTCCCCATAGCTTCTGTGCCCAACTCAGCTCCATCCCGGCCCTGGTGCACGCTCTCCCCTTCATCCTGCGTTTTTAAAAAACCGGCAAGAAGGTGCAGCTTTTTGAAAAACACAGGCCGAGGCCGAATCAGTGGAGAGGCAGCAGAAAAACATTCCAGTTAATTTTTCCCACCCTAGGAGGCACGCACCAATCAAAGCACAGTGGGCTGGGCAGAGAGCACGCAAAGGGTTGGGGTTTTTTGTGCTAGTTGTGACTTCGTAGGTATGAACCTGCAAAGAGTAGGAGATCTAGTGCAGAATGTGCATACCAATGAAACTGCACAGCCAAAAAGTTTTAAAAATTAGAACTTCCTATGTTTCTACAAAGCTGCGCAGCCAGAAATTAAAAAAAAAAACTTCCTCAAGCAGAGGAGAGGGCCCACGGGGTCACGTTCCCGCCCCAACACAACAGCCAATCAGAAAGAGCCGCAGAGCAGATTGCAGGCTCGTGGAAATAGCTACAGTTTTTGATCCTGGGATTAACTTTGACCCCCTCAACAGACGCACGCTGTGGTGTGGAGGCAGAGACTGGGATGAAAAGGTGCTGTATCTTATTTAACCGGGGGGAACAAGGTTTATTTTCACAGTGGAGATTTGCCCCCTTTTAACTGATGTGGAGAGGCTGGGGATTAAATAGGAGAACTTTTGCATGCAAAGCGGATCATCCTCTGCTGAGTCACAGACCTTTTCATTTCTGCTTCTAGCTAAGAGACCCTTCTGCAGCACAAAGTTGTTATTGCGTGGCTAGAATGATCTCTCGCAAGCATTAGCTTACCTCTTAGAACCTATTGACCAGCAGAGGGCAACCCAGCATCATTTGAGTTTCCAAAATTTGTTGCCAGTTCTTTTCAGGTTTTAGGTTTCTGATAGTCCTGTCTTCTGAGTACCAGGAGTCCATGCTAGGCTGATCCTCTGGATACGCACCATCACCAGTTTTGCTGGGAAAAGCTATGTGCATATTTCTGAGACACAGTAGTGGCTTTCCAAAGCCAAGATTTTCAAGGTCACATCATCCACTGAAGCTGTAAAACATGCATGTGACCCATTTCATGAGTATTGTGCTCTACTGGCAGGCAAGATAGGAGCACCATGAAAACAAAACCTGAGAAAGGCTGAAAGTATTCAAACTCTGCCTATAAATTTATTATTAATATGCATAGATTGGAACTCCAAGGAAGGTGGAGGTATAACATTTTGCAATCATTTCTCCTAGAACAGAGGTTGAGCAAGTGGCAGAGGGTGCCATCTTTCGTGGAAAAAAGTAATAATCTTCTCATTTTTTAAAAAAACAAAACTAGTACCAGTGGTGGCAGGTTCTGACGTGCATGCTGTTCATCTGACTATTAAAATATCGACTTGAGAGGCTATTTATTTATTTATTACATCTATGCCCCGCCTTTTTCAGGAAGACTTAAGGTGGCTTACACTAAAATCCATCCAATACAATACTTAATAACATTGAAAACAGGTTGGTTAGCCTTGGGTAATTATGGTCATTATGTTCTGTAGTTTGATTATTGGAATGTACTGGAAGTCGCCATCTTGTGTATTCAGATTGTTTTCATGGTGGGATTTGATGTTTTGTTAATGATGTTTAATGATGTTATGATGCTGTTAATGATGTCATGATGTTGTTAATGATGCTATGTTACTATGTTATGTTTACTGATTTTCTTTTATGTGTAATGTTCACCTATTGATATGTTAGTTATAATTTTTATATTGTTATTCTATGCAGTTATGTTATATAATACTGATAATATTGCAGTTTTTGCTATTCTGTAGTGCTGTGTTATTGTTGCTCGTTGACCTGATGATGACTATTGATGCTTGCTGTTTATATCAATGTTGTTTGCCGCCCTGAGCCCTATGGGGGTAGGGCGGGATATAAGTTGAATAATAAATAATAAATCATACATACATACATACATACATACATACATACATACATACATACATACATACATACATACATACATACAAAACCAATTAAAACCCATTTACAAAAGTTAACAATAATTTAGAAATAGATGGCGTCACCATACAAGGAGTACAAAAAGATGAATGTCTAGCCATCCCCAGGTAGGCACCAGGAAGATCTGCAGAACTGAAACAGATCCCGCAGGACCTGGATGTCAGCAGGAAGAGAGTTCCACCGGGTCGGGGCCATTTGTTGAATGAGTTAACTTATACGACAACCGAGGACTATTAGGGACATGATCCAGAGGCAGGCAATGGCAAACACCTCTGGACATCTTTTGCCTTGAAAACCATATGGGGTGGCAATAAGTTGGCTGTAACTTGATGGCACATTCTCAACCCACAACTATAATGATATCCTTGTTGACATTTCATTTTACAGGAGTATATATGGCCATTCTAGAGTGGCAAAGAATCACTATTAACCTGCTCTTTGTGGTTCTTGCTTCTTTCCTTTGAAACCTCTATTACTAGGCAGTGGAAACTTCAGAGCAGACCTGGATTTTCTGTGGATGATCAGATCGTACTGTTCCCATGACCTGGAAAACATGGGACACTAGCCAACTGGTGCTCACATTCACATTGACTAGTACACTATTAGATGTTGGAGCCATAATGTGGAGCCATGTCTGGATTGTGGATGTTCCCTGAAGATACATCTTGGCCATCATTGAGATCAGAATGTCAGTGGACCATTGGCAGGGCTTAGAAAGGCAAGAGAAGACCTAGTTGGGGAAAGAAGAAGTCTCTCCTTTCAGCTGCTGGAGATGCACAATTTTTCTAAATCCCAGGAACACAATTAAACCTCCTGCTTTGACTGATAAGTGTTCCTTTTCAGTGCTAGTCTCTTCTGGAATAAGTAGGGCTTTAATATTGTTTGCAATACCAGACAATGATACAGAAAGAAAGTTCTCAAATAGTCTCATGTGGTTTCCCAGGTGGAGGCCATAACAGTTGAACCATGTTAAGTTAGCCATGTGCATATAACAAAATACCCCATACCTGATTTTCTCATTCATTTCCTACAGTTCATTTTCAACTGCTAACCTCTCTTTTATCTTTCCTTTTAGATTATTTTCTTATCAGATGATCCAGTCAAATGTCTATGAAAAGTAATGCTTCCGCTGGAACTGCATTTCCCAGAATTTGTCCTACTAGCCATATTGTAGAGATTCTACTTCTGTTATACACTTTCTTCCTTCATCTTTGCCTAACCTTAATTCAGGCTAACTATTCAGAGGACTCTCAGCCACACCTATCTCACAGGGTTTCTGTTGTAGGGAAAGGAAGGGAAAAGAGTTTGTCAGCTGCTTTGAAAATCCTTACAGGAGAGAAAGGTGGGGTATAAATCCAAACTCTTCTTCTGTGTCACCTTTCTGTTTTTAGGATGTTTCCACCATTTGAGTGGAATGCTCCTGTTCTTTTGCATGGGAATTATTCAAATGGGAGAAATTACAGAGTGGGTTCCTCATGTACCCATGCTGGAGTATGTGGATTTCCCATGCTAATTTGCCTGCTTGGACAACATGTGGTGGTGAAAAATGCCACCAAGTCACAGCCAACTTATGGTGTCATGTAGGGATTTCCAAGCAAGAGAAAAACAGGGGTGGTTTGCCATTGCCTGCCTCTGCACAGAGAACTTAGTTTTCCTTGGTGGTCTCCCATCTAACTACTAACCAGGGCCAATTCTACTTAATTCCTGAGACCTGAGGAGTTTGATCTGCCCTGAGGAATCCAAGTCAGTGTCACACGGCATGTATGCAAGCCAAATGCAGACCATGTTATTGTAAACAGCCATTTACAGGCTTTTCCAGCAATGCAATGTAGCCAATGGCATCTGAAAAGCCCACCTGCATCCTTCACAGCCAATGGGATAAGAGAAAGGCCATCCCAGTTGATGCGGGAGTTAGCAGCTCTGGGTTCAGCTATTAGCCGAGTGTTCCAAATGGCAGCATCTCCTGGAATGAACCCATTCCTTTTTCAGGGTGCTGGGGTTCAAACCTGTTGCTTCTCGGGGAGGTGAACAGAAGAATTCCATGGCCTGTTTGTGCATGCTAAGATTTGCTGATGTATTCAAATTTAAAATTGCATAACATTCACATAGCAAATGCTGACAAGGAAAAGTTGGGAAATCTGTGTACAATATATTAAAAAATGGCTGCCCAATCCTCCTGCCCAATTCAAAATTCTCGCTGTCATCAAGCAAATCCATGTTATGGCGGCAGTCATTAATTTCTCACCGAGAGCCTGTGTGGTGTAGTGGTTAAGAGCAGTGGACTCTAATCTGGAGAACTGGGATTGATTCCCCACTCCTCCACATGAGCAGCTGACTCTAATCTGGAGAACTGGGATTGATTCCCCACTCCTCCACATGAGCAGCTGACTCTAATCTGGAGAACTGGGTTCAATTTCTCTCTCCTGTACATAAGCAGCAGACTCTAATCTGAAGAACTGGGTTTGATTCCCCACTCCTCCACTTGAGCAGCGGACTCTTATCTGGTGAACCTGGTTTGTTTCCCCCAATCCTGTAAGGATCTCAGTCGTTCTTGTTTCCCTTACAGCCTAACCTGGCCCCCCCACCCCCCCCCCCCCCCCCCCCCCCCCCCCCCTCCTCCCCCCTCCCCCTCCCTCCCCCCCCCCCCCCCCCTCCTCCTCTGCCCCCCCCCACCACCCCACCCCCCCCCTCACCCTCCCCCCCCCCCCCCCCCCCCCCCCCCCCCCCTCCCCGCGTCCCCCGCCCCCCCCCCCCCTCCCCCCCCCCCCCCCCCCCCCCCCCCCCCCCCCCCCCACCGCCCCCCCCCCCCACCCCCCCCCCCCCCCACCCCCCCCCCCCCCCACCCCCCCCCCCCCCCACCCCCCCCCCCCCCCACCCCCCCCCCCCCCCACCCCCCCCCCCCCCCACCCCCCCCCCCCCCCACCCCCCCCCCCCCCCACCCCCCCCCCCCCCCACCCCCCCCCCCCCCCACCCCCCCCCCCCCCCACCCCCCCCCCCCCCCACCCCCCCCCCCCCCCACCCCCCCCCCCCCCCACCCCCCCCCCCCCCCACCCCCCCCCCCCCCCACCCCCCCCCCCCCCCACCCCCCCCCCCCCCCACCCCCCCCCCCCCCCACCCCCCCCCCCCCCCACCCCCCCCCCCCCCCACCCCCCCCCCCCCCCACCCCCCCCCCCCCCCACCCCCCCCCCCCCCCACCCCCCCCCCCCCCCACCCCCCCCCCCCCCCACCCCCCCCCCCCCCCACCCCCCCCCCCCCCCACCCCCCCCCCCCCCCACCCCCCCCCCCCCCCACCCCCCCCCCCCCCCACCCCCCCCCCCCCCCACCCCCCCCCCCCCCCACCCCCCCCCCCCCCCACCCCCCCCCCCCCCCACCCCCCCCCCCCCCCACCCCCCCCCCCCCCCACCCCCCCCCCCCCCCACCCCCCCCCCCCCCCACCCCCCCCCCCCCCCACCCCCCCCCCCCCCCACCCCCCCCCCCCCCCACCCCCCCCCCCCCCCACCCCCCCCCCCCCCCACCCCCCCCCCCCCCCACCCCCCCCCCCCCCCACCCCCCCCCCCCCCCACCCCCCCCCCCCCCCACCCCCCCCCCCCCCCACCCCCCCCCCCCCCCACCCCCCCCCCCCCCCACCCCCCCCCCCCCCCACCCCCCCCCCCCCCCACCCCCCCCCCCCCCCACCCCCCCCCCCCCCCACCCCCCCCCCCCCCCACCCCCCCCCCCCCCCACCCCCCCCCCCCCCCACCCCCCCCCCCCCCCACCCCCCCCCCCCCCCACCCCCCCCCCCCCCCACCCCCCCCCCCCCCCACCCCCCCCCCCCCCCACCCCCCCCCCCCCCCACCCCCCCCCCCCCCCACCCCCCCCCCCCCCCACCCCCCCCCCCCCCCACCCCCCCCCCCCCCCACCCCCCCCCCCCCCCACCCCCCCCCCCCCCCACCCCCCCCCCCCCCCACCCCCCCCCCCCCCCACCCCCCCCCCCCCCCACCCCCCCCCCCCCCCACCCCCCCCCCCCCCCACCCCCCCCCCCCCCCACCCCCCCCCCCCCCCACCCCCCCCCCCCCCCACCCCCCCCCCCCCCCACCCCCCCCCCCCCCCACCCCCCCCCCCCCCCACCCCCCCCCCCCCCCACCCCCCCCCCCCCCCACCCCCCCCCCCCCCCACCCCCCCCCCCCCCCACCCCCCCCCCCCCCCACCCCCCCCCCCCCCCACCCCCCCCCCCCCCCACCCCCCCCCCCCCCCACCCCCCCCCCCCCCCACCCCCCCCCCCCCCCACCCCCCCCCCCCCCCACCCCCCCCCCCCCCCACCCCCCCCCCCCCCCACCCCCCCCCCCCCCCACCCCCCCCCCCCCCCACCCCCCCCCCCCCCCACCCCCCCCCCCCCCCACCCCCCCCCCCCCCCACCCCCCCCCCCCCCCACCCCCCCCCCCCCCCACCCCCCCCCCCCCCCACCCCCCCCCCCCCCCACCCCCCCCCCCCCCCACCCCCCCCCCCCCCCACCCCCCCCCCCCCCCACCCCCCCCCCCCCCCACCCCCCCCCCCCCCCACCCCCCCCCCCCCCCACCCCCCCCCCCCCCCACCCCCCCCCCCCCCCACCCCCCCCCCCCCCCACCCCCCCCCCCCCCCACCCCCCCCCCCCCCCACCCCCCCCCCCCCCCACCCCCCCCCCCCCCCACCCCCCCCCCCCCCCACCCCCCCCCCCCCCCACCCCCCCCCCCCCCCACCCCCCCCCCCCCCCACCCCCCCCCCCCCCCACCCCCCCCCCCCCCCACCCCCCCCCCCCCCCACCCCCCCCCCCCCCCACCCCCCCCCCCCCCCACCCCCCCCCCCCCCCACCCCCCCCCCCCCCCACCCCCCCCCCCCCCCACCCCCCCCCCCCCCCACCCCCCCCCCCCCCCACCCCCCCCCCCCCCCACCCCCCCCCCCCCCCACCCCCCCCCCCCCCCACCCCCCCCCCCCCCCACCCCCCCCCCCCCCCACCCCCCCCCCCCCCCACCCCCCCCCCCCCCCACCCCCCCCCCCCCCCACCCCCCCCCCCCCCCACCCCCCCCCCCCCCCACCCCCCCCCCCCCCCACCCCCCCCCCCCCCCACCCCCCCCCCCCCCCACCCCCCCCCCCCCCCACCCCCCCCCCCCCCCACCCCCCCCCCCCCCCACCCCCCCCCCCCCCCACCCCCCCCCCCCCCCACCCCCCCCCCCCCCCACCCCCCCCCCCCCCCACCCCCCCCCCCCCCCACCCCCCCCCCCCCCCACCCCCCCCCCCCCCCACCCCCCCCCCCCCCCACCCCCCCCCCCCCCCACCCCCCCCCCCCCCCACCCCCCCCCCCCCCCACCCCCCCCCCCCCCCACCCCCCCCCCCCCCCACCCCCCCCCCCCCCCACCCCCCCCCCCCCCCACCCCCCCCCCCCCCCACCCCCCCCCCCCCCCACCCCCCCCCCCCCCCACCCCCCCCCCCCCCCACCCCCCCCCCCCCCCACCCCCCCCCCCCCCCACCCCCCCCCCCCCCCACCCCCCCCCCCCCCCACCCCCCCCCCCCCCCACCCCCCCCCCCCCCCACCCCCCCCCCCCCCCACCCCCCCCCCCCCCCACCCCCCCCCCCCCCCACCCCCCCCCCCCCCCACCCCCCCCCCCCCCCACCCCCCCCCCCCCCCACCCCCCCCCCCCCCCACCCCCCCCCCCCCCCACCCCCCCCCCCCCCCACCCCCCCCCCCCCCCACCCCCCCCCCCCCCCACCCCCCCCCCCCCCCACCCCCCCCCCCCCCCACCCCCCCCCCCCCCCACCCCCCCCCCCCCCCACCCCCCCCCCCCCCCACCCCCCCCCCCCCCCACCCCCCCCCCCCCCCACCCCCCCCCCCCCCCACCCCCCCCCCCCCCCACCCCCCCCCCCCCCCACCCCCCCCCCCCCCCACCCCCCCCCCCCCCCACCCCCCCCCCCCCCCACCCCCCCCCCCCCCCACCCCCCCCCCCCCCCACCCCCCCCCCCCCCCACCCCCCCCCCCCCCCACCCCCCCCCCCCCCCACCCCCCCCCCCCCCCACCCCCCCCCCCCCCCACCCCCCCCCCCCCCCACCCCCCCCCCCCCCCACCCCCCCCCCCCCCCACCCCCCCCCCCCCCCACCCCCCCCCCCCCCCACCCCCCCCCCCCCCCACCCCCCCCCCCCCCCACCCCCCCCCCCCCCCACCCCCCCCCCCCCCCACCCCCCCCCCCCCCCACCCCCCCCCCCCCCCACCCCCCCCCCCCCCCACCCCCCCCCCCCCCCACCCCCCCCCCCCCCCACCCCCCCCCCCCCCCACCCCCCCCCCCCCCCACCCCCCCCCCCCCCCACCCCCCCCCCCCCCCACCCCCCCCCCCCCCCACCCCCCCCCCCCCCCACCCCCCCCCCCCCCCACCCCCCCCCCCCCCCACCCCCCCCCCCCCCCACCCCCCCCCCCCCCCACCCCCCCCCCCCCCCACCCCCCCCCCCCCCCACCCCCCCCCCCCCCCACCCCCCCCCCCCCCCACCCCCCCCCCCCCCCACCCCCCCCCCCCCCCACCCCCCCCCCCCCCCACCCCCCCCCCCCCCCACCCCCCCCCCCCCCCACCCCCCCCCCCCCCCACCCCCCCCCCCCCCCACCCCCCCCCCCCCCCACCCCCCCCCCCCCCCACCCCCCCCCCCCCCCACCCCCCCCCCCCCCCACCCCCCCCCCCCCCCACCCCCCCCCCCCCCCACCCCCCCCCCCCCCCACCCCCCCCCCCCCCCACCCCCCCCCCCCCCCACCCCCCCCCCCCCCCACCCCCCCCCCCCCCCACCCCCCCCCCCCCCCACCCCCCCCCCCCCCCACCCCCCCCCCCCCCCACCCCCCCCCCCCCCCACCCCCCCCCCCCCCCACCCCCCCCCCCCCCCACCCCCCCCCCCCCCCACCCCCCCCCCCCCCCACCCCCCCCCCCCCCCACCCCCCCCCCCCCCCACCCCCCCCCCCCCCCACCCCCCCCCCCCCCCACCCCCCCCCCCCCCCACCCCCCCCCCCCCCCACCCCCCCCCCCCCCCACCCCCCCCCCCCCCCACCCCCCCCCCCCCCCACCCCCCCCCCCCCCCACCCCCCCCCCCCCCCACCCCCCCCCCCCCCCACCCCCCCCCCCCCCCACCCCCCCCCCCCCCCACCCCCCCCCCCCCCCACCCCCCCCCCCCCCCACCCCCCCCCCCCCCCACCCCCCCCCCCCCCCACCCCCCCCCCCCCCCACCCCCCCCCCCCCCCACCCCCCCCCCCCCCCACCCCCCCCCCCCCCCACCCCCCCCCCCCCCCACCCCCCCCCCCCCCCACCCCCCCCCCCCCCCACCCCCCCCCCCCCCCACCCCCCCCCCCCCCCACCCCCCCCCCCCCCCACCCCCCCCCCCCCCCACCCCCCCCCCCCCCCACCCCCCCCCCCCCCCACCCCCCCCCCCCCCCACCCCCCCCCCCCCCCACCCCCCCCCCCCCCCACCCCCCCCCCCCCCCACCCCCCCCCCCCCCCACCCCCCCCCCCCCCCACCCCCCCCCCCCCCCACCCCCCCCCCCCCCCACCCCCCCCCCCCCCCACCCCCCCCCCCCCCCACCCCCCCCCCCCCCCACCCCCCCCCCCCCCCACCCCCCCCCCCCCCCACCCCCCCCCCCCCCCACCCCCCCCCCCCCCCACCCCCCCCCCCCCCCACCCCCCCCCCCCCCCACCCCCCCCCCCCCCCACCCCCCCCCCCCCCCACCCCCCCCCCCCCCCACCCCCCCCCCCCCCCACCCCCCCCCCCCCCCACCCCCCCCCCCCCCCACCCCCCCCCCCCCCCACCCCCCCCCCCCCCCACCCCCCCCCCCCCCCACCCCCCCCCCCCCCCACCCCCCCCCCCCCCCACCCCCCCCCCCCCCCACCCCCCCCCCCCCCCACCCCCCCCCCCCCCCACCCCCCCCCCCCCCCACCCCCCCCCCCCCCCACCCCCCCCCCCCCCCACCCCCCCCCCCCCCCACCCCCCCCCCCCCCCACCCCCCCCCCCCCCCACCCCCCCCCCCCCCCACCCCCCCCCCCCCCCACCCCCCCCCCCCCCCACCCCCCCCCCCCCCCACCCCCCCCCCCCCCCACCCCCCCCCCCCCCCACCCCCCCCCCCCCCCACCCCCCCCCCCCCCCACCCCCCCCCCCCCCCACCCCCCCCCCCCCCCACCCCCCCCCCCCCCCACCCCCCCCCCCCCCCACCCCCCCCCCCCCCCACCCCCCCCCCCCCCCACCCCCCCCCCCCCCCACCCCCCCCCCCCCCCACCCCCCCCCCCCCCCACCCCCCCCCCCCCCCACCCCCCCCCCCCCCCACCCCCCCCCCCCCCCACCCCCCCCCCCCCCCACCCCCCCCCCCCCCCACCCCCCCCCCCCCCCACCCCCCCCCCCCCCCACCCCCCCCCCCCCCCACCCCCCCCCCCCCCCACCCCCCCCCCCCCCCACCCCCCCCCCCCCCCACCCCCCCCCCCCCCCACCCCCCCCCCCCCCCACCCCCCCCCCCCCCCACCCCCCCCCCCCCCCACCCCCCCCCCCCCCCACCCCCCCCCCCCCCCACCCCCCCCCCCCCCCACCCCCCCCCCCCCCCACCCCCCCCCCCCCCCACCCCCCCCCCCCCCCACCCCCCCCCCCCCCCACCCCCCCCCCCCCCCACCCCCCCCCCCCCCCACCCCCCCCCCCCCCCACCCCCCCCCCCCCCCACCCCCCCCCCCCCCCACCCCCCCCCCCCCCCACCCCCCCCCCCCCCCACCCCCCCCCCCCCCCACCCCCCCCCCCCCCCACCCCCCCCCCCCCCCACCCCCCCCCCCCCCCACCCCCCCCCCCCCCCACCCCCCCCCCCCCCCACCCCCCCCCCCCCCCACCCCCCCCCCCCCCCACCCCCCCCCCCCCCCACCCCCCCCCCCCCCCACCCCCCCCCCCCCCCACCCCCCCCCCCCCCCACCCCCCCCCCCCCCCACCCCCCCCCCCCCCCACCCCCCCCCCCCCCCACCCCCCCCCCCCCCCACCCCCCCCCCCCCCCACCCCCCCCCCCCCCCACCCCCCCCCCCCCCCACCCCCCCCCCCCCCCACCCCCCCCCCCCCCCACCCCCCCCCCCCCCCACCCCCCCCCCCCCCCACCCCCCCCCCCCCCCACCCCCCCCCCCCCCCACCCCCCCCCCCCCCCACCCCCCCCCCCCCCCACCCCCCCCCCCCCCCACCCCCCCCCCCCCCCACCCCCCCCCCCCCCCACCCCCCCCCCCCCCCACCCCCCCCCCCCCCCACCCCCCCCCCCCCCCACCCCCCCCCCCCCCCACCCCCCCCCCCCCCCACCCCCCCCCCCCCCCACCCCCCCCCCCCCCCACCCCCCCCCCCCCCCACCCCCCCCCCCCCCCACCCCCCCCCCCCCCCACCCCCCCCCCCCCCCACCCCCCCCCCCCCCCACCCCCCCCCCCCCCCACCCCCCCCCCCCCCCACCCCCCCCCCCCCCCACCCCCCCCCCCCCCCACCCCCCCCCCCCCCCACCCCCCCCCCCCCCCACCCCCCCCCCCCCCCACCCCCCCCCCCCCCCACCCCCCCCCCCCCCCACCCCCCCCCCCCCCCACCCCCCCCCCCCCCCACCCCCCCCCCCCCCCACCCCCCCCCCCCCCCACCCCCCCCCCCCCCCACCCCCCCCCCCCCCCACCCCCCCCCCCCCCCACCCCCCCCCCCCCCCACCCCCCCCCCCCCCCACCCCCCCCCCCCCCCACCCCCCCCCCCCCCCACCCCCCCCCCCCCCCACCCCCCCCCCCCCCCACCCCCCCCCCCCCCCACCCCCCCCCCCCCCCACCCCCCCCCCCCCCCACCCCCCCCCCCCCCCACCCCCCCCCCCCCCCACCCCCCCCCCCCCCCACCCCCCCCCCCCCCCACCCCCCCCCCCCCCCACCCCCCCCCCCCCCCACCCCCCCCCCCCCCCACCCCCCCCCCCCCCCACCCCCCCCCCCCCCCACCCCCCCCCCCCCCCACCCCCCCCCCCCCCCACCCCCCCCCCCCCCCACCCCCCCCCCCCCCCACCCCCCCCCCCCCCCACCCCCCCCCCCCCCCACCCCCCCCCCCCCCCACCCCCCCCCCCCCCCACCCCCCCCCCCCCCCACCCCCCCCCCCCCCCACCCCCCCCCCCCCCCACCCCCCCCCCCCCCCACCCCCCCCCCCCCCCACCCCCCCCCCCCCCCACCCCCCCCCCCCCCCACCCCCCCCCCCCCCCACCCCCCCCCCCCCCCACCCCCCCCCCCCCCCACCCCCCCCCCCCCCCACCCCCCCCCCCCCCCACCCCCCCCCCCCCCCACCCCCCCCCCCCCCCACCCCCCCCCCCCCCCACCCCCCCCCCCCCCCACCCCCCCCCCCCCCCACCCCCCCCCCCCCCCACCCCCCCCCCCCCCCACCCCCCCCCCCCCCCACCCCCCCCCCCCCCCACCCCCCCCCCCCCCCACCCCCCCCCCCCCCCACCCCCCCCCCCCCCCACCCCCCCCCCCCCCCACCCCCCCCCCCCCCCACCCCCCCCCCCCCCCACCCCCCCCCCCCCCCACCCCCCCCCCCCCCCACCCCCCCCCCCCCCCACCCCCCCCCCCCCCCACCCCCCCCCCCCCCCACCCCCCCCCCCCCCCACCCCCCCCCCCCCCCACCCCCCCCCCCCCCCACCCCCCCCCCCCCCCACCCCCCCCCCCCCCCACCCCCCCCCCCCCCCACCCCCCCCCCCCCCCACCCCCCCCCCCCCCCACCCCCCCCCCCCCCCACCCCCCCCCCCCCCCACCCCCCCCCCCCCCCACCCCCCCCCCCCCCCACCCCCCCCCCCCCCCACCCCCCCCCCCCCCCACCCCCCCCCCCCCCCACCCCCCCCCCCCCCCACCCCCCCCCCCCCCCACCCCCCCCCCCCCCCACCCCCCCCCCCCCCCACCCCCCCCCCCCCCCACCCCCCCCCCCCCCCACCCCCCCCCCCCCCCACCCCCCCCCCCCCCCACCCCCCCCCCCCCCCACCCCCCCCCCCCCCCACCCCCCCCCCCCCCCACCCCCCCCCCCCCCCACCCCCCCCCCCCCCCACCCCCCCCCCCCCCCACCCCCCCCCCCCCCCACCCCCCCCCCCCCCCACCCCCCCCCCCCCCCACCCCCCCCCCCCCCCACCCCCCCCCCCCCCCACCCCCCCCCCCCCCCACCCCCCCCCCCCCCCACCCCCCCCCCCCCCCACCCCCCCCCCCCCCCACCCCCCCCCCCCCCCACCCCCCCCCCCCCCCACCCCCCCCCCCCCCCACCCCCCCCCCCCCCCACCCCCCCCCCCCCCCACCCCCCCCCCCCCCCACCCCCCCCCCCCCCCACCCCCCCCCCCCCCCACCCCCCCCCCCCCCCACCCCCCCCCCCCCCCACCCCCCCCCCCCCCCACCCCCCCCCCCCCCCACCCCCCCCCCCCCCCACCCCCCCCCCCCCCCACCCCCCCCCCCCCCCACCCCCCCCCCCCCCCACCCCCCCCCCCCCCCACCCCCCCCCCCCCCCACCCCCCCCCCCCCCCACCCCCCCCCCCCCCCACCCCCCCCCCCCCCCACCCCCCCCCCCCCCCACCCCCCCCCCCCCCCACCCCCCCCCCCCCCCACCCCCCCCCCCCCCCACCCCCCCCCCCCCCCACCCCCCCCCCCCCCCACCCCCCCCCCCCCCCACCCCCCCCCCCCCCCACCCCCCCCCCCCCCCACCCCCCCCCCCCCCCACCCCCCCCCCCCCCCACCCCCCCCCCCCCCCACCCCCCCCCCCCCCCACCCCCCCCCCCCCCCACCCCCCCCCCCCCCCACCCCCCCCCCCCCCCACCCCCCCCCCCCCCCACCCCCCCCCCCCCCCACCCCCCCCCCCCCCCACCCCCCCCCCCCCCCACCCCCCCCCCCCCCCACCCCCCCCCCCCCCCACCCCCCCCCCCCCCCACCCCCCCCCCCCCCCACCCCCCCCCCCCCCCACCCCCCCCCCCCCCCACCCCCCCCCCCCCCCACCCCCCCCCCCCCCCACCCCCCCCCCCCCCCACCCCCCCCCCCCCCCACCCCCCCCCCCCCCCACCCCCCCCCCCCCCCACCCCCCCCCCCCCCCACCCCCCCCCCCCCCCACCCCCCCCCCCCCCCACCCCCCCCCCCCCCCACCCCCCCCCCCCCCCACCCCCCCCCCCCCCCACCCCCCCCCCCCCCCACCCCCCCCCCCCCCCACCCCCCCCCCCCCCCACCCCCCCCCCCCCCCACCCCCCCCCCCCCCCACCCCCCCCCCCCCCCACCCCCCCCCCCCCCCACCCCCCCCCCCCCCCACCCCCCCCCCCCCCCACCCCCCCCCCCCCCCACCCCCCCCCCCCCCCACCCCCCCCCCCCCCCACCCCCCCCCCCCCCCACCCCCCCCCCCCCCCACCCCCCCCCCCCCCCACCCCCCCCCCCCCCCACCCCCCCCCCCCCCCACCCCCCCCCCCCCCCACCCCCCCCCCCCCCCACCCCCCCCCCCCCCCACCCCCCCCCCCCCCCACCCCCCCCCCCCCCCACCCCCCCCCCCCCCCACCCCCCCCCCCCCCCACCCCCCCCCCCCCCCACCCCCCCCCCCCCCCACCCCCCCCCCCCCCCACCCCCCCCCCCCCCCACCCCCCCCCCCCCCCACCCCCCCCCCCCCCCACCCCCCCCCCCCCCCACCCCCCCCCCCCCCCACCCCCCCCCCCCCCCACCCCCCCCCCCCCCCACCCCCCCCCCCCCCCACCCCCCCCCCCCCCCACCCCCCCCCCCCCCCACCCCCCCCCCCCCCCACCCCCCCCCCCCCCCACCCCCCCCCCCCCCCACCCCCCCCCCCCCCCACCCCCCCCCCCCCCCACCCCCCCCCCCCCCCACCCCCCCCCCCCCCCACCCCCCCCCCCCCCCACCCCCCCCCCCCCCCACCCCCCCCCCCCCCCACCCCCCCCCCCCCCCACCCCCCCCCCCCCCCACCCCCCCCCCCCCCCACCCCCCCCCCCCCCCACCCCCCCCCCCCCCCACCCCCCCCCCCCCCCACCCCCCCCCCCCCCCACCCCCCCCCCCCCCCACCCCCCCCCCCCCCCACCCCCCCCCCCCCCCACCCCCCCCCCCCCCCACCCCCCCCCCCCCCCACCCCCCCCCCCCCCCACCCCCCCCCCCCCCCACCCCCCCCCCCCCCCACCCCCCCCCCCCCCCACCCCCCCCCCCCCCCACCCCCCCCCCCCCCCACCCCCCCCCCCCCCCACCCCCCCCCCCCCCCACCCCCCCCCCCCCCCACCCCCCCCCCCCCCCACCCCCCCCCCCCCCCACCCCCCCCCCCCCCCACCCCCCCCCCCCCCCACCCCCCCCCCCCCCCACCCCCCCCCCCCCCCACCCCCCCCCCCCCCCACCCCCCCCCCCCCCCACCCCCCCCCCCCCCCACCCCCCCCCCCCCCCACCCCCCCCCCCCCCCACCCCCCCCCCCCCCCACCCCCCCCCCCCCCCACCCCCCCCCCCCCCCACCCCCCCCCCCCCCCACCCCCCCCCCCCCCCACCCCCCCCCCCCCCCACCCCCCCCCCCCCCCACCCCCCCCCCCCCCCACCCCCCCCCCCCCCCACCCCCCCCCCCCCCCACCCCCCCCCCCCCCCACCCCCCCCCCCCCCCACCCCCCCCCCCCCCCACCCCCCCCCCCCCCCACCCCCCCCCCCCCCCACCCCCCCCCCCCCCCACCCCCCCCCCCCCCCACCCCCCCCCCCCCCCACCCCCCCCCCCCCCCACCCCCCCCCCCCCCCACCCCCCCCCCCCCCCACCCCCCCCCCCCCCCACCCCCCCCCCCCCCCACCCCCCCCCCCCCCCACCCCCCCCCCCCCCCACCCCCCCCCCCCCCCACCCCCCCCCCCCCCCACCCCCCCCCCCCCCCACCCCCCCCCCCCCCCACCCCCCCCCCCCCCCACCCCCCCCCCCCCCCACCCCCCCCCCCCCCCACCCCCCCCCCCCCCCACCCCCCCCCCCCCCCACCCCCCCCCCCCCCCACCCCCCCCCCCCCCCACCCCCCCCCCCCCCCACCCCCCCCCCCCCCCACCCCCCCCCCCCCCCACCCCCCCCCCCCCCCACCCCCCCCCCCCCCCACCCCCCCCCCCCCCCACCCCCCCCCCCCCCCACCCCCCCCCCCCCCCACCCCCCCCCCCCCCCACCCCCCCCCCCCCCCACCCCCCCCCCCCCCCACCCCCCCCCCCCCCCACCCCCCCCCCCCCCCACCCCCCCCCCCCCCCACCCCCCCCCCCCCCCACCCCCCCCCCCCCCCACCCCCCCCCCCCCCCACCCCCCCCCCCCCCCACCCCCCCCCCCCCCCACCCCCCCCCCCCCCCACCCCCCCCCCCCCCCACCCCCCCCCCCCCCCACCCCCCCCCCCCCCCACCCCCCCCCCCCCCCACCCCCCCCCCCCCCCACCCCCCCCCCCCCCCACCCCCCCCCCCCCCCACCCCCCCCCCCCCCCACCCCCCCCCCCCCCCACCCCCCCCCCCCCCCACCCCCCCCCCCCCCCACCCCCCCCCCCCCCCACCCCCCCCCCCCCCCACCCCCCCCCCCCCCCACCCCCCCCCCCCCCCACCCCCCCCCCCCCCCACCCCCCCCCCCCCCCACCCCCCCCCCCCCCCACCCCCCCCCCCCCCCACCCCCCCCCCCCCCCACCCCCCCCCCCCCCCACCCCCCCCCCCCCCCACCCCCCCCCCCCCCCACCCCCCCCCCCCCCCACCCCCCCCCCCCCCCACCCCCCCCCCCCCCCACCCCCCCCCCCCCCCACCCCCCCCCCCCCCCACCCCCCCCCCCCCCCACCCCCCCCCCCCCCCACCCCCCCCCCCCCCCACCCCCCCCCCCCCCCACCCCCCCCCCCCCCCACCCCCCCCCCCCCCCACCCCCCCCCCCCCCCACCCCCCCCCCCCCCCACCCCCCCCCCCCCCCACCCCCCCCCCCCCCCACCCCCCCCCCCCCCCACCCCCCCCCCCCCCCACCCCCCCCCCCCCCCACCCCCCCCCCCCCCCACCCCCCCCCCCCCCCACCCCCCCCCCCCCCCACCCCCCCCCCCCCCCACCCCCCCCCCCCCCCACCCCCCCCCCCCCCCACCCCCCCCCCCCCCCACCCCCCCCCCCCCCCACCCCCCCCCCCCCCCACCCCCCCCCCCCCCCACCCCCCCCCCCCCCCACCCCCCCCCCCCCCCACCCCCCCCCCCCCCCACCCCCCCCCCCCCCCACCCCCCCCCCCCCCCACCCCCCCCCCCCCCCACCCCCCCCCCCCCCCACCCCCCCCCCCCCCCACCCCCCCCCCCCCCCACCCCCCCCCCCCCCCACCCCCCCCCCCCCCCACCCCCCCCCCCCCCCACCCCCCCCCCCCCCCACCCCCCCCCCCCCCCACCCCCCCCCCCCCCCACCCCCCCCCCCCCCCACCCCCCCCCCCCCCCACCCCCCCCCCCCCCCACCCCCCCCCCCCCCCACCCCCCCCCCCCCCCACCCCCCCCCCCCCCCACCCCCCCCCCCCCCCACCCCCCCCCCCCCCCACCCCCCCCCCCCCCCACCCCCCCCCCCCCCCACCCCCCCCCCCCCCCACCCCCCCCCCCCCCCACCCCCCCCCCCCCCCACCCCCCCCCCCCCCCACCCCCCCCCCCCCCCACCCCCCCCCCCCCCCACCCCCCCCCCCCCCCACCCCCCCCCCCCCCCACCCCCCCCCCCCCCCACCCCCCCCCCCCCCCACCCCCCCCCCCCCCCACCCCCCCCCCCCCCCACCCCCCCCCCCCCCCACCCCCCCCCCCCCCCACCCCCCCCCCCCCCCACCCCCCCCCCCCCCCACCCCCCCCCCCCCCCACCCCCCCCCCCCCCCACCCCCCCCCCCCCCCACCCCCCCCCCCCCCCACCCCCCCCCCCCCCCACCCCCCCCCCCCCCCACCCCCCCCCCCCCCCACCCCCCCCCCCCCCCACCCCCCCCCCCCCCCACCCCCCCCCCCCCCCACCCCCCCCCCCCCCCACCCCCCCCCCCCCCCACCCCCCCCCCCCCCCACCCCCCCCCCCCCCCACCCCCCCCCCCCCCCACCCCCCCCCCCCCCCACCCCCCCCCCCCCCCACCCCCCCCCCCCCCCACCCCCCCCCCCCCCCACCCCCCCCCCCCCCCACCCCCCCCCCCCCCCACCCCCCCCCCCCCCCACCCCCCCCCCCCCCCACCCCCCCCCCCCCCCACCCCCCCCCCCCCCCACCCCCCCCCCCCCCCACCCCCCCCCCCCCCCACCCCCCCCCCCCCCCACCCCCCCCCCCCCCCACCCCCCCCCCCCCCCACCCCCCCCCCCCCCCACCCCCCCCCCCCCCCACCCCCCCCCCCCCCCACCCCCCCCCCCCCCCACCCCCCCCCCCCCCCACCCCCCCCCCCCCCCACCCCCCCCCCCCCCCACCCCCCCCCCCCCCCACCCCCCCCCCCCCCCACCCCCCCCCCCCCCCACCCCCCCCCCCCCCCACCCCCCCCCCCCCCCACCCCCCCCCCCCCCCACCCCCCCCCCCCCCCACCCCCCCCCCCCCCCACCCCCCCCCCCCCCCACCCCCCCCCCCCCCCACCCCCCCCCCCCCCCACCCCCCCCCCCCCCCACCCCCCCCCCCCCCCACCCCCCCCCCCCCCCACCCCCCCCCCCCCCCACCCCCCCCCCCCCCCACCCCCCCCCCCCCCCACCCCCCCCCCCCCCCACCCCCCCCCCCCCCCACCCCCCCCCCCCCCCACCCCCCCCCCCCCCCACCCCCCCCCCCCCCCACCCCCCCCCCCCCCCACCCCCCCCCCCCCCCACCCCCCCCCCCCCCCACCCCCCCCCCCCCCCACCCCCCCCCCCCCCCACCCCCCCCCCCCCCCACCCCCCCCCCCCCCCACCCCCCCCCCCCCCCACCCCCCCCCCCCCCCACCCCCCCCCCCCCCCACCCCCCCCCCCCCCCACCCCCCCCCCCCCCCACCCCCCCCCCCCCCCACCCCCCCCCCCCCCCACCCCCCCCCCCCCCCACCCCCCCCCCCCCCCACCCCCCCCCCCCCCCACCCCCCCCCCCCCCCACCCCCCCCCCCCCCCACCCCCCCCCCCCCCCACCCCCCCCCCCCCCCACCCCCCCCCCCCCCCACCCCCCCCCCCCCCCACCCCCCCCCCCCCCCACCCCCCCCCCCCCCCACCCCCCCCCCCCCCCACCCCCCCCCCCCCCCACCCCCCCCCCCCCCCACCCCCCCCCCCCCCCACCCCCCCCCCCCCCCACCCCCCCCCCCCCCCACCCCCCCCCCCCCCCACCCCCCCCCCCCCCCACCCCCCCCCCCCCCCACCCCCCCCCCCCCCCACCCCCCCCCCCCCCCCCCCCCCCCCCCCCCCACCCCCCCCCCCCCCCACGCCCCCCCCCCCAACCCCCCCCCCCCCCCACACCCCCCCCCCCCCCACCCCCCCCCCCCCCCACCCCCCCCCTCCCCCACCCGCCCCCCCCCCCCCAAAACCCCCCCCCCCCCCACACCCGCCCCCCCCCCAAAAGCCCCCCCCCCCCCCAACACGCCCCCCCCCCCCCAAAGCCCCCCCCGCCCCCCCCCGCCCCCCCCCCCCCCCCCCCCCCCCCCCCACCCCCCCCCCCCCGCCCCCCCCCCCCCCCCACCCCCCCCCCCCCCCCCACTTATAATCAAAAGCCTTTTTATTTCTGCTCTTTGGAATTCCTTACAAATCCTCCACATGAAGCCCTCTGTGACCTTGGTCAGTTAGACTATGCTGGTGCAGATGTGGATCACCTGAAATGATATTCCATATCCTCTTGGAGTGCCATCTTCATAGTAACTTGCATTTGACTTTAATCCGCCCCTTGTTGCTTCCAAGGCTTACCCATTCTAAATTCCAGACTACTCACTTCTTGTTACGTGACTGTAGCCCACTGACTACCCTGGTAGTGGCTAAGTTCTTGGAAAATATTTTAAATATCAATATTTAAATGTTTTTAAACAATTCAAAATATATTTGTAATTTTCATATGCCATTAAAGGTTGGATTGAATTGACCTTGGTCAGCTACAGTTCTCTCAAAATTTTCTCAGCCCCACCTACTTCACAAAGAGTCTGTTGTGTGGAGAGGAAGGGAATGAGTTTGCAAGCTGCTTTGAGACTCCTTACAATTGAGAAAAGTGGGATATAAATCCAAATTGTTCTTCTGCTAGTCACATTTCTGTTCGCACTCTCCCAGCCCTACCTACCTCACAAGGTGTTTGTTGTGGGGAGGGGAAGGGAAGGTGTTTGTAAGCTGCTTTGAGACTTCTTAAAAGTAGAGGAATATGGAGTATAAAAAAACCCAACTCTTTTTCTTCAAACTTCCATCTTCAAACTGTAAAGTAAAGCAGCTATCTTTATTATCACAAATGTTTTCAGTATTTGTGAGGGTGATATTTTTCTTCTCATAGTGTATTTCTGTCTGTGTGAGGTCTGTGTTGCCTGGTGAAAGTTTGTCCCAGGCTGCTGACAATTATAACACTTCATGCTAACAAAATGTTCTGCCTAATATTGTTTAGAGACTTCATTGCTTCCTTGGATCAATTTTCCTTTGCAAATAAAAACCAAAAACCCTCATGTGACATTTTGTACTTCAATACTTTATGTCGGCTGGGGTGCAAAATACCTTAGTGGTAAATCAATAGATTTCTGGGCTTCCCCAGCAGCTTTTCTATTTACAAAAAGGAAACTGTAGGCGATAAGTAATTCTGGAACTTTTTAAATTAATGTGCAGGTGACCACAACCTAAAAGGATAAAGTTGTAGATCCATTTCTGTATGCATAAGTGCACCAGGATGGAATTGCTTCAAAGGAGATGCTTTGAACGATTTCTTCCTGCTATTGCTGTTATGCCATCAATTTTCATGGTATTTTGGGGGAATGCTGGCATAAAAATACATGCCTTTGTCCCAAGAAGCATGCAATCGAATTGCTCCTAATTCATCTCAGAGTTGATCAGATGCATTGCTGGGCAAAAGTTCCTATATCCTGAATGGCTGCATGGAAGTGGGAATTTCCTCAGGTGTGGCTTTTAATCTTCCTACGCACAAAAGCTGTCAGCCAACGTTCTTTCTCTCGCACATCTCTAAAGTGCTGTCTGTCTTTATTGAGTTGATTTATGAGTATATCCCGCCTTTCCTACCAACTGCAGAAGCTAACAGCAACTTACAAAACCACGATCACCCAATGAAGTACCATTAAAAATGCTGCATTTGGTGGTGCCAATTTCAGTCACCTCTTAGAGTCAAAGGCCTGAACAGAACCAACTTTACATTGGCCAATTGTGCACACTGTGCATTGCATAGCACAAATAAGATGTTCTGGGGATGTCTTTAAAAAAGCCACCACCACGGTTTTTGTTTGGAAATCACAGACAAAAAAGGTATTAGAGAGATCCCCCCTTCCCCCGCCGTCATTTCCTCCCACCCAAATTTAAAGCTTTCACGCCTAACATTTTATGGTGCTGCAGTGATTCTCTGCACCTGCAGCTATTTGGTGAAGGTTTCCCAGGGACATTTGCTCTGCAGGCTCCACTACTGGGCACCTTTTCAGCCCCAAAAGTACATAATTGTATTCAGCTCATTTTGCCAATTCAGCAATATATAGTTTTCCCTTTTTAAAATTTTTAATGAGGTATCTTCAAAAACACGCAGAGACAATAAGAATTTTTAAAAAGAGAAAACTATATATTACTGGTATGCGCAGGATGAGATGAGTACAACCATGTCCTTTTCAGGCTGAAAAGGCACCCAGCCGGGTAGCCTGCAGAGCAAATGTCCCTGGGAAACCTTCAGCAAAAAGCTGTGGGAATGGAGAATCCCTGAGTACCATGAAATGTCAGGCACGAGGGCTTTAATGGTCAGGCAGGAAAAATAATACGTCTCCTTAGCTCAGTGATGGCAAACCTATGGCACGGGTGCCACAGGTGGCACTCAGAACTCTCTCTGTGGGCACGCGCAAACAGAGTCTCACACACACACATCTAGGCTGGCCTGGGCTCGATTATTAGCATTAAACCAAAGGCCTAGTTTTGGGGAAGCAGTTTAGGTAACCCTGTTAAGCGCTGTTAAACCCCACTGATTTTCATGCAAAGAACTAAAGCGCGATCCTTTACCTGGAAGTAAGCTTGATTGCTGGCAATGGGGCTTGCTTCTGAGTAAACCTTCCTAGGGTCGTGATTCACTCATGTGAAACGTTGCACGGTTGCTTCAAAGCAAAGCTACTGACTACCATCAAGCTTACTCCCAAGTAACACACGCCTTGAAGCCAACTGTTTTTTCTAAATGTAAACCTTGGTATTCAAGTTAAATTGCCGTGTTGGCACTTTGCGATAAATAAGTGGGTTTTGGGTTGCAATTTGAGCACTCGGTCTCGAAAAGGTTCGCCATCACTGCCTTAGCTCCTGAGCTTCGCATAGCAAAAGGAGATGACTTGCAGACAACATGGGGAAAAAAGGTTGGTAATTCTGGGTCCTTAGAATAAGATGGCTCGAGCTGAAATAAGGTGTCCTAGGGACATGGGGGGGGGAGGTGTGTGGAATTCCTTTCCAAGACTCCGGTCCTTTCCGCACTGGCCAAATACGATGCCCTGGGGACGGCAAAAACGCCGTCCCCAGGGAGCCGTTCGCACAGGCAGCGCTGCTGAAACGCAGCAGTGCCGACCTGGCTCCCCTCCACCTCCCCCAGAGCGGTGTCAGGCCGCCTCCAAAAACCTCCCTCCTGGAGGGAGGTTTTTGGAAAACAGCGTGCTCCCGCCGGCGCTGTGCGAACGGCACTGCCAGGAACATGCTGTTTTCCCTGTCCCCCCCCCCCCACTCACCTTGTCGTCCTGCGTCGCTCTACTGGACTGCTGAGACCCTCCCTCGCTGTCCTCCGACCCCTGGAGGTCGGAGGGCAGTGTGGGTGGGTCTTAGGAGTCCAGTAGGGCAATGCAGGACAACGAGGTGAGGGGGAGGATGGGGAAGAGGCGGCTCCGTGTGGAGCCGCCTCTCCCGCGCCGGCCTCTGCAGGGGCTGCTCGCATGCTCCCGTGCGAACGGCCCCCACCCCTCCACCGGCAGAATTCCCTTTCCCCTTTCTCAGGGGGAAAATTCCCTTTTCCCCTCAGGCCTCCCTTTCCCCCTTTCTCAGGACGTATTACTGTGCTAGTGACGTTCTCACACCCTTGCAGATTGCATTCCACTGAGCCCTGAAGAGATCATCAGATGAGGGAAGGTTCTACCAAGAGGAAGATCTGAGATTGCGCACAGCCTTGTAATAAGAGAGACGGTTCTGCAAACCTAGCATGGCATAGTGGTTAAAGTGTCAGCCTAGGACCTGGGCAAATCGGCTTCGAATCCCCACTGTGCCATGGAAGCCTGGACTCTTACAAGGTTGTTGTAATGAGAATAAAATAAAAGATGTTGTTAGCCTCTTGGGGTTGCCACTGGAGAAAAAGAGCGGATATAACTTTCTTAAATAAACAAATGGAAAACGCATCAAACACACACAGTGATTCCTGTGGGGGAGGGAATGGACCAAGCAAGACCGCTGCCAGAGTAGAATAGAATGGTTAGAGCTATACCCTCCTTACAGAGATGGAGCCAGTGAGCTGTCTGCTGCCTTTGAAGCAACTCATCTTGCACGCAGGCCACAAAGCCCGTCTGTGATTGTGAAAGCATGGGAAACACATGCCCCCAGGAGCCACAATAATGCAACACACATGCTGTGCAATGTGCAGAAACTGAGATCAGAACCTGGTGGTTGGTGTGCAATCAGAAACGTGTCAGAGATGTGCAGATTCCCCTGTGTATATGAAGCTGAGATTTGTGAAGGCGCCAGCTCTCACTGTCGAAACAAAACATTTGTCTAAGTCCAGTTCTCTGTTTGTTGCCCCATCCCCTTAAGGTATCAGCAAAACTTTTGAGATTTGGAAAACAATAACATCTCTTGGGGAAAACAATGTTTGAAAATAATAACATCTCCTTGGAAAAACAATGTTTGAAACACAATGATTCATGAATAGAATAGAATAACATCATTTGGAAAAGAATGTCACTTCATTTATAGCCATGTTTGTATGGTTGATATCCCCCAAATGAAGTGACATTGACAATACAAACATGGCTATAAACAATATGGCCAATATGGTGTAGTAGTGTGGTGGACTCAGGCTTGATTCTCCACTCCTCCCCTGAGCGGCAGATTCTAATGTGGTGAACCAGGTTTGTTTTCCCACTCCTACATACAAAGCCTGCTGGGTGACCTTGGTCTTGTCACAGTTCTCTCAGAACTCTCTCAGCCTCACCTACCTCACAAAGTGTCTGTTGTGGGGAGAGGAAGGAAAGGAGTTGTAAGCTGCTTTGATGCCTCTTGTGGTTTAGAAAAGTGGGGTTTAAATCCGAACTCTTCTTCTATACAAGAAGTTTATGTAAATGTCATATGTGCTCCCAAACAAATAATCTTAGTTACTTGCAAATGCTGCATAGAATATTGTCTTTTATATGGTCATGTTTCGCATTGTGGAACAACATATTTCTAGTCCTCATGGTTGCAGAGAAAATACTGAAATGGTGAGGTATTTTTTAATTGACTGATATCATCAATTTCTTAGTGATTCCACAACATGACACCTTCTGATGCATTTCCTGGCACCCATTTACTTCTCTTCCTTCAAGCAAATAGCCAATATTTGCTTTCCTCCACCTCACTGGTACAAGAGGTGGCAAGACCTTAGTTCTGTATCACACTTTTTTAAGAGGCTACATCACCATTTTGCCTCCATCATGTGTGACTTGGATCTTGTGACTAGCCAAAGGAGGCTCCTATGGCAGCCATTGTGTGATTGGCTATGCCTCTATGGCAGTCATTACATGGTTATACCCTCTCCTCTTCTCAAGATTCCCAAAGCGCTCATAGGTTCGACAAGATTAGGGACTTCAACTATCTCAAAAGATGAGGCAGAGATCAACCACTGGAGGCTTCTTCCTCATGTTTCCACTGCATTTTTCCTCCTCATCTTCTATATATTCCTTTGATTCAGGGTTTTGCCAGCAACTTCAGGCCCTCCCCTGTGTCTTCACTCTTCATGAGACTCTAGGGTGGAGTTGAAGCACCCATCAGAAAAGTCATGCCTCATTTGAGCATCATGTAGCATAAGCAACATTATCTCTCCCCTGAGGGAGGCAGACAATGATCAAGCCAGTGTATGATTCACATCCACACCCATCCAGGAACACACAAACACACCGTTACGTAAATCCAGGACATGTTGGGGATTGTTATGGTGGACTTAGCTGCCATGACACTTGTCAGCTGATAGTACTTTAAACATGCTTAATGGCATTGCCATGACAATCAGCTTCAATAGTACCTGACCATTACGTCAGAGAGAATCTTTGGAAAGCCAATTTTGACATGCCAGTGGAAAGCTTCTTATAATGTTATTTCATGACTCAAAGTTCGACAACACCGTGGCGCAAAAACTATCCTGGAAAAGAACTGAGTTTAAGGTCATGTGCTGTGGAGAGAAGCAGGGCCTGTGGCTATAATTATGGTCATTGGTTAATGGGTCCACCTGAGGGTTTACAATTTTAAAAAAATATATAAGACAGGAAAAAAGGAAAATACAAAATATCTAAAACCACATTTGTAAAAAAAAAGCAACCCATCTTAACCCCCCCCCCCCAAGTTTATATAGCACCCTACACCTGCTATATCTGCCATGTGTGGAATCCACCACGTAAAACCTGAGTGTAAAGGTTTTATATTTTAGCCTGTTCCCCCACCCCCAAAATCAAAGGCAAACCTTCTCTAAGGGGAATGAATCAACAGGAAACCACCACAGAAAAGGCCCTAATCCCTCTGGCCACTTACCTGACTTCCTCAGGTGAGGGTACACAAAAAGAAGTACACAAAATGTTCACAAAATGTTGGGCAAAAACATATCAGGTAAGCGGTCCTGTCAGTATCCTGGTCCCACATTTTTCTTCTTCTTCTGGTGTCAGGATGTGAATGGAGGCAGAAGAAGGGACGTTATGGCTTAGTACATATTTTCTTCCACACAGTGTTGGAGATTATAATTTCAGGTTCCTGTGAAGAACTGCATTTTAATTGCATAATTTATGGCATTATCATGAAGGTATTTTTTGAAAATGTTATGTTGAGGCATGGAAGACAGCCAGCACTGGAGGAAGAGAAGAGGGACAGAGCAGAGCTTCCCACAAAATGTTTGTGGAATTAAGTCACTGAAAAGTTAAACCATGGCTGATGAAGAAAAGAGGGATAGAAATCAGACCAGCTTTTGAAAGGAGCATTGTTTGGGGGAACTTGATCAGTGGGCAGTCTCACGCTGAGTCAGTTTTCTACATCCTGAACAAGGAATGATGACTCACGATAAAAATGAGTGAAGAAGAAGAACCTATCAGCTTATTTATTTGGCTGAAATAGCAGTATCTCCGTCCAGATCAGAAGTTTCAGGTGGTTTAGCCTTCTTTGGGGAACCAACAGGCAACATGGGCTCATGGAGCCCATTTCTGTGCCACCATTTGCTTGGTGGCTGCAGAAGCCAGCTGGGATCACTGGGATCCCACAGGCAGGAGGCAACATGGTTTGCATGGAAATGCTGTGTTTCCATGCAAACCGTGCAGCCAAGAATCCACCCCATCCAAGAATCCATCCCCCACCTCCCTGCACAGCATGGCAGCTGCCTATTGGAGTACCCACTCTAATGGTGGACAGAAGGGGGTCAGGATTGAATCCTTGCCATAGTTGGCACAGGCAAGCAGGAAGCATTCACAACCCGGATTAAAGGGGGGGCAGTCATGGTTTTCATTTAACCCGGGTTCTGACCAATAAAACAAGTTGACAGCGTTGGGGGGGCCTCAAAAAAGGGCCTTAAAAAGGGCCTCAACCCATTTTACTTGTCCCATGCAAAATCAACCTGAGTAATTTCGTTTCATTTCTTTCTACAGATGAACCAGCCTTGTAAATTGGGGAATGAGGGGGGAGGGTCCTGGTTTCGCACTTTGGCATTTAAGCTATCAAAAAAGCAAACAGGGTTCTTATTTGACTATCTCTCACCAAGACTTAAAAAGCAAAATCTTGAAAATGGATTCTATCTGCTAACCAGGTGAGATAATAGTTTCAGGGTATCCTGAAAACTTTGAACAATCTGTTAAAGACTTTTCATTGAATTTCATGAATGTGCCTTGGTCTGAATTCTTGGTAAACTGTGGCTTCTGACTTCACAATATGTGTTTCCTGTCACTTGATCTCCTACGACATGCATCAAATAACCGATTACAATTAACTTTTCCTTCTTTTTAGATCCAATCATTTCTACAGTCACTCACTCATTTTCATCATTACAGAGTCAGAGAGTTCAAAGAGTCCTAATATAGTATATCCTTCAAGTTCTGCCTGCCTGTCTAAAGCATCCCTGGAAAATGCCTGCCCAATTTTCAGGTAGAGCAGTCTATATTATCAAATACATTAAATAAATGGACGTGTGTTGAAAAAACCCTTCTTCCTAGGCAGCTTGCAAGGAAACTGTCATAGGTCTGCACAAACCAGAGCTGGATTTGTGCACAGACCAAGTAAACTACGGTTTAGACTTCAGATTATGACGGGCCTCTAAATAATAACTTTCAAAAACTGAATTTCAGTATTAGAACAATGCATCTTTTTTTGGTAATGCTGTGGTATCTCTTAAATTTGGCATAGCAGGTCTTAATTCAGGCCTGGGCCAGACTCTAGATCAGACTCTAGGCTCCCAATTGGCTCATTCCGTACAACTAGGCTTTGTAGATAACTAGGCTTCCCCTGACACCCTGGTCCCACGGGAACAGAGATGTATCTATTATCTCGTGGGGGCAGGAAGCCAGGTGACTCTGTCTTGCTATCTACCGCCGACCTTGGGGCTCCTTCGCTCCGAGGACTGTTTTTCACAACTTCTTGGGAAACTGGGAGGGGGGACTCGTTTCGGGGACAAAGGGAATGGCAAATGCCAGGTTTGTCAGAACTGGCTTTGTCAAGCTTTGGTGCTTCGATGCCTCTTCAATAAATGCTACTGATCAACAACACAGAGTCTATTTACTGGCTTAAGGTTTGAGACCTAACAGCTGTGCAGAACAAGAAACGTTTTATTTTTCCCACCTGAGTTGAAATAGCTCTCACTTTTGGTTTCTCTGAAGCTCGTGCTTGCCCTTTTTTGCCCTCTTCTGAAAGCTGTGTGCTGCTGCCCTTTGCAGAATTTCCCATGGAGTTTCTTCTGCTTGCAGCTCATCTGTGTGTACTTCCAGTGTATAAAGTGCATTAATAAACTGGGATGTTGTGTTGTTTTTGGGCTGTGTGGCCGTGTCCTAGTAGCATTTTCTCCTGACATTTCACCTGCATCTTTGGCTGGCATCTTCAGAGGATCTGATGGTAGTAAGGCAAGTGGAGTATATATATATCTGGGAATGTCCAAGGTGGGAGAAAGAACCATTTGCCTGTTAACAAGTGTAAAGGGTGCAATAAGCAAGCTTGATTTGCATGTGTTGGGTGGGATCCGCCCATTGCTTTACTACCATCAGATACTCTGAAGATGCCAGCCACAGATGCAGGTGAAATGTCAGAAGAAAATGCTACTAGAATACAGCCATACAGCTTGAAGACCACACAACATCCCAGTGATTTCGACCGTTAAAGCCTTTGACAATACATTGTACTAATAAAGTTTGTTTTTCCTGTCATTTTTGTTGTTTCAGATGAGATACCTTTGAAGCTTCAATGTCATGACATATCACCTTCCCTCCCATAACCCCTCTAGCAAATCCTTAACAAGAGGCATGCAGTCTACATATGCTCAGAGGCTTTCCCCCCTTCACCCAAATATCAAAGAATTTAGTTTCGGGTTATGTACAATTTGATCTTGTTCCAGTTACTAAGGAGAGGGTTATTCCTTCCCCCGCCCCCTTTAAATGCTCTACTTCTCTATTTCTCCTTCTTAGGTATTGCGTGTTTGTGTGTCTTCCTGTTAACTTAGAGCTATGAATTGTGGAGGGAGTCTGCTGCTGAACGCTTGCCTGCTTCTATAGACAGCTCCTTCAGTTTTTTCCTCACTGCTGGACAGGAGCCGAGACACACCTTACAGAATCCAGGTGTGGCTGCCATGAGATCACCTGGCAAAGGTGGGGCAGAACTACTGTAAAAGCAACAGCACCCTGAAGGCACTGAGATCTGCTCACATTTTCTTCCTACCACGTTGCACAGACTGAAGACATCAGGAAAGAACAGAGGCAATTTGGGTAATGTGGAAAACTCTTGATTTTCTGCTTGCTTTCCACTTGTGCTCTGCTGACAAATTGCGTGTTTTTCCCAACGTTGTGTGCATTTAACCACAATGTTCAGACATCTGATTTCTATTGCAGTCTTCTTGGAAATTTCAGTGGGGCAAAAAAATCTAGGAGAAATCCTCTTTGTGTAAGATCATTGAGATCTACAGGGCCAGAGTATAATGCAAAATGTTGAATCTTCTTGTGTCCAGGGCTCTCATATTCTTCATTGCAGGTACATTGTGCAAAACTTGCATCAGTTTCCTGAAATTGCTTGATGTCTCCAGAGAATTCCTTATTATGTAGCTGCCACATGCATGGGAGCAATTTTTCTTTTTGTTTTTTTCTTGTAAACAATCTTGATAATATGAGTGGGCAGGTAGAGAAACCATTGATTTGTGAAGCATCTCTGTGTGAAAGGGGGCAGGTGAGACCTCGGATTTGCCTACCCTGGCCTGTCAAAAATGACTTAAGTAGTTCATGCAATCCATGAGCAATTCAGGGATGGCTCCCAGATGGTCCAGGAAAATTATCCTTGGCCACTGGCCATTTTTCATTCTTCCAGCCACTAGAATAACTTGAATTGGGAAGTATCGAAAATACCAGTGATGCTAACTCTGCAAGGCGCTGGATTTAGGCTGCTTTGGAGCTCAATGAGACAACAGGGAAGGAGCAAAGTTATCTCCAAGAAGGTGGCTGAGGTTAAACAGACTAGCAGGATGCAGAAGCAGTGGAGAGATGTGACAGTCAAGATACTGTGGGTAAAAAGAGCACTTCTGCCAGTCTATTTTCACCTTGATCGTTTTCCGAGGAGCTCAGAGCAACATACACAGAGCTCCCACCTTTTTGGTCTCACCAGCAATCCTGTGAGGTAAATTAGGCTAAGACAGGGCCTGGCCCAAGGGCTCCTATGACCATTTGAACATGGGTCTCCCAGGTCCGAATCTGATATTGCACCTGCCACATTACACTGGCTATTGCAAAGGGAAGAAAAGAAAGAATCTAGTGGATTAGGTGCTGGCTCTGTAGCTTGGACCAAGAACCAAGATTAAGTTCATTGCATTGGCCGTTGGCCTTCACAATCATGACATGACATTTAAACTATAACTCAATGGCTGCATACACATGAAAAGAGGGATAAGGCAAAATTAGACCTTGACTGTGTTGTTTGGCCTCTGATCTTTCTAGCCGCCGGTGCAAATAGTGCCAAATAGTGAAACATAGGGCAGTATCAGACAACAACAACAAAAATCAGTTTATTAAGATTAGACAAATCTGGCTATTGATGTATTTACCCCTTGGGCCACTGTAAAGGAGGCAAACAAGCACTAATGCAATGAATTTTCAACCATGCCAGCACCACAAATACAAAGGCGTTGAGAGGCAGAGATGTGTAAGAAGTAGCCAGTTCTCATTGCTGAAGGCGTAGCATGAAATCTCAAATAGGTGAAAGTCATCTTTACTGGTTGAATTGTTAAGTTCACAAAATTCAAGGTTCTGGTATGATCCCCTTTTAAAGAAAATTAAACCAGGGGTCTGCTTTAGATTGTTTAATTAAGTTGCCATCTATCACAGCATCATCTTGGAAGACCCAGTCATGGAGGCTGCGCTCCTTTTCATTCCCACTGAGCAAATCATCTGCGACAGAGATCTTGTTTCGACTGAGGTAATTTCCTCAGCCCTGGATTTCATCAAAGTATTCAGGAGTGACCAGCTTTGCTGACCAAGAGTCTTCCTTGTTTGCCAGTATTTTAAAATGATCATATTAATGCTGGGTCTTATTGAAGGCAGCCCCAGTTCCACCCTTATTACAGCTTCAGGTGACCCTCTTAGGAGTGCAAGGATTCTCCTCATAAGCTGAATCTGCAATCTTTCCAATCTCAGCAATACTTGATTACTCTACCCCCATATTTAAGCTCCGTATAGTGTCGATGGAATTAGCTGACAAACAGTTTAATGGCTGGGTCCACTAGAAAGCCTCCCTTTGTGTAACTTGGGTGGCCAGTTTTTCTCTCTGTGGCAGGGCTTCTGTGCTTTTGCCACACAACTTTTGATTTAGCAGATGATGCTAAATCATAAGGCTGCCCATGTTAGGAAAAGCTTCCTCAGCTACCTTTATACATGTTGAGGGCATGGGAGAAACAATAATGACAGTCCTGTTTTAGACCAAATTCCTCTGTAATCCCTGACAAATGCTTGCCCAGTCTAAAGTCCAGGGGAAAAGCTTTCCACAAACTTTTCTTATTGGCTGAGCTGCTCTTAATAAAATCTAATGTTCTATCAAATACCCCCATTGTTTTAGAGTTGGGGCAGTTATCTTGTCTTTGGGTGATAGCATGAACTGCTCTTCCTTTCTTCACAGATCATTTGAAAGATTCCAGATCTGTTTTTGGGGAGGACAGGGTAGAAAGTCCATCCTCCTGTTGATACAGTACCATAACCCTTGGAATTTATTAGTTCCAGCAAGCCATACTTGTGACTGATCACTGCTGGAAACAGGATGCTTGGACAACATAGATTATTATGAACCAGCATGACTGCCCTCATGTTCTTTAAAATCCCAGTACTAAGATGCTTTCTGTACATATTAAAAAAACAGGCCTGGAAGGTTTCAGGGTGCCCAAAATTAGACAGTAACAGGGAAACTGGATGTTCAGGTTTTGTTGCAAACTCAAAAGGTTTTGTTGCAAACTCAGAGCATGTATTGAAATTCTGCACTTTGTAGGCATGTCCTATTGACCAGTTCTGAGAAAAAAGTTTTGTTGCTATGAATCAAATCTGCATCAGTCAGTTCTAATCCTTTGGTTTTCCTTGTTGACATTTGAGCTGCAGCAGCAAATGGACTTATCAACCCTTCCTTTAGCCCAGAAGTGAGGTGAAAGCGAAGGCTGGATTCGTATATTATGCATTCTTTAATCATCACTGGATTCCCTGGTAGCTCACCCAGATTAAGAGGGTGTGCCAAGGAGATTGCGGGATCTGGTTGCCAGGGTTACCAGAACCTGTTTTGTTGTCACTGAAATAACAACAGATCCAGTTATCACATAGTCTCAAGTTAATATTTTGCTAAAACTCATGGACTAGGTAACCTAGGCAGGATGGGGGCTTGTTCAGATATAAAGCTGGGAATTGGCGGTCACTCTGTGTGTGTGTGTGTGTGTGTGTGTGTGTGTGTGTGTGTGTGTGTGTGTGTGTGTGTGTGTGCGTGCGTGTGTGCGTGCGTGAGTGCGCGTTTGCGTGTGTGTGTAAGAGAGAAGGGGAAATGGATTTATTTATCCCACATTTCCAAGGCTTTATCCCACATCTCCAAACTCCCTGACACACACTCAGCCTAACCTACCTCACCAGATTGTTGTGAGAATAAGATGGAGAAGGGAAGAATATTGTAAACCACCTTGGGTCCTCACTGGGGAAAAGTGGGATATAAATGAAGTGAGTTGATAAATAAATTATTCTGTATATGTTCCATACATTTAGATGCAATTCCAGCTTTTTTCATCATGATTTGGATCTAGTTTATAATCTCTAGCCCTTCTTTTTATCGTTTTCTCTATTCTTACTCCTGTGGGTCTCTTGGTTCTTCCAATTCAGCAGGGCAGAGGCGTAGATACAATGAGGACATTCAGAGACAAATGTCCCGGGCGCTCACCATTGGGGGCACAGAAAAATTTGGGTATTTCTATTTTTTGGGTATTTTAAGTGTTTTGTGTTGTTGGCCAGCAGGGGGCGCAGTTTTAGACTAGCATAGCAGCACCAAAATTTCAGGCTATCGTCTGATGATACCAGCCAGGTTTGGTGAAGTTTGGTTCAGGGGGTCCAAAGTTATGGACCCCCAAAGGAGGTGCCCCTATTGCCCATTGTTTCCAATGGGAGCTAATAGTAGATGGGGCTACCCTTTTGAGGGTCCATAACTTTGGACCCGCTGAACCAAACTTCAGTTAACCTGGGTGGTATCATAAGGAGAGTCTCCTGAAGATAGCCTAAAATTTTGGTACTGTTAGCTTAAACATTGCTACCCTGATAGGCACCATCAAATTTTTTCCAGGTTCTCTCTTTAAATCCACCCCCTTTGGTGTGGATTTAAAGGGAGAATCTGGGCTCCCTAGATTAAAAAAACATTGAAAGTATTGATGAAGGCTTTCATGACCAGATTCAACTGGTTGTTGTGGGTTTTACAGGCTGTGTGGCCGTGGTCTTGTAGATCTTGTTCCTAATGTTTCGCCTGCATCTGTGGCTGGCATCTTCAGAGGTGTATCACAGAGAGAAGTCTGTTATAACAGAAGTCTGGACACAGTGTATAACAGACTTCTCTCTGTTGCTGCAAGCTTACCTGAGCATGCCCAGTGTCCCACGTTCTGATTGGCTGTTGTTTTTGAGTGGCAGTTTAAATGAACATCAGGCAGGGAGATCATGTGGCTGGGCGGGAAAAATAAACTGGTCCTGCTTCTGATTGGTGTTCGCACTGTAGCAGGCTCTAGCAGGCTCACCCTGGAGTTTTTTTAAAAGAATCACCAATTTGGCAGTTTTTGAATACCCTGGGGTGAGGGAAATATTGCGGGGGAAACCCGCTTTAGGACCAGAAACCATGCAGAATTGTTGTACAGAAAGGGGTAATTTCTCTTGCTCAACCCAAGATATTTTGACCATGCGGAAATGACCTTAGTAGACCACAAACTGAACATGAATCAGCAGTGTGATGCAGCAGTCAAGAAAGCCAATGCAATTCTGGGCTGCATCAATAGGAGTATAGTGTCTAGATCGAGGGACGTAATAGTACCACTCTGTTCTGCATTGGTCAGACCTCACCTGGAATGCTGGGTCCAGTTCTGGACACCACAATTCAAGGAGGATATTGACAAGCTGGAACAAGTCCAGATGTGTTTCCGCATTCCTACATTCCAGCTGGGTGACCTTGGGCTCGTCCCAGCTCTCTCTGAACTCTCTCAGCCCCACCTACTTCACAAGATATCTGTTGTGGGGAGCAGAAGGGAAAGGAGTTTGTAAGCTGACTCTCCTTACAGTACAGAAATACAGGGTATAAATCCAAACTCTTCTTCTTCTTCCTGTTTACACAACCCATGCATCACAAAGATTGTGAGTAGGGTACATTCCTATTACACTGGATTGAGACAGCTCCTGAATCTGCAACTGAGAGAGAACACTTAGCCAAGCAGCAGAAGGATGAACCAAATAGCTGGATGCTGCTTTCTTTGTGATAGATTTGGGGGAGGGGGATGAAGCCTATATAAGAGCTGGCCTGAGTCCCACCCCATCCTATTTTTGACCATTCACATGTACCAATGGTGTACACACAGGGTAAATATGTATATTTCTCCTGTTTACATAACCCATATATCAGGAGGACTGAGAGTTGTGCTCATTCCCATTACATAGCACTTATGGGTATATGTGATGGTAACACCTGAGAAGGAGTAGGGATGGCATAGGACTCTTAGAAAGGCGACTGTGCAAAATTTCAAGCAAGGGTAGTATCCTAAAGCACACTTTCTCTCTCCACCAGCCAGAGATGTGTTGAACAACCTTGGCAGAGGCGATTTGCAAGGCGAGGGGAAAAAAACCTGTGAAAATGTACCGCTTTGTTATATTGTTATATTGCATATGTGTTTCTAGAAGGGCCACAGAGACATCCAGTCCCTCTTTGCCTGCCAGTATCAGAGAGCAAGTAAAACAATATGCTAACAACTGTTGTTTCATGCCACTAAGCTCTTACTAAAAATGCAGAGAACAACCCAACCCAAAGGAAACCTATTGAAAAGACCCGGCTAAGATTGTCTTTTAGGGGGAAGGGGACAGGAAGGAACAGTTTGTTTAAGTCCAGTGGATAGCTGGTTATATATCTTCTAGGGAATTGTGTTCTGGCTGGCTTTCAGACTTTCTTTTCTGTCTGCCTCTCCCAGCAGCCTTCAGGGCAGTTAGTCAATGCTTGCTAGACATGACGTAGAATACCCTTTGCAATCCGTAATTCCTCCACCCTGACCCAGAGCGATGAATCCAGTCCGAGAGACTAAGTCTAATTTCTGAACTTAGTCTGATTCCTAACTAGGATGCCCTAATAGGTGTTAAAACTGTTTAAAGTACAGTAAGTACACTTATGTAAAGTTGACATGGAATCAATAGGACAGCTAGGGAAGCAAATGCAAACAAGTGCATATTATACAAATACAACTTGTTTTGACATCCCACACACTTCTATCTTCTTGTCTGTGCAGTGGGTACATGTGTTTGGCAAATCTGTGTCTCCTTCCTCATCTTTCCTTTTTATACCTACCATTTAAAATCCTTCACCTTCGTACCTTGTCTAAACTGCTGTAAGAAAACACTCGTGCTTTGTGATGCTCAGCCTTTAGGGTATTTTGATCGGTCCTAATAAAAGGAATTGGGAGGGGAGTTGCCATAATCTAGCCTGATTGTCAGATAACAGAAGCAAAGCAGGGTCAATGCTTGGATGGGAGACCACCAAGGAAGACTCTACAGAGGAAGGCAAAGGTAAACCACCTCTGTGTCTCACCAGCCTTGAAAGCCCCTTGCTGGTGTCACCATAACTCATCTGAGACTTGACTCTATACTCACACACTAAAAGGTACTTTTAAAAAATTAGTTTTAGGAAGTTTTTTGTGGGCCAGTGTGATTCCTTATCACCTTTCAATCTAGCAGTTTCTGTTTACAGTTCACTTCCCTGATTTTCCTGGTGGCTGGCCCTGTTTTGTTTTTGGGATACATTTTGAGGGTACCCCGAAATCATGTGATAGTTAGAACTGTTGCTTTAAATGTCTTAGCACCCATGCATATATACACATACACGTGTAGTTAAAACTCTAAGAACTGAGTACATTCTGAATATGCTTGCAAATATGCAGGCAAGAAGACAGAGTGGGTTGAATCCCCCACAACAGTTGTAGCACAAGCAAAAACACTAAAATTACTCTTTCACTGTCTCCTTGCATTAAGTGAAAGTGATTGTATCCTCGTTATCTTTTCTGTCTGCACAAGACAGAGCACACAGTATTTGTTCTGGTACCTCTTCAACAGCAAATGAAATAACATTACGCCGACCATGACTTGCACACTCCATAATCACACTATGTCATTAAAAATTATTCTGAAGTGTTCTTTGTTGCTGTGGCCTATTGCTGGTGCAATCAGAACTATGCATCTTGGGATCCAACCCAATGCCTTTGTTGGCAGCCAGATAATGAGTGGCTTCATGTGTCTGACTTTCAGCTACTCTGCAACCTGTCTATTGTGAAATTAAGCATACTGTGGCATAGTGATCCTTTTTTTGGGGAAAACAGAAACAGTCCTGTTTCAGAAGCCAGTGCAATACAGGCAGTGACAGAGCACGTGAATTCAACATACATCAGGCAGAGGAGAATGTGCATTCAGCAATGTGCCATAACATGTAGGAGAGCCAACATGGTGTAGTGATTAAGAACTGTGGACTCTAATTAGGAGAACTTGGTTTGATCCCCTGTTCCTCCACATGACTGGCAGACCCTAATCTGGAGAACTGGATTTGTTTCCTGCTTCTACACAAAGCCCGCTGGGTGACCTTGGGCTAGTCACAGTTATTTCTGCTGTCAGCCCCACTTACCTCAGAAGGAGTCTGTGAAGAAGTTGCATCCTGAAATTCCAGCAGGCAAACTCACACCAACATTACAGGTAGCTTTGATCTCCGGATGGAGAAACCGGAAAGGCTATGGAAATTTACCCAACACAAGATAGGAGCCATATGGGCACTTCAAAGGGTAACATGTCCGCATGGCAAGGAGGGAAGTTTTCCTGAGAGGTAAAAGACAAAGGGAAAGGGTATTCCATCATGGACCTAGGCCTGAGAAGCATCTCTCTTGGCTTAGGGTCTGAACAGAAACAACAAGAATGTATTTAGCTGAGAAATCTCTGTAACTGAAGTTTATTTTTATTTGGGTGCTGTGTGGTTTCCGGGCTGTATGGCCGTGTTCTAGCAGCATTCTCTCCTGACGTTTCGCCTGCATCTGTGGCTGGCATCTTCAGAGGATCATGCAAGCCACAGATGCAGGCGAAACGTCAGGAGAGAATGCTGCTAGAACACGGCCATACAGCCCGGAAACCACACAGCACCCAAGCGATTCCGGCCGTGAAAGCCTTCGACAATTTATTTTTATTTCTTTGTTTTGAATTTTCACAATAAAATCCTTGAGAATTCAGCTAGTTTGGAGTTATTGGAAGAAAGAACCCAAGTTTTACAGAAACAAGCATAGCTCTCCCAGGCTTGATTTTGTCATAGAGTCTGTTATGGGGAGAGGAAGGGGACTTTTTTGTGGCTGTTCAGCAGTTTGCTTCAACGGAGCTCTTTCTAACAGGACTGTTCAACTTTATTGTGTGTGCCTGTTCTCATGCAGAGTTCTATTTACCCTCATCTTTGCTGTATCACTGCTTTATTCAGTCTGCACTGGTTTAAGCAATTAAATCAGTTACAAATTTTGCAACTCAGCCATTACGAACAGTTTAAAAACAATGCTGTTGTTTGGTGTTTGTGTAAGCCCAGGGTCCCCAGTGCAATTCCCATAGTCATCATGGTGCCAACCCACACCTTTCTGCCAAGTGTTTTTAGAAGCCAATGGGGATTTTGTCCAGCAAAAAGAGCTTCTGATTGGCTGTTGGAGGTTTGATTGGCTATGCAGATTTTTTAATATGTTGCTCAGGCAGCAGCTGCCTCCAAAGCACAAGAATCTTCACTGTGTGCCCGAAGATAAGTTGTGGCAGCCATTTTGTGGCCACGCCCACCATCCTGTGTCAAAATTTAGAAGGTGCCCACAGGCTGACAATGGTGGAGAACCCTGATGTAAATAGTCTTTAGTGATACTAATGTCTTCCATACTGATTGGATTGGAAGTTATTTTGCACATACACAGTTTTGCATGTGCAACCTGTGTGGTAGATATTCAAGTCATGTAGTGCCAAACCTAAGGTTCCCAATGATTGGTTCATGTCTGGTTATCACAGGTGAACATGATACGTTCAACTGCCAAATTCACTGCACCCACAATTCTTAGTGCTCAAAGGTAAGCTTTCCTCCCCTACCAATCTTTTTCCATGACTTTCTGCTATGAGATGAAAGGTCACCCTGCCTTGATAGTTCATAACCATTTGTTCTATTAATTATTTTAAAGGTTCTATTCACATGGCTGTTCCAATTTGAAGCAGACCTAAGAATAAAGTCACAAACCTTGGTGAAATCTTTCTCCAGCAAAGGCCAAGGAGAAGACAGCTTGAAAAGAGGATGTCAAAAGTCATCCCAAACCATGTGGTACGAGTGGGAGAGACAATATGTGTTTCATCTGAGGACGAACAGTGTTTGCATAAGCATGGATGCTTGCCCTCTCACTCACTGCCCACAAAGTACTTTTATTACTCAACTGAGGGTTTGGACAGGCAGAGCTTGGTAGCCCAAACCAAAGGATGCTCATTGCCCAAGACTGAACTCTTTGGCTCTTGCAGACCTAGTACTGGGACCACACCTGTGATGATCTCTCCAACTCTGGAAGATAAATGTTTGCAAGAGGATCAATTAGACACAACCTGTGATGCCTGTGTGATCTCTCCTACTTTGGATATATCCATAGAGAACCTGAACCGCCTGATCCTGGAAATTGATCCCACTTTTCAGCCTCTCCAGCTAAAGCAACACCCAACCCAGAGTCCTGCACACATTATCCTACGTGAGCAAAAGGATGTCCCAGATTCCCCAAGTGAGTTTTGAAATTCATCAGGACTTAGGGCTATGTTTGTGGAGCTAATGAGATGGTGAAATTGCCAGGAATTGGCCTTTTTTGGCAGAGGGGTGGTTTATGATAAAAAAAATATCTGCCAGCCTTTCTGAAAACTGCTCATTAGATTCTGAATTCCGTGAAAACTGGGAGCAATCACAAGACTGATTGTATGTGCAAATCCCCTTCCCAGAGTTAAATCCAGGTGAATATGGCAGATAGGAAATGGAGTGTGACCAGAATCATATCAATGTGCTCTTAAGAAGTGCTCCTAAGACAAACATGTCTTTCCCCAAAGAAGTATATTCTGCGTAAGATGTTACTAGTCAACACTTTTTCTGTGTCAGTCAACACTTTTTCTGCTGGTGAGAAAGGAAGGTGTCCCTTTTGATTACTCAAAAAGGCTACGCTGGGCATTGTAGGACCTGAATGGACAAAGCATTGTGGGACAGTGGCTTTAGTAAGGAGATGAACTGGGCAGTGGTGGGATCCAAAAATTTTAATTAACAGGTTCCCATGGTGGTGGGATTCAAACTGTGGCCTACGTAGTGCCAATGGAGATGGGCGGGGCACGACAGGGGCGTGGGCAGGCATTCCGGGGGCGGGGCATTCCTGGGCGGGGCTGTGGCAAGGACGCAGCCACTGCGCCGGTCCTTGGGCGGGAAACAAATGCACGCAGGCGCAGGCTGCCATGCACGCCGGTGCACCTCCCGCTAGACTGCTTCAAGTTCTGCGCGCTACTGCTGAGAGTAACTAATGCAAAAATCACGTGGCAAAATCACCAATTAGTAACCCCCTCTCGGCACACACAAATAATTAGTAACCTACTCTCGGGAACCTGTGAGAACTTGCTGGATCCACCTCTGGAACTGGGCAAACTTGAGCAAAAAAGCCAGCTGGATCCAACCTAAAGGGAGGTAGAATGTTAAGGGAACTATAGGAAACAAACGTCAACGAATTAAATGTTGCTGACACAAATGTTACTGCCTGCTTTTCTGCGGGCGAAAGATGGAGGAGGGCCCTTTCTCAAAACTGTACAGGGAACTGTGGGCAAGGTGGCTCAAGGGTTTGGGTTTTTTACATCTGAGGTAAACAGTGACTTTAACTTCCCCAGTCAATAGAGAGAAAAATGAGCAGTCTAGAATGAACATTTTACTTACTGGGCATTCAAAATGAAACTATAAAAATAAAAGCAGACAAGCTGTTCAAAAGCCTCCCATGTTCCACTAAGGCAGCTACAGAAGAAGAGTCAAGAGATATGGAAATCCTGGAAGCCAGTTCAAGTGTCCCTCTGAGCCAGTTGACAGGGATTCTCGCTTTCTTGCCGAGGTTTGCCTAGTGGTCAGACCGCCCTTGATTGTGGGATTTGTTTGGACAGAAGTCGAGGGGGATGTAAGCAGCAGTAGAGAGGGAAAACAGGCAAGATTGAATGGAAAGGATACAACCCACAGAACTCTATATGCTGAGAATCTCACTTTTTTTCGGAAACAAGTTTTGAGCTTAAAGCTGCAGATCAGCTCCAACACACCCACCAACATTTTTGAGGGGGGACTCTTCAAGTGTTTTTTAGGGAGGTGGGGCTAGGTAGGACTTTTGACCAGCAAGGCTTCTGGTTGACTATTAAAGATTTGATTGGCTGTGCAGATTATTTTTAAATGTTGCTTTGGCAGCAACTGCCACCATAGAATAAGGATCTCCACTGTGTGACTGAGATCAAACTGTGGTAATCATTTTGTGGCTGGCTCCGCCTCCTGAGGCAGCCATTTTGCTGCTGTGTCCACCATGCTGTGTCTGAATTCCAAATAGGTCCACAGGCTCAAAAAGGGAACTCTTGCTGTAGATTTTAAAAAATTGCTTCCAGCCTATACTGCACTCTGTCCTGAGTTTGTATCCCTTCATTATGAGCTTAAGATTTGTCAAAGGAACATAGGGGAAGAGAGAGTTATATATGATGCACAGTCTGAAATACTTTTTAGGTTCCCCCACCATCCCAAGGGATCAGGTTACACCACAATATAGAAGGGAGGCAATTACAGTGTCCAAATAAATCAGGTTAAATGAAACATCTCATTGCTGATAAAGCCTTAATCCAAAGAATCCAAAAGCATCCCCGGGAAAGAAGTCTTTAAAAGGCTTCCAAAAAGGGATCTGGCAAGTCCTTAAAAGAGACAGTTGGAGAGAAGGAGATCGAGTTCAGCACATAAATATTGGACTTTGGAAGCAAATCCAAAAATTAATGGTGTGATATGTAGGGAAGGAAGTAGTAGGCTATAAGATATGTGAAGTCCAGATTGTTCATGTGCTGTTAGTAAGGCAATTCCCCTGTGCTGAAAGATCTACACCAGTTACCAGTCTGCTTCAGGGCACAATCCAAAATGCTGGTTCTTACCTTTCAGACTATAAATCTCCTTCTATAATATCCAGCCTGCTAGTTACAACATGTCTTTCAAGGCTCTGCTCTCTGTGCTGCTGCCTTCAGACAGAGGTGTGGTAGATGGTGACCAATGATGAGGCATTTTCAGTGGTGGCTCCTTGGCTTTGAAATGTCCTCCTTGAGCTTAACCTGGCACTTGCTTTACTTTCTTTTAGGTACCAGGCCAAAACATATCTTTTAACCCAGGCTTTAAATTAGGGGGTTTTAATCTCACCAGCTGTTTTAATATTCTGAGAGTTCTGAAAGAACCATGACTAGCCCAATGTCAACCAGCAGGCTTTGTGATGTAGACATTCTGAGGGGCCAGGATGCTGACCTTTGGTCTTGTCTTCTTGAGGGACTTTTCTTATCCACGTCCATTACTGTATTGAGTTTGGGAGATTAGTTCTTTTCGTCATCCGTTCATATGATAATTCACTCCAACGCATCTGACAGATTTTCTGTAAGGAATTCCAAAGAGCAGAAATAAAAAGGCTTTTGATTATAAGTCCGTTTATTCAGACATCCTGGAAAGCACACACACACGACATGGCAGGAATGAGCATCCCCGCTCAAACAACAGGTTATAATGCTGACTAACCCATCCCCCCTGCCCCGTTCTCATGAGAACGGAATTCTACTATGCAACAGCGAGATAAGCATTCTCACAAGGTTGGTGCAGGTCCTGGCCGGACGCCCGGCCAAAAGAATCTCCTTCAAGGTCAGGTTAGGCTGTAAGGGAAACAAGAACGACTGAGATCCTTACATTTTCCAAATAATCAGATTAGATGTGCCTGTTAAAAGCAGCAGCATCTTTGGTACTTTGCCCACCACGGGCTTGGCATGATGCTTGTACAGACATGTTTACTTATTAACTGTGCAACCCCACAGATGCCTCTGGGAGTGTTCCATGTGGTGACTGCCAAACAACTCAGGATTAACAATACCCCCCCTCTTTGAACTGCAAGTAGTTGAGCATGTCAGGAATCTCAAAAGCCTTAATAAAACACAACTCCTGAACCCACACGTACCTTTTGTATTAGTTAAAGGCTTCCGCACACAGTGGATAATCTATTACGGTAAATCCTTCTTGAAATGGGAATGTGGCAGATAATGTTTTGGCCCACAAACCAAACGATTTCCTGGAAGGTATCCCAGAACGTACCAGGCAATGTCTGGGAATCAGAGATGTAGACATTTCATCGTGAAAATGCAAGAAACATCCCAACCAAGCATCCTTCCGATGCAGCAAGCTGTTCAAAATGGGCCAAAATTCATAAGCCCTTCCTGGCCTGATATTCAGAGACATGCTACATTTGTGAACACTGGAGGTCTATCTAGCTCTCATAACATTGCTGCTGACAATACTCCCTTCAGACTTTGATGGAATTTAAACCAAACATTTACCCAAATTAGTGGTTCCCAGTTTCATTTGTAAATTAAACACCTGTTGGCTCTATCGTGCAAACAGATGTACACATGCATCATCAGGATTTAAATGCTTTTGTTGTAACTTCTGAACAGGACTTCTGGAGTCTCACACAGAGGTCTTGGACATCACTGACTATGCTACTTAATCCTTTTGAGATGTTGAGGATTGAATGCAAAGCAGATATTCTGCTACTGAGCCACAGCCAATCTTCAAACTTCTTAGGATCAGAAGTTCATGGCAACCCTTAAAGAATGAGAACAACGACTTCCCAGTTCTCCCCACACAATTCTGCCCAGCAAAACTGGTAGGTGGCAGTAATGTGCACTCCAGGAAATGGGAAGAGTCAATTGCCCGTTAATACCAATTGTTGCTCATCAATGGCCATGTCATGCTGTAGCCTAAAGGGAGAACCATATTATATAACAGCATAACTCATACACAATGACTGGGTGTTTGTTTTTTTAAAAAAGATAGTTATTCCCATATGCAAAATAATTGTGTATGGCATTGGTTGTTGTGGGTTTTCCGGGCTGTGTGGCCGTGGTCTGGTAGATCTTGTTTCTAACGCTTCACCTGCATCTGTGGCCGGCATCTTCAGAGGTGTATCACAGAGGGAAGTCTCTTACACACTCTGTGTGTGTATAAGAAAGTGGGATTCTTCCCCTCCCTCTCCCTCCAATGGTTTACATATAGGTATGTGTGATCTAGTCACAACTGATTGACTGATGGAGACCCCATCAAGGGGTTGTCAATGCAGGTGAGAAGCACAGGTGGCACGCCACTACTTTCCCCTATAGAGTCGTTCTTGGTAGCCACCCATCCAAGTGCTGATCCTGCTTGCCTTCTGAGATCTGATGAGATTGGGCTATATTGTTCTGCCTTCCTTCCTTTACAGATATCTGGAAATCGTAACTCTCCAATGCCAATGATGGGCAGTAAATTACTCCCTTCTTGGCCCAGCCTAAGATTATGTGTGCAACTATGAGAAAGAGCCAAAAGATAGTTAAACTGAATCCTTTCTTGAACAGTTTGACCAAGAAACCACTAAGGTTAGGGATTCCTTCCTTTCCACATTAGGCCAACTTATTGCAACAGTGGCAGAAAGAAACAGGTAGTTCCTGGGGTAACATGGGCTTTAGAATCTTTTGAAGTCCTATATAAACCCCTTGATGCTGTAATGTGTAACACCCCTTTAAAATGTAAGCATGAAAAATATATATAGGGAAAGGTCGGTCTGAGATCAGTGCATCAATGAAGCCAAACATCACTGAGATCTGGCTTTGCACAAAGTCCTGGTGCATGCCTCTGATGTGTTCCTTGGGAGTATCCAGATGCTTTTTATCTGGAGTCAGGTACAGACAGGGCCGTTGAAGGAAGGAAATGAAGCATGCACCTCACCCTTTCCTGCAGGTGCCAACAAGCAGTGGGCTCTAAAAAGTTCATAGGGAGGAATCAACGTAATAAGCCGTGCGTCAGACAGAGTTGTTGGCCTTCCAGATCAAGCTTAGCAATGAGAATGAGGCAGAGGGTTTTTTTCCCAGCTTTGCATCTTCAGATCCTCCTTAAGGGGACCTTCCAGGGATTGAACTTGGGGACCATTCGCATGCAAACCACATTGTTCATGGACAACTAGCACATTGTTATCCTATTCTTCCTTTAAAGATCTCTGGGCAGAATACACAGTTCTCTTCTTTTCCATGACATTCTCTCACAACAGAACTGTTGGCTAGTTTGAATGAGTAAGTGAGAAAGAGAGACAGACAATGAATGCCAGAGACTTCATGGGTAACTGAGCTCAGTCCAGATCTTCACGTTCAAAATCCAACACTGTAACAAGTTTCCCCAAAAACTTTTTTTTTACTTTATAAATATTTTGCATTTTTCTGCAGACCTAGATATTCCTTAGGTTTGGAGAAATCTATACCATATGCCTGTATGGCCATGCACCATGGATTTTTTGATCTTCACAAAGGGGGACATACTCAAGTGTATTAGATGTAATTCTATTATAACATGTACTACTTCTGAAACACAGTGTGTTGTAGTGGTTAGCGTGTTGATCAGACCTGGGGGACTTCAATTTAGATCTTCCCACAGCCATGCAATTCATCAAAGGATCGTAGGCCAGCCAGTCTCTCCTCCCTTTGACCTACCTTTCCACACAGGGTTGTTGTGAGGGTAAAGGGGGGAACCATGTACATCTCCCTGAGCCCTATAGAGAAAGAGCAGGACACAAATACGCTGGATAGATGTTAACTTTGTTCACATGTTACAGTGTACTCATGTACAATCTGCATATACAAATTCATGAGACAAGAGACTAGTATCTGGGAAAATGTGGGTTTTAAATCACACGTTCAGCTGTAAGTGCATAAATACAACATGACAATTATTCAATACACGTATAAAGAAAAATTAAGTGAACATTCTACCCAGATTATATGTTCATTCAGTATAACATGTGAACAGGGCTCTTAATGAAAGCAGAATCTAGAGTTGGTATTTCAGTATGTCTGTTAATGCTGTGCTCCTGGGCATATTTTTCTTTGTTTTGTTTTTAATCAGACATAAAATACATTGAAATGACTCCCACAAGAACAAAATGCACCATGGAGTCCTTGCAGAATTCCTCAAGTCCTTCTGGAACTCCACTGCCAAACCACGTCCGATTATTGCCTTACAGACAAAACCCTGGAGAAAATGCCAGCCTTAGAGACCATGTGACTTCCCCATGCGGTAACAGTCCCAGAGGCCCCCAACACTTCCTACCCATAGAGAAACAATCACCAACATTCCTCCAAGCATCTGCAAGCATCTCCATTCCAAAGCGGGGTCAGACAAGTTCTGCCACCAGCGAGTCAAATTCTCTCCTAGCTACCTCACCGGGCTTTGAGAATTTACTGAAGCCCTCTCCATATGGGAAGATACAGCAACGGTGCAGTGAAACATCTGTACTGTCAACAAGTCCTGGGTCAGACACCAGCTACATTCTGGGAAGGTAAGCATTTCTGTTTGGAACTCACCTAAGAATTGCAACTTGTGCTTTTGGCAGTCAAGACCTCATTTCCCCTTTTAATTAGAGGATCCATGTGCTTCAGGGACTTTAATGCCCAGTGTGGTTCTGAAGGTGGTCAAGGGTGGAAGGAGGATCTGCAGGCTCAACTATAAAATGCACGTGGCAAATTCACCCAGTCTTAATTTGCCTGCTGTTGAACATAGAAGGGAGAGGAGGCTGTTTAACACTTCAGCCTCCACTCAGTTTCACTATTCCGAGCAGTTTCCCTTCTTTTGTAGTTAGCATTTTAACCAAGGAAAGAAGAGGTCATTAAAAACATATGTTTTGTCCTTTTAAAATACTAACAGCAGAGTGGGGAGCTGGTCTCAAATAGCACAACTGGGTGGCAATTGGAGGGTTGAACCCTTCATCTCCTCCCCATATGGCCCAAGGCAAATTGAGGCTCCATAAGCAGGCAAGTTGCATTTTATAAACATGTTGAGATGCGTGATTGTTGTTTAATCTCTTTGAACTTTGAATTCCCTTCTTGTCAGTTAATACCTAAAGAGAGCTAGATTGGCCCTCTGACCTTTCACTACTGTTTTTCTCCTCTCTCTCATGATTACAAAGATCCTGTCCATTTTCCTACCTGATGTAGCTCCCTCATCATACCCTAAGCATTAATACCATTCTCAGCCCCCCCGATACAAGCCCATCTAGTTCTGAGTTAAATTTAAATCCTCCTTTGCTCTAAACCATTATCAGAATTCATTCCCTGTGCATTAGTAACCAGTACAAGCATGAAGTCAGCCTAGAGCAATGCTTCATACAGTGGTTCGACAGGCAGCCTCCTTTGATGGTGAGTGATTCTGTTTAGTCTCTCCATCATACGCAGTTGAATAATCCAACCACACCCAGAGACAAGTTAGAATTTGTTGGTGGAGGCCAGTTGGCCAGCCAACTGGCAGATGAAGAGAATTTCTTTTAACCCAAACACTTCAGATGTTGTTCCTAAGTGGTCCATCTCATTGCATGTTGGGCGGCATAGGCAAGATACCTGATTTTCACAGATTCTGTGCTTCAAACACCTCAGAAACAGCACCTGAAACATGGGGGGAAATCGGGGTCAGAGATTCTCTTCCTTCACTCAGCAACTAACAGCCAAGCCCTTTATGTTTCCCAAATTAATGGTCTAATAATTAGTACATGGAATTAGAAGCCAAAATGCAGTTTAGTGAGAGATAAGAAACAGCAAGATTCTCCACTAGTGTATATCTTTAAGAGACTAGACCCAGAAATGACAAGGAAAACGATAAATAAAGAAAAGGGGGGGGGGGTTATTGAAAAGAAGGAGATATTACAAACAAGAATGTTGCAAATACACAAGACACAAAGAAATAAAGAGTGGAGTGAATTACAGAGAAGGAGGTGGTTCAGGGTGATACATTATCTGTCCAGAAGACCAAGGAGCAATGCATATTCACTGTGTACTGACTGGGCCCGCTCCGCACATGCAGAATAATGCACATTCAATCTACTTTCACAATTGTTTGAAAATGGATTTTGCTAATCTGCACAGTAAAATCCAGCTGCAAAGTGCATTTGAAGTGGATTGAAAGTGCATTATTCTGCATGTGCGGAAAAGCCATAGAGAGAAGTGCAATGTTGGGTGCATGGGTAGAACCAACACTCATGCAGGTGCCATTTACTTTCTGACTTATTGAGGTGGAATCCCCACTGGAAAACTAAACCGGATAAATCCCGGTTCCAAAAGAAAGAGCACCTTTTTATCGTGGTTGCTCCCTCCCCACTGCAGCATGAGACCTCAATGTCTATCACGATTGCAAGCAATATAAAACTCCCCACGAACACGCTCAGCGGGTCTGTTCTTCCTCGTCCTGATTGGCTGTTGTGTTGTGTTGGGGCGGGAACTTTTTTAAAAAACTTTTTTCGTGCAGCTACCATGCTACGTAGATGCATAGGTAGAATTTCCCTGCCTATGCATTTGAGCAGCTGATTGGCTATTGTGTTAGAGCAGGAACAATACTCCACCCTCGTCTTGTTTTTTCACGCGCAGCTACGCAGATGCACAGCTTCGCCATTCCAATTCATTACCTGTGCAGCTTCGTTGGCACAGAAGGCTAATTTCAGTTTACACAGTTTATAGTTTACACAGTTTACAGTTTCTACATAGCCCTGCCCGGCGCACAACAACAACAAAAGGCTGTGCGCACATTGCACACAGCCCACTGCACCCTGATTGGCTGGAAGGCTACACATCACTCCCTGTAGCGGGAAAAATAAACCTACTCTGTCCCCTGAACCTCCCCACCAAGCCAGCTTCAATGCGTGTTTTTCAAAAAGCTGCACTTCCATGCAGGTTTTTGAAAAACGTGTGATAAGAGGGAGAGCGTGTGCCAGAACCGGGATGAATCCGTGTTCAGCACTTAAGCAGTGGGGAGTCCTTGCTTAAACCATGTTTTTTCACATGAGTATCACGTGAAAAATTGACCATAGGGAATCGACCAGAATGACATATGTCCTGGGGTGATGTTAGTGAGCATGCCTCATGAGAATAATGTCTCAATGAGGTTATCGGTGCTGCATGTTCCCAGAGACTTCTGAATGGTGGTCTCCGGCCTTAACAAAAAGACACATTGAGCAGCTGAGTGTGACTCCAATTCCTTAGGAAATTATTTCAAGGTGAGGCAAAATATTGATTGTCTTCTCTGCTGAGGGGTGGGCGCTGTAAGGGTGTGTTAGTAACAGCTCTTTTTTTAAAAATAAATTTTTATTGATATTTTGGATTGTTACAGATTTATGTTATACATCTTTATGTTTCATCCTCCATATCCTTTTACCCCCCTTTTTCCCCTCCCCCCTTCTTCTTTTCTTCTTTAAATGTGCAGCAGCAGGTTCATTCTTTCTAATCTTCTTTTCCAGTTTTCTTCTGTGATTCCAATTTCATTTAACCAGTCTTTGAATTCAGTCCAGATCCACTTCATATCTTTTTGTTTTTCTTGCCATATCTGGTTTCTTGACATTATGTCAAAAATTTCTAATTGTATTTGTTCCCATATATATTCCAACCATTTCTGTATTGTCCAGATTCTTTTGTCCTTCCACCCTAATGCTATTACTCCACGGGCCGCTCTGATCATAAGTTTAAATAGCATTCTCTTTCTTTGTTCTATTATTGTATAATCCAGTATGCCTATAAATAATAGATCTATGTTTATCTTTATTTTTACATTCACATATTTTTCCATATACATTGTAACATTTTCCCACAGGTGTTTTACCTCTGGACATTCTAACCACATATGGGTGTAAATTGCATTTTTATCCCCACAATGCCAACATTTCGAGCTGAGTCCATTTATCATATATGCCAACTGTTTCAGTGTTCTATACCATTTTAATATTAGTTTCTTCTCCAATTTCTCCAATGCATATTTCTCTATTTTTATCTTATTTATCTTATTTGTTTTATAGAATCTATGTCTTTTACTCCATCTTGTTGCCATTTTTCCATTACAGCTCTTACCATAAATTCTTGATCTTCTATCATGTATTTATATAAAACTCCCAACATTTTCCTTTCCTTTCATCATATGTTTTTATACAATTTTTCATTATACAATCTCCTTCTATCCTGGAGTTAGTAACAGGTCTATTCAAGGTATGCTTTCAGAGGGGAAAGATGACATCAGCCCAGATGAGATTAGTCATGTCTGGCAGGAGACCCTATAGCTCCCATTCCATTAAGGGTGTGGGGAGGAATGACGTTCAGTGTTTTGAGTCAGCTGTCTTCTGAATGGACTCCATTTTGTCCCTGCTAGAGCCTTGTTAAACCAAACTTATACACACACATAGAGGGGAGTTAACCTTCTCATAACCGCCCCTTAGGATCATGGGAGTAGTATGGCCATTATCACTTTGTCTGAGTGTCACTACAGCAAGCTTGAACAGCAAAATACAGCACTTATTATACAGGCTCATTCCAACTGAATATTTAACATTAAGTTATCATACTGGTCTCTCTTCAATCTTATGTGTGACCTTTTTCATTGGCAGCAGCACTCAGTCATTGCGCAGCAACGAACTGGACACTCCTCAAACCAGGTCAACAGGAAGTCTTTCATCCATTGGCTCCCTGAGCGGCTCTTCCTTCAGCGCCCAGGGCTTGGAGGCCTTCAACTCTGCTGTCACTTCCTCCACGAAAGTGAATTCACTGCTACTGCCAACATTCTGGAAGGGACAGACCCCCCCTGGCCCTCTTTCTCCTGTCACAAACTCCACATTCTCCATCCCCATTTTGCTTGTCAATGGCTGTCTGGAGCACAGTGAGATGTCTGCAAAACCTTCCAAGGTTCACCAGTGTCCTTTCAAACAGAAGATGCCCCTGCCAGCTTCTGGCACAGTTTTGGACATTGACGGTCCCAGCAAGACCTCTTCTGAGAGCTCGCTTACGTCTTCGTCATCTGGGGAGAGTAAGTCATTCCTTCACTGTGGTTAGAAATGCTACCTGTGTTTCAAAATGTATTCACAAGTTGCTGCAAACCACATAATATGAGCAAAGCTGAAGTATGAGAGAGAATAAACTTGTGAGAGAATAAACTTGCTTATTAAAGAAAGTTGTAAGCAAACAAAGGGGGACAGTCAGGCTAAGAATTGTAGTGAGATATGTTTGCACATTGCCTTGAAAACCCTACAGGGTTGCCATAAACCAGCTGAGACTTGACAGCAGATCACATACTTGTATTTGCACCAGTATATAAGCCCCAACAGTACATTGTTCACGTGATTTTTTTTTGCAATCAGCTTGCTAAAGTCAGGGATGCTTGAAGGTAGTTTATCTGCCCAAGCAACAGCCATGCCACCGCAGCAGTGCCACAGGGCTTGGCATGAGTCCAGCTGGTGGCAGCCCAAGCTCATGATAGCAAGACAAGTCCCAGTAGAGCATCAGCAAAACTCTCCCTCTCCCCACCTCCCACAATTATTTTACTCCAAGAAATCACTTGGGGGGCTTAGATGGAGAGCTGGCCTTAAATGAAGTTCCCTGGGCTGACAAGGCTGTGCCCCCCATTTGCCAATCTTAGCTTTTTCTTTCCCTTTCATATGGGTTTCTTAAAGCTGCTGAAGAAGAAGAAGAAGAAGAAGAAGAAGAAGAAGAAGAAGAGGAAGAAGAAGAAGAAGAGGAAGAAGAAGAAGAAGAAGAAGAAGAAGAGGAAGAAGAAGAAGAAGAAGAAGAAGAAGAGTTGGATTTATATCCCCCCTTTCTCTCCTGTAAGAAGACTCAAAGGGGCTTACAAATTCTTTTCCCTTCCCCCCCCCCTCACAACAAACACATTGTGCCAGATGCATTGGAACTGAGAAGGCTCTGGCACAACTTCTTAACTACCCCAAGATCACTTAACTTCAAAGTGTATTGGATTGGAATGCACAGACTAATCTAGTTCCCCAGATAAGCCTCCATAGCTAAAGTGGCAGAGTGGGGAATCAAACCTGGTTCTCCAGATTAGAGTGCATCTGCTCAACCACTACACCACTGCTGAGAGAGATAAATGGGAAAAGAGCATGCTTTCCCTTTTGTCTCCATGCCCTCCAGTTTAGGCACCACTTAAGAGGGGAGCCGGAGAAGCATGGCAGGGGAAAAACAAAGCTCTTTCTTTTACTTGCTCACAAGGGGTTGGGTCCAGACAACCTTTTTGTTCACACTAAACCAATGCCTGTCTATACTGTAGCCCCCATCCAACATGCATGCCTAATCCAATCCAAGACCTTTATTGGCATCTAGGCTTTAAAATAACACATACAATTTTTTAAAAAAAATATAAAATTTAAAATAAATAAAAGATATATGACATTGCATGGAGTTAAAAAGCAAAGAGAATACAATAATAAAAAGAACCAGAGTAAAAATTAGTCCCCTTTCTTTGGAAGATGGAGCGTAATGACTTCCTGCAGAAATTTAGCTACACTCTCTCACATTTCTAAGATGGGGTTATGTAATAAGATCACTTTGGAACTATCAGAAAACTCTGCTCTCTGTCTTAAAATGGGGTTTATACACTTTGCTCGAATTTCATCATAAAATGGGCAATAGAAGAAAGTATGCTTTATCAGTTTCAGGGCAACCAAGCTTACAGGGGCAGAGTGTTTCTATATAAGCAACATTCTGGAATCTTCCATAGAGGAGAGCAGATGGCAAGGTGTTGAACCTGGCCATGGAAAAGGCCTTCGGCAATTTGGATTTTGAAGTAAAGCATGCAAGTCCCATTATTTCCAGCAGAACATTTTATGCAGCAAAGGCAGGACTCCAAAGAGGTGGCATAGGAATACTGTAAATCAGCCAATCAAGGTAATCCCATCCTCTTGTTTTCACCAGCTGGAAAGATGGTTGGATCCAACCCAATGTGTTCCTCTCCTTCTATTTCAGCCATTTCCATCATTGGGCAGAGGGGATAGAATGGCCACTTGTGAAGTGTGGAAGAAGGAGGCAAATCTCTTCCCCAAAGTGGCTCACCAGGACAGAGAGCTGCCAGTCATTGTTTCTGCACAGGCAACACAAATGGGTGAACTCATGTTGCCTGTGTCACTGTTTGCATGGTGGGTGCAGGGGCCACCCAGGGACCACTGCAATCCGGGCATCAGGATGCAGCAGGGTTTGCACAGGAAATGCTATGTTTCCCTGTGAATCAGACATCCAAGCATCCTCCCATGTGAGAATCCCCCCACTCAAGAACACCCCCCACATACACACACACACACACACACACACACACACACACACAAACATACCGGCTCCCTAACCGTGGCTGTCTACAGACTCCACCATAATGGTGGATGGAAGGGGTGGGGGAATAGAACACTTCCTGCTTGCCATAGCTTGCACAGGCAAGCAGGAGGCATCTGAAAACTGGGTTAAAGGGGAAAAGTCGCTAATTTAGCGACTTTCTGGGTTCAGCAAAAAAAAAAATCTGGGGGGTGAGTTCTGTGGGAACTTCTCCCCATCACACTTTTTTCACACCCCTTAACCTGTTATATTTTGCCTGTGCAGAATCACCCAAAGAGGGCAGTATCCTCTTTCACGTCCGCTGCCTCCTCTGAGTTTCAATGCTCAGTTTGGGTAGTTTCCATTTATGCTTCAATCTGGAGGCCTCGAGTTTAATGTATGAAGCTTTGCCTGCCCTTCAGAGATCTGAGTGGTGGGCATGCATAGAGGCTAAAATACTTACTCTAGGTTGGTTGGTGAGGCTTTGGCAATGTTACCAGCCAATGAAATCCTTCAGAATTTTAAAAGGAGGCTGATTGACCAAGAGCATCAGAATCTAACGAGAGAAGCCAATAAGTTCTGTTCCTCGCTCTACTTAGGAATCCATCCCAAGGTAGTGTTGGAATTTGGTTGAATATGGATCAGCCTAGTCCTGTGTGTGAGTGCAGTAAAGAAGCTCTTCCAAACAAATATATGCAAAAAAGGAAAAAAACTTACATTTATTTCAGGTAACTTCGGATCACAAGCATTGTTCCATGTGAAAAGTAGATAGATAGAAACCCTAGTCTAAAGAGATAACTTCCCTATAACAAGTGGGCATCCTAACACCCCATCAGATATGCACAAGTATGAATTGCTTCTGTGGGAAAGCCCCAAGAGGAGAAGGGAGCCACTACATTGTGCTCAGTACAAAGGAGAAGAAGAAAGAAAATGGCTGCAGGGTGAAGGAGAAGGAGTTGGTGGGCAGAGCCTAGACATGAAGAGCAAACAATAGAACAGCTTAGTGCTACATAGCGCCCCCCCCCCCCATTGTCCAGGCATGCAGAAGATGCTTATTCCAACCTTGTATGGCAAAGTACTTATACCAACTAACAGAGTCCAATCAGCACCGAGCCTTCATATGCATGAGATGTAATGTACTATTATCAGCTTTGTTGCAAGGCAGACAGTTAAAAATTCCCCATTATGAGAGAAATTGCATATGCACCATGAACTGTGTAGAAACGCTTAAGCATGTGCATTTGTGCCCCTTCCGCACACACAAAATAATGCGTTTTCAAACCACTTTCACAACAGTTTGCAAGTGGATTTTGCTATTCCGCACAGCTTCAAAGAGCACTGAAAGCAGTTTGAAAGTGCATTATTCTGCATGTGCGGAATGAGCCTGTGAGACAACTAGACTAAAATTTTTGCAACCAGTTCTGTTAAAGAGGATGAGAGAAATTGGAGTAATAAAAGAAAGATGGGAGAAGAGGCTAGAAAGAATGAACCTGCTGCTGCTTACTTAAGAAACAAAGAAAGAAACTCATGGGGAGGGAAGGAAAAAAGGGAAAATGTTTAATTTGGATGAAACATAAAGTTTGCAATATGTTTGTAAGAAACCAGTCCAAATATACCAATAAAAATTATATTTAAAAAAAAAGTTCTGGTAAAGAAAAAAATCTATTGGACCAACAAAAAAATTATACTTGTTAAATAATTAGGTTGATAATATAACTGAGACAACAGCCAAATTCCTGTGTCTCACTATTGAGATGCGTCCACAAAAGAAGAGTAAGACTTTTATAGTACCGCAGCCGATTCTCAAGATCTGTCATGTCATATAAGGGGGTGGGGGGAGTGTCTGATATGCCAATAAAGGTTGACTTGACAAAAGTTTCCATTCTTGAAAGTGCACATTGCTAAGTGTTGTATACATCTTTGAACCTACTATTCATATTTATTTAAAGCTGTATTGAAACCCATTTACAGCATGAATTTCTTGTGACCATGAAATCCGCCAGTTAATTCTGTGTTATCACACTGACTTCTTGTTTGCCTTGCACCTATTCAACTGTCATTTGCAGTAGATTGTGAGAGCAAATGCCGTCTCATTCTTCACTTTACAATCCTATGTCTGATCCCCATTTAACCTCCACCATCACAAGAGTAAAAGCCACCATCCCAAAGGAGTAGGATCCTTTACTGCGGTCAATCTAATTGCCTTTTTAATATCTTCTCCCCCTTCACTGTCTCTTTCTTCTTCTTGCAGGCTGTCCCAGAGAGGTCCAGACAACCATGAAATTTGTGTGGCACACTTCCAAGTACTGGTTCAAACCGAGCATCACACGAGACCAGGGTAAAATAAAGCATAAGGACCAATTTTGGGGGGAGGCAGTATATCTCAAACATTAGAATTTGCCTTGCTGGAGCAGAGTAATAGCCTAGATGCATTGACAAATGTTATGGGATGCTTTGGAGGGGAGAAAGGGTTGCCTTGGCAAGAAGCAAAAAACCCAAGTAGGAGGGTTTGCATAACTTTGCTCCTGCCTGTTGCTTTCTCTCTGTGGCCTCTTGTTGGTATTTGCAAGTGTCTGTCACAATTCTGGAATGCTCCAGGGGTGGGGATTTCAGGATTTCAAAGAGTTAATATTTGTTTGTATGTAAACAGGATGCTGAGGTGATATGGTAATCAGTTGACCTGTTGATGTCAGAATCCCAAAAACACACGCAAACTCCTGTTGAAGAACAATAGTTTTTAATGATGTTGGATCTTCCCTGGTCAAAGTCAGTACTGAGAATTGCCCGCACAAAACCCTATAGTTAAAACAACTTGCACCTCCCAGCCTGGGAAAGCGCACCTAAAAGTTACCATAAGAACGATAACATGAGATGGTCAGGCAGTGACCTTGGGCACCACCTGGTACTGCATAACATCCTACAGAAACAGTGGAAAGACAGTTAGAAATGCATTTAACCCATTCCTCCACCCCCCTGTGCATTTAGAAAGCAGCAAAAGCAAAACCCATAACAACAGGCCTCCTGACAGTTGATTAGCTATTGGTCAGTCAGATAGCCATTGCTTACATATTAGTGAGCAGGTCCATCAGAAATTATAAAGACAACTTGTTTTGTCTGTTCTAGCAGAATAGAATAGAACTGAACAGAATGGACCAGAGAATAAACTAAGCATATTGTTGTTACTGAAATATGTGACAGAGCAGTATAACATTTATTGGTTTTTTATTCTATGTCATCCCATCCTTTAAGTAAGTAAACATTTATATAAAGCAACTCATATCTCTGGCTCTCTTCTTCTTACTAGATGCTGCTTTTGTATCTCTGATAGTTAGGTATCTCTTTATAAGTCCTCCTCCAACCCTCTTTCCCCTCCCTGGCAGGGGAACTCTCAACCAACACTTATCTGAAAGTGCTTTATGCTCTCCCCATTGGAGGCAAACACAGACTTGCGTATTTCATATTTGACTCACAGCATTTTCGTTCTGTCCTTTGATCCCAGTTTCTGGATACTTAAGAATGGAAATGCTTGGGCCAGGAATGAGCAGAGAAAAATAAAAACAAACAAACAAACAAATTAACCGGGCAGACTTCTTCTATGGGAGGACAGCATTTGGGGACAGAGAAGGGACTGAAGCGCCTTTCCCACCTTGCTTATTTTACTCCTGCACCTCCCTATGAGATTCTAGCCATATGTCTGGTTTTTTTTTTTGGAAGGCTGTCCCTTAGAAAAGGAAGGGATGCTATTCCTGTTTACAGTAGGAGACTGGAATAATGAGTATAAATTACAGGTGGAAAGGTACCAGCTGAACATTAGGATTTCTTTTTTTGTACTGTAAAAGTATTTCAGCCGTGGAACTGGCTGCTGAGGGAGGTGGTGGTGAGCTCCCCTTCACTGGCAATCTTTAAGCATCAACTGGATGAACACTCGTCAGGGATACTCTAAACCAGAGGTGTAGCTGGGCTTTTTCACCACCACCACCCTGTGGCACCCCCCCCCCATGGCGGCGTCCCACTCCCACTCCTACTCCCACTTACTTTAGAAAACAGAGCAGGCTGGAGAACAGGTCTTCCTGTTCTGGTGGGAGCTACATTTCCCAGGGTCTCCGGGGAAATGTAGTTCCCACCAGAACAGGGAAGGCCTGTTCTCCAGCCTGCTCGGTTTCCTAAAGTAAGTGTGGGGGGGCGCCGGGGGGGCGCCACTGGAGGGCGGGGGAGAGGGGGAGGGGCTGGGGGATTTTGCGCCCCCCACGTGATCCAACTCCGTGCGCCCGGTGCGTCGCTCACCCCCTGTCCCCTGGGAGCTTCGCCGCTGCTGTAAACTGATCCTGCATTGAGCAGAGGGATGGACTAGATGACCTTGATGGAGCCTTCCAACACTATGATTCTGTGATTTTATTATTTTGCCCCTCCTTTTTGAATGGGTAATTTGCCCTTGATGAAATGTAGTCATAAAATGACATTCTTCTTTGGATAATCTTCCCCTCTCTTCTACAACATGTGTTCACATAGCCATTCAGCTGCTGATGGATGAACCTCCTGGTACTTTCATCTTGCGAGACAGCACCTCTTTCCGCGGTTCCTTTGGACTGGCCATGAAAGTCTTCAGCAGCAAAACAGGTACTGAGAATTCTCTTAGTAGGGAGGGAAACATCTATTCACAGAGAGGCTCTACTTCAAAACTAGGCAGGGATCAACTGACCACCATAAGGGTTTTGTATATGTTGAAGATGTCTGTGATTAAAGGTTCACAGTCCCAGTGCTGGCAAGAAAGAAGGGAAAGGGGTAGACAGAAAGGAAGATTAGAATATACCGGAGTATTCCAGTTTATGATCTCTGATGCAAATAGGTTTTTTCCTGAATTAAAATTAGAGCTGCATCTCAGGCCCATTATGCATGGCTGATTCCGCATGGGTCAAAAACAGCAGTGTGAAAATGGTGTAAAAGGGTTTAAAACGGGGTAAAAGGGTTTATACTGTTTTCACACCATTTTCACACCGCTGTTTTTGGCCCATGCGGAATCAGCCCATGAAACACTTACTTCAGGGCTTTTTGCTGAGCAGTAGGGTTGTAGTGGGGTCTCCTCGTGTTTCTCTGTGTACCCGCGAGGAGGTTTGCTACTACTACTGCACAGCTTGCTTGCTGAAGTTTCCAGGGCCTCTGCTTTTCCTTGTTCTCTTAACTCTGCCCATCAACTTGCTGTTGAGGTCACACAGGCACAAGATTGCTGGCTTTGTTAAAGCTCTGTAAATTGCAATTATATCATTATTGCTGTTATTGGAGTTATACTGATATTATAGTCCCTTTCCAAAAATAATCCCCCCAAGTGAAAGAGGCAAAGCTGTTCCCTGGACCACCCTCTGCTGAAGAAGGGGACCATGTCCTAGAACGGATATTCTTCTACACACACACACACACATACACACACAACACACACACACTGCCACAGGAGGAGAGAGATTTGTTATTTCAATATCCCTTGGTATTTTGATATTCCTGCATCAAATCTACCCCCACATTCCCTTCCTGTCACCCCTGTAGTGCATGGGGGGAGGGGGGTGGATTCACACCATCCCCGGAAAAGGGGAGCTGAGTGCATGGGAACAATGGGTGGATGGTGGGACCAAGCACTCTCTGTTATTATTATATTGAGATATTGATCTATTGATATGAGAATTTAGAGGTCAGTGTGCTTTGACTAAGCCCATGTGATTGAGCTTCTTTTCTTTGGCTTATGCTTGTTGGCTACCAAATATATTGACTGGATGAGTAGGAAGCACAAAGGAACTGTCAACATGGAAGAGGGGTGAGGAGGAAGACAGTACAAGCGTGAAGCTAGGTAGATTTTCAAAGCAAATTCCTTTTATTCCAATAGTTCAAATGTGTAGCAAAATTTCTGTTGTAGAATTACTTCTTAAAAACTTTTTATCAGAGTCATATCTATGGAAAATAGCATCCATGGCAACCCTGCCTCTGGCATCGGCATGCCTCTTGGGTACCCAATGAGAGGGTCAGGCCTTCTGTTGACTAGCCATGGGTCTTGTTGCTGGCTCTGGGCAGCGGAAGCCTCTCACTGAATCTCAGCTTATTGTGGGGCAGACGTGGCACCCCCAGTGACTGAGCAGTGCTAAGGGACTATAGGGCAGGCAGAGCAAGGCTAGGCCTGCAGCAGGTGGGTGGACAGGCAGGGATGGTGGCCACCTTCAAGTGGCACTCAGGGCATGTGTCATGCCTGTCATACCTTAGTTATGCCACAGCTTTTTATATCACCTCCCTGTTTGAAGAATATACAAAGCAGTGTTCATTGACTGCATCTTAAGCATTAATCTTAAAGATTCAAGCACTGACTTATTTGCTGCAAATTTCCATAAGGAAAAAATAAGAAACAATTTTGAAGTGACTTTAAAAGCTGACCATCTCTTTGTCTTCAAGAGATGGTCAGCTTTTAAAGTCACTTCAAAATTAAATTTTGCAGAACTTCAGTTGTGAAGCACCTGGATGTATATGTTTAAAAGTTTCAGCCTTCGCTGTTTCTCTTCTATAGGGGGGAATCATGGTCCTGATTCCATCAGACACTTCCTCATTGAGTCTTCCAACAGAGGAGTTCATCTTAAAGGGGCTGATGAAGAACCCTATTTTGGTAAGACAACTATGACAAGACTGCATTATAAATCTGTGACCAGAGGCGTTCCTCCCATTGGGCAAAGTGGGCAGTTGCCCAGGGCGCCTCCTTGTGGTGGGGTCCAAGAATGCAGGTTCGTTTGTGGGTTTTTTTGTATTTTCCGTTTTTGGCCTGCAGGAGGCGCGGTTTTTAGGCTAGCAGCACCAAAATTTCAGGGATTTTTCGAGAGACTCTCCTGATAATATCACCCAGGTTTGGTGAGATTTTGTTTAGGGGGTCCAAAGTTATGGACTCCCAAAGGGAGTGCCCCATCCTCCATTTTTTTCCAATGGAAGCTAATAGAAGATGGGGCTACACGTTTGAGGGTCCATAACTTTGGACCCCCTGAACCAAACTTCACCAAACCTGGGTGGTATCATCAGGAAGGTCTCATGAAGATACTCTGAAATTTTGGTGCTGCTATCTTAATAATTGCACCCCTAAATTTCCCCAGATTCTCCTTTTAAATACACCCCCTTCCTGCCAATGCTTGTTTTCTTTCTTTCTTTTATTCTCTCAATGCCTAATAAAGGTTGCTGTTGTTGTTGTTGTTAAATCCACCCCCTTCGGCATGGATTTAAAGGGAAAATTTGAGGTTCCCAGTTTAAACATTGGAAGTGATGCTGTTTCAGGGTGGGGAAGAATCCTTCCCAAAATAACATCACTTTCAATGTTGTTTAAACTGGGGACCCCAGATTCTCCCTTTAAGGTGGATTTAAAAGGAGAATCTGGGCTCCCTAGTTTAAACACCATTGAAAATGATGCTGTTTGGGGGTGGATTCCAGCATCACTTGTTTAAACTAAGGAGCCCAGATTATCCATTTAAATCCACCTTAAAGGGAGAATCTGGGGTCCCCAGTTTAAATAACATTGAAAGTCATGCTGTTTCCCCCAATTGGGAGGACTGGATGCAACACCATAAAATGTTTTCATAGCAGTAATAAAACATTTTGAAAGCATTTTGAAAATGTTTTTAAAAAATTATTTCTGCCCATTGCTGTGTTCAGATTTGTGAGTTGGGGCATGTTCTATAATATGATGGTGACTTTGAAAAGACCTGGTGGAAAAAAATCATTGTTTGGTCACGGTGGGGGAAGGTGGCCACCCATTGGGGGGGGGGGCATCAAACTCAGGTTTTGCCCAGGGCTCCAGTTTGCCTAGATATGCCACTGTCTGTGACCCTGTTGCATCCACGTATCTTATTGTTACAGGCTCAGGTTGCACTTCTGAGATCTCTGTACAACATAATTTTGACAGGAATTTTTCTGTGGTGACACCTCACCTTTGGAACTCCCTCCCAATTAGAGATGCCAGCCTCTAGGGGATCCCCCAGAATTACAATTAGGGATGCCAGCCTCCTGGGGATCCCCTGGAATTATAACTCATCTCCAGACTATAGAGGTCAGTTCCTTTGAAGAAATTGGGTGCTCCAGAAAGTGAACTCTATGGCATTGTACCCTGCTGGGGTCCCTGTCCTCCCCAAGCTCCACCCCAAAATCTCCAGGAGTTTCCCAACCAGGATTTGGCAACCCTACTCCACCATTCCCCACTGGTGGCCAAGGGGCACCTGGCAACCCTACTGTCATGGTATGTGAAAAAAGAGGGTTCATCTCCTAGGTCGCAGATAGCTGAGTCAGCAACAAGGAAGGAGATAGAGAGTCTGGAGTAACTTGTGATAGTCAACCTTTAATGTGATTGGTGCAAGAGACTGTGACTCTGTTCCTATGGAAGACTGCTGCTGGTCAAAGTGTTGGCTTGAACATTATAAAGGCAGTGTATAGAAGTCTGTATGTCCCTTGAGGTTTCTTACTTATCTTAGTATCTTAGTGCTTAGTCCTGTGTAGCTTAAGAACTTTGTACAGTGTTTGTATGCTGCAACTATCAAGTAAAGCCTTCCTGTGGAAAGAACATCTCATGTGAAGTGTCTTAGTCCAAGAAGGTGGGAGACTGCTGAGTGTATGCAGTTGGACTACTAGACCTCCTTGTCTGCTATGGGTAGCTCCGCTCTACTCTGCTGATACCTACTCCCACTTGACAGTCGCCTGCCACCCAGCTTGCAGTCTCTTCTGTGCTAGGACAAAATGTTTCTTTCTTTTTTTTAACTCAGGCTTTTCATTAGGGGTTTTATCTTTCCAGCAGTTTTATGGTCCTCTTCTGGACACAGATATGTTGTGTTTGTAGTTTTATGCTGTTTTTAAGTCCCTGGGCTTAAAAAAAAAAGGCTTGTCTGTTGGCTTGTTTGTTTTTATATTAATCGAGGACTTTCATTGCTTGCCACCTTGAGAAGGCTTTTGGAGAGGTGGTGTGACAGACTGCACAGGAAATGTGAGTTTAGTAAATGCAGAGCTGTCTAAAGCAGAGTAAGTTTACATTCAGAGTGAGGCATAAAGGCCTATAAAGCCACCTGATTTGGTTGTGATAACCCTGCACTCTGATTGGGTGAACGAGTTGATGTCACACAGAGAAGAAGAAGAAGAAGAGTTGGATTTATATCTGCCCTTTCTCTCCTATAGGAGACTAAAAGGGGCTTACAAACTCCTTTCCCTTCCCCCCTCACCCAGCCTGGCGTGTGTTGGAGTGTACAGGCTAATCTGAATTCCCCAGATAAGCCTCCACAGCTCAGGTGGCAGAGCGGGGAATCAAACTTGGTTCCTGCAGATTAGAGTACATCTGCTCTAAACCACTACACCACTGCTGGTGGTGGAGAATATCTTCCTGTGAAGAACTATCTGAGGGGGTTTTGGACCTGGAATCGGTTGAGTGTACATCTAACTTGTCTCCCTAAGTGTGTCTCTTATGCTGCATCGAGACTGGGCAGATTACTATCGAAACAATGGCCTTGTTAAGGGCATTTAAAGTCTGGCTTCAGATCCAGTTTTTTCAATCTGCCTCTAGTCTTGTATACTTACCTCTTATGGAGTCAACATCCTCACATGTTGAGTGAGCATCTGCCTGTCAAACCTTTGTTTTATAAGCCAACTATTTTTAAATAAACTATAGTTTTGTATGATGTCTGATCCCACCCAGCATGGTGTGGTGGTTAAGAGCAGGTGGACTCTAATCTGCAGAACTGGGTTTGATTCGCCACTCCTCCATCTGAGTAGCAGACTCTTATCCAGTGAACTGGATTAGTTTCCTTGCTCTTACACATGAAGCCTGCTAGGTGACCTCTGAACTCTGCCAGCCCAGCCTTCAACACAAGGTGTCTATTGTGGGGAGAGGAAGGGAAAGGGTTTGTAAATCCTTTTGAGTCACCTTATGGGACAGAAAGGGAGGTATAAATCCAAACTCTTCTTCTCTTCCTTTTTCAAACCCATCTAAGGCAGTTCCATTGATGTATTTATTGTGAATGAGTTCTCATGTTTTCTTTCAAAGCTGTTCCTTGTTTGAAGAGACAAGTAAAACAAGTAAGGTTTATAAATGCTTGTAATGCCTTTCTTTTTGCCCTATCTCTTTACTGTAGGAAGTCTCTCTGCATTTGTCTATCAACACACCATCATGCCTTTAGCATTACCTTGCAAACTGGTGATCCCTAGCCAAGGTATGTTTGTGAATTGAAGCAACTAATTACATCTAGTATCTCCTTGGGAGACCTACTTCAGAATGCCTTTGCCCAAATGTATTTCAGTCCTCATGGACTGAACTGAAACTAAATTGCTGCAGATTGTAAGGAACAAACCTATTATCAGAATCTGACGCTGGGATTTAATATAGGCAGCTACTGGGTATAGTGTGCATTCAGACTGCTGAAGCACTGAAGGGTATGAAGCCAATGGGCAACAGGGACAGCTGCTCAGGGATCCCTGCTGAGAGGGGCAACCACCCATTGCCCCGCTCCCTCAAAGGAGGGGGTAGCAGAGCAAATTCCTGCCACACTTGTGGCTGCTGCTGCTGGCAACTGTCTTCCAATTGCCAGAGATACCTCCCATTCACTTCACCTGGAGCAAAGGACCTTCTCTTGCTTGGTCCTGGTATGCAGTTGGCACTGGCCTTTTCTGCAGTTGTGGTCTCCATCACATTGAGTGTTAATTCCCTTCGAGTTGGATTCTCAGTTATGCACACATTTCCCCCCTCCGGAACTCACTGCACCTCAGATCAGAGAATCTCCACAGTTTCTGAAACTTCCTCTCCTTGTGCAGGGAGTGCAAAGGGAAACACCACCACATGTTTTGTTTTCTTTGGGTTTCTCGTTCCTCCCTACCTTCCCCCACCCACTCAACAACAGTTTCTTCTGCTCTTCTAACCACTAAAAGAAAGAGCCCCCAAACAGAAAGTAGTAATGACAAATATAAAAGGTGAGAGGAGGGAGTGGGTGGCAAGACAGGGAGGGATCACGAGCCAGGTCTCTTCCCTGCTCCTCTCAGTGGCTTCTCAATTCTGGAGGTCTGTCCAAAAGAAAAGAGCTGCTGTCTCGATCTTTCCAAATTGCCTGCCAGTTTCAGAGTGAGGAAGAATGAGACCATGTTTGTCCTTTAAATTTTCACTCTGACATAAAGCTGAAATGGTCTAGCAAATTAATGCTAGACCACAGATGGAACCAAAAAAGGGGGGCAGCAGGCAACCTCCCCAGACAGAAGTTGTACAGAGAGAATGAGGAAGCAGGGGGTGGGCAAAATGGTGGACTGGGTCTGCTAGGAACACTTTGCAGCAAGAGAATCTTGAATGTAAACAACAACAAAAAACTGAGAGGAAAACCCATTATGAAGCAAACAGCCCTGGGGTAAGCAGTGCATGCATAAAGGGCCACTGATTCTGCGACGTTATCCTGACTTTTGCCCAGGGCCTCAAAATCACCCCTGAGTACATGCAGTGTCAGGTGCTACAAGTACTCCAGGTTGACCAGGATTGAATGCAGGGATTTGGCTTTTTGCTTAACCTCGTTAACAGAATATTACATTTATTTGTGTGTGTATGTGCGTGTGCGTGTGTGTGTGTGTTGTGTGTGGTGTGTGTGTGAGAGAGAGAGAGAGAGAGAGAGTGAGAGAGAGAGAGAGAGAGAGAGTGTGTGTGTGTGTGTGTGTGTGTGAGAGAGAGAGAGAGAGAGAGAGAGAGAGAGAGAGAGAGAAGGTCCAGTTAATGCTTTTAAACTTGGGCTTACTGAGCTGGAAGTGGATAAAGATGCTCATAGACCTGGTGTGATTTTTCCCCTTCTCCCTTATTCAGATTTGGTTGTTGGAGAGGAGAATACTGCCTTGGGCTCAGAAGCTACCCTTCCCCTTCCAAAGAAAGCAGCTGGTATGTGTCCAGAGTGCTTGTTCATTTTCATTGCCTATTTTATAAACAGTTTAAATGTTGTGGCTTGATGCTTTATGATGTCGCTCTTCTTTTTGGAAGCCTCTATTTAGATCTTCAAATTGAGCAATGGAATACAAGTGTCCTAAATCAGGGTTCCACGACCTTTGAGCCTGTGTGCCCATTTGGAATTCTGACACAGGTCAGTGGGCGCAGCAACCTGCCACAAAATGGCTTCCACAGGTGGCAGAGTCAGCCACAAAATGATGTCCACAGTTTAACTTAACACAGGATAAATCCTTGTGCTGTGCAAGCCACTGCTGCCAAAGCAACATTTAAAAAAGTCTACACAGCTGACCAAATCTCCAATAGAAGGCTTGCTTGGCAAAAGCCTCCACACTTCTAAAAAAGCTTGGTGGGTGCCAAAAAAAGGTATCGGTAGGCACCATGGCGCCCACAGCAAACATTTTGGGGACCCCTGTCCTAAGTAAGTAATGTACGACTGAGGAGGTGGCACTGTTGAAAGGAGAGAAATGAGATATAGATAATATGGCTTCTGCCAAGGTTATGCTTTCGCTAGGGAAAGATCACATTTACCCATTGTGCAAATCACAATGTTATGTAATTGGGAAATTGTCTTTTCTCTTCCCACCCCTCTCTCAAAAATACAGAGATGTAGCTGAATAGGAATGTGCCTGAGGCGCACTCTGTGTTTTCCACACAACCCTCTCCCCTGCAGCCCCTCACCCCACAGCCCCTCCCCCACGCCGCCACACACACACACACACACACCCAATGCTTACCTTTTCCAGCCAGCAGAAATCAGCTTTCTGCCGGCTGGTAAAATGGGCCACTCTGGCTGGTGGGGCGAGGCCAGGCCTGGTGAGGCAGGGGAAGGGGGAAGGGAGTGGGGCGATTTTTGTGCCCCCAGGCATGCGCCCAGTGCAACGTGCCCCACCATCACCTTGTAGCTACACCACTGCAATAATACCTTCCCTACTGTTGCAGCTGGCTCTCTGTGTGATAGGGTTGCCAGCTCCGGGTTGGGAAATACCTGGAGATTTGGGGGGTGGAGCCTGGAGATGGCAAGGTTTGGGGAAGAGAGGGACGTCAGCAGGGATTACTATGCAATCTACCCTCCAAAGCAGCTATTTCCTCCAGCGGAACCAATCTTGGTCATCTAGTGATCAATTGCAATAACAGGAGTTCTCCAGGTGCCACCTGGAGGTTAGCAACTCTGCTGTGTGCCTACCAGTGGCATCTGATGAAACTAGCATAGAAGCTTTCTGATTATCTAAATCAAACATCTTGCCACTGAAAGTCCTTCCCTCTGTGATACACCTCTGAAGCTGCCAGCCACAGATGCAGGCGAAACGTTAGGAACAAGATCCACCAGACCACGGCCACACAGCCCGGAAAACCCACCACAACCACTGTGTAATGTCTGCTTTAATGGGGCAGCTGAACATCTCCTCTGCACATTCTTCAATGCTGCTTGCTTGTTTTGGGGGTCAGTACAGAGAAGACCTCCCCCGATCTCATGGAAATGGGTAAATAGCTTCTTAGAAGCCAATACATCTATTTTTTTAAAAAAGATTCACAAACCTTCATTTTAATTGTCCATAAAACTAAGAGCCTTTATCTGGTCCCTTTGGAAATTTGGCAGAGAAGATCGTTTGCCCGAGGGCTACTGCCTTTGAACCTTTCATCCAAACTAAATGGACAGCCAATAGGTTACAGCCAGAAATGTGTTTCCTATTGAATCCAATGGAAACAAAGACTAATGGAAGAATGACAATGAACATTTTGTCAGGAAAACATCCATCTTAAGAGAATCTTCTAGATTTAGCGAGCTGGCCAAGGGGCAGGCTGTTAGGGGCATTTTTGGATTATTGCTTAAATATTTTTGGATTATTTGGATTATTGCTTATCTTCAAAGATAAGCCCAGCCCAGTTCTAATTAGAGCATGGATGCAGTTGAGAAACTTGCTGGGGGGGATGGGTGAACAGCTCATTCCGGCTGGGAAGGGGCAATTTGTTCCAAGCCAAGAAGGTTCAACAAGGTCAACATTTTCCATAAAGAGCCTTCAGTGTAACAGGTAGGATTCCCCTACCCCACCTTACCCCCACCCCCTGCCAGAGAGAATTTTGCTTTACTCTTTGAAACCGAAGACCTTCAGAAACAATTATGCCATGTAGGATTTCAGTGTGTATGTAATGAGTTAGCTTTGTTATTTTCTCTGTCTCTGTTATTGCCAAGCTGTAACTCGGTTTGATTTTAAACATCTTTTTAAATTTTCTCAGTAAAGCTCTATTTTGCTTTTAAGCGTTGTGAGTTTACTGGCCAAACCCAGAAGGGCTTGGTTTCGTCACTGACAGTGGTTGGCCTTTGGCCACTACACATGTGTAATAAAAATAAAAACAACAACAACAAATGAACAAACGAAGCTTTGAAAACACTAACCTACCCCTATATAAAAAAATTTCAGGGTAAAAATTCTTTGTTGTTCCTAGGAGATCTTGTCTGCAACATTACTGTGCCCCTACCTGACAAGACAACAAAGGCATGTTATCCTGCTCCTCTGGCACACCTGATCCTTTAAAAAAATCTATTTTAAAAAAAATAGTGTACAACTTCAGTGTGGAAATGGGTACCCAGCTATGTTTCTTTTGGGTGTGGAACATTCACTGCTGCAGCGTTTCACCATTTTGAGAGACATTTCCTGTTTTCATTTCTAAAGGCCAGTGGTAGATCATGGCGGCTACAATTGGTCAGTAATTTTCTCTTCTTCTGCTTCTCCTTCTCTTGGGCTTGCAGTTTGCAATCTCCTGTATCTGCGTTCTGTGACCATGGAGACTCTCACCGGCAAAGCAGCAGTCCAGAAAGCAGTGTCTTCCACTTTTGAACTGGAGACTTTGCCCACCCCCACTGTTGTCCATTTCAAAGTCACCGAGCAAGGAATTACTTTGACAGACATCCAGAGAAAGTAAGGAGACTGATTTGGGACACCCTGCTGTTCTATTCAGGTGAAATGTCTGAGATGGGAAATGTCAGAAGTCAAGCATTTTGGTCCCTCAAGAACCAGTTAGATTCTAGATTTAGCAGATTCTAGATTTAGCAGAGTGCACAAGGCTGTTGTGGGCAGGAAAGCCCCCTTTTAATGCCTCCATGTTCCAGGATCAAAAATAATGCAGAACCTTTTGTCTATCCAAACTAAGGCCGTTTCCGCACGGCCCGTAAACGACGGCCTGGGGGTGGTAAAAACGCCGCCCCCAGGCCGCCGTTCGCACAGGCGCCGTTCGCACAGGCGACCTGAATGCGCTTCCCTCCCCCCAGGGCGGCGTCAGGCCGCCCTAAACAACAACCTTTTAAAGGGTTGTTGTTGGGGAGGAAGCGTCTTCCCGGTCCGCCGGGAAGACGCTGTCTCCCTCCTCCGTCGGACTCACGATGTCCTCGTTGTCGCCTGCTGGCCGTGGAAGCCCCGCCCCCCCCCACCCCCCCCCCCCCCAAACCCCCCCCCCCCCCACCCCCCCCCCCCCCCACCCCCCCCCCCCCCCACCCCCCCCCCCCCCCACCCCCCCCCCCCCCCACCCCCCCCCCCCCCCACCCCCCCCCCCCCCCACCCCCCCCCCCCCCCACCCCCCCCCCCCCCCACCCCCCCCCCCCCCCACCCCCCCCCCCCCCCACCCCCCCCCCCCCCCACCCCCCCCCCCCCCCACCCCCCCCCCCCCCCACCCCCCCCCCCCCCCACCCCCCCCCCCCCCCACCCCCCCCCCCCCCCACCCCCCCCCCCCCCCACCCCCCCCCCCCCCCACCCCCCCCCCCCCCCACCCCCCCCCCCCCCCACCCCCCCCCCCCCCCACCCCCCCCCCCCCCCACCCCCCCCCCCCCCCACCCCCCCCCCCCCCCACCCCCCCCCCCCCCCACCCCCCCCCCCCCCCACCCCCCCCCCCCCCCACCCCCCCCCCCCCCCACCCCCCCCCCCCCCCACCCCCCCCCCCCCCCACCCCCCCCCCCCCCCACCCCCCCCCCCCCCCACCCCCCCCCCCCCCCACCCCCCCCCCCCCCCACCCCCCCCCCCCCCCACCCCCCCCCCCCCCCACCCCCCCCCCCCCCCACCCCCCCCCCCCCCCACCCCCCCCCCCCCCCACCCCCCCCCCCCCCCACCCCCCCCCCCCCCCACCCCCCCCCCCCCCCACCCCCCCCCCCCCCCACCCCCCCCCCCCCCCACCCCCCCCCCCCCCCACCCCCCCCCCCCCCCACCCCCCCCCCCCCCCACCCCCCCCCCCCCCCACCCCCCCCCCCCCCCACCCCCCCCCCCCCCCACCCCCCCCCCCCCCCACCCCCCCCCCCCCCCACCCCCCCCCCCCCCCACCCCCCCCCCCCCCCACCCCCCCCCCCCCCCACCCCCCCCCCCCCCCACCCCCCCCCCCCCCCACCCCCCCCCCCCCCCACCCCCCCCCCCCCCCACCCCCCCCCCCCCCCACCCCCCCCCCCCCCCACCCCCCCCCCCCCCCACCCCCCCCCCCCCCCACCCCCCCCCCCCCCCACCCCCCCCCCCCCCCACCCCCCCCCCCCCCCACCCCCCCCCCCCCCCACCCCCCCCCCCCCCCACCCCCCCCCCCCCCCACCCCCCCCCCCCCCCACCCCCCCCCCCCCCCACCCCCCCCCCCCCCCACCCCCCCCCCCCCCCACCCCCCCCCCCCCCCACCCCCCCCCCCCCCCACCCCCCCCCCCCCCCACCCCCCCCCCCCCCCACCCCCCCCCCCCCCCACCCCCCCCCCCCCCCACCCCCCCCCCCCCCCACCCCCCCCCCCCCCCACCCCCCCCCCCCCCCACCCCCCCCCCCCCCCACCCCCCCCCCCCCCCACCCCCCCCCCCCCCCACCCCCCCCCCCCCCCACCCCCCCCCCCCCCCACCCCCCCCCCCCCCCACCCCCCCCCCCCCCCACCCCCCCCCCCCCCCACCCCCCCCCCCCCCCACCCCCCCCCCCCCCCACCCCCCCCCCCCCCCACCCCCCCCCCCCCCCACCCCCCCCCCCCCCCACCCCCCCCCCCCCCCACCCCCCCCCCCCCCCACCCCCCCCCCCCCCCACCCCCCCCCCCCCCCACCCCCCCCCCCCCCCACCCCCCCCCCCCCCCACCCCCCCCCCCCCCCACCCCCCCCCCCCCCCACCCCCCCCCCCCCCCACCCCCCCCCCCCCCCACCCCCCCCCCCCCCCACCCCCCCCCCCCCCCACCCCCCCCCCCCCCCACCCCCCCCCCCCCCCACCCCCCCCCCCCCCCACCCCCCCCCCCCCCCACCCCCCCCCCCCCCCACCCCCCCCCCCCCCCACCCCCCCCCCCCCCCACCCCCCCCCCCCCCCACCCCCCCCCCCCCCCACCCCCCCCCCCCCCCACCCCCCCCCCCCCCCACCCCCCCCCCCCCCCACCCCCCCCCCCCCCCACCCCCCCCCCCCCCCACCCCCCCCCCCCCCCACCCCCCCCCCCCCCCACCCCCCCCCCCCCCCACCCCCCCCCCCCCCCACCCCCCCCCCCCCCCACCCCCCCCCCCCCCCACCCCCCCCCCCCCCCACCCCCCCCCCCCCCCACCCCCCCCCCCCCCCACCCCCCCCCCCCCCCACCCCCCCCCCCCCCCACCCCCCCCCCCCCCCACCCCCCCCCCCCCCCACCCCCCCCCCCCCCCACCCCCCCCCCCCCCCACCCCCCCCCCCCCCCACCCCCCCCCCCCCCCACCCCCCCCCCCCCCCACCCCCCCCCCCCCCCACCCCCCCCCCCCCCCACCCCCCCCCCCCCCCACCCCCCCCCCCCCCCACCCCCCCCCCCCCCCACCCCCCCCCCCCCCCACCCCCCCCCCCCCCCACCCCCCCCCCCCCCCACCCCCCCCCCCCCCCACCCCCCCCCCCCCCCACCCCCCCCCCCCCCCACCCCCCCCCCCCCCCACCCCCCCCCCCCCCCACCCCCCCCCCCCCCCACCCCCCCCCCCCCCCACCCCCCCCCCCCCCCACCCCCCCCCCCCCCCACCCCCCCCCCCCCCCACCCCCCCCCCCCCCCACCCCCCCCCCCCCCCACCCCCCCCCCCCCCCACCCCCCCCCCCCCCCACCCCCCCCCCCCCCCACCCCCCCCCCCCCCCACCCCCCCCCCCCCCCACCCCCCCCCCCCCCCACCCCCCCCCCCCCCCACCCCCCCCCCCCCCCACCCCCCCCCCCCCCCACCCCCCCCCCCCCCCACCCCCCCCCCCCCCCACCCCCCCCCCCCCCCACCCCCCCCCCCCCCCACCCCCCCCCCCCCCCACCCCCCCCCCCCCCCACCCCCCCCCCCCCCCACCCCCCCCCCCCCCCACCCCCCCCCCCCCCCACCCCCCCCCCCCCCCACCCCCCCCCCCCCCCACCCCCCCCCCCCCCCACCCCCCCCCCCCCCCACCCCCCCCCCCCCCCACCCCCCCCCCCCCCCACCCCCCCCCCCCCCCACCCCCCCCCCCCCCCACCCCCCCCCCCCCCCACCCCCCCCCCCCCCCACCCCCCCCCCCCCCCACCCCCCCCCCCCCCCACCCCCCCCCCCCCCCACCCCCCCCCCCCCCCACCCCCCCCCCCCCCCACCCCCCCCCCCCCCCACCCCCCCCCCCCCCCACCCCCCCCCCCCCCCACCCCCCCCCCCCCCCACCCCCCCCCCCCCCCACCCCCCCCCCCCCCCACCCCCCCCCCCCCCCACCCCCCCCCCCCCCCACCCCCCCCCCCCCCCACCCCCCCCCCCCCCCACCCCCCCCCCCCCCCACCCCCCCCCCCCCCCACCCCCCCCCCCCCCCACCCCCCCCCCCCCCCACCCCCCCCCCCCCCCACCCCCCCCCCCCCCCACCCCCCCCCCCCCCCACCCCCCCCCCCCCCCACCCCCCCCCCCCCCCACCCCCCCCCCCCCCCACCCCCCCCCCCCCCCACCCCCCCCCCCCCCCACCCCCCCCCCCCCCCACCCCCCCCCCCCCCCACCCCCCCCCCCCCCCACCCCCCCCCCCCCCCACCCCCCCCCCCCCCCACCCCCCCCCCCCCCCACCCCCCCCCCCCCCCACCCCCCCCCCCCCCCACCCCCCCCCCCCCCCACCCCCCCCCCCCCCCACCCCCCCCCCCCCCCACCCCCCCCCCCCCCCACCCCCCCCCCCCCCCACCCCCCCCCCCCCCCACCCCCCCCCCCCCCCACCCCCCCCCCCCCCCACCCCCCCCCCCCCCCACCCCCCCCCCCCCCCACCCCCCCCCCCCCCCACCCCCCCCCCCCCCCACCCCCCCCCCCCCCCACCCCCCCCCCCCCCCACCCCCCCCCCCCCCCACCCCCCCCCCCCCCCACCCCCCCCCCCCCCCACCCCCCCCCCCCCCCACCCCCCCCCCCCCCCACCCCCCCCCCCCCCCACCCCCCCCCCCCCCCACCCCCCCCCCCCCCCACCCCCCCCCCCCCCCACCCCCCCCCCCCCCCACCCCCCCCCCCCCCCACCCCCCCCCCCCCCCACCCCCCCCCCCCCCCACCCCCCCCCCCCCCCACCCCCCCCCCCCCCCACCCCCCCCCCCCCCCACCCCCCCCCCCCCCCACCCCCCCCCCCCCCCACCCCCCCCCCCCCCCACCCCCCCCCCCCCCCACCCCCCCCCCCCCCCACCCCCCCCCCCCCCCACCCCCCCCCCCCCCCACCCCCCCCCCCCCCCACCCCCCCCCCCCCCCACCCCCCCCCCCCCCCACCCCCCCCCCCCCCCACCCCCCCCCCCCCCCACCCCCCCCCCCCCCCACCCCCCCCCCCCCCCACCCCCCCCCCCCCCCACCCCCCCCCCCCCCCACCCCCCCCCCCCCCCACCCCCCCCCCCCCCCACCCCCCCCCCCCCCCACCCCCCCCCCCCCCCACCCCCCCCCCCCCCCACCCCCCCCCCCCCCCACCCCCCCCCCCCCCCACCCCCCCCCCCCCCCACCCCCCCCCCCCCCCACCCCCCCCCCCCCCCACCCCCCCCCCCCCCCACCCCCCCCCCCCCCCACCCCCCCCCCCCCCCACCCCCCCCCCCCCCCACCCCCCCCCCCCCCCACCCCCCCCCCCCCCCACCCCCCCCCCCCCCCACCCCCCCCCCCCCCCACCCCCCCCCCCCCCCACCCCCCCCCCCCCCCACCCCCCCCCCCCCCCACCCCCCCCCCCCCCCACCCCCCCCCCCCCCCACCCCCCCCCCCCCCCACCCCCCCCCCCCCCCACCCCCCCCCCCCCCCACCCCCCCCCCCCCCCACCCCCCCCCCCCCCCACCCCCCCCCCCCCCCACCCCCCCCCCCCCCCACCCCCCCCCCCCCCCACCCCCCCCCCCCCCCACCCCCCCCCCCCCCCACCCCCCCCCCCCACCACCCCCCCCCCCCCCCACACCCCCCCCCCCCCACCCCCCCCCCCCCCCACCCCCGACCAACCCCCCCCCCACCCACACCCCACACCCCCCCCCCCCCCCACCCCCCACCACCCCCCCCCCCCCACCCCCCCCCCCCCCCACAAATTGTAGTTCCTGAACATCTGGAGAGCCGCAGGTTCCCTACCCCTGTGCTAGATAGATATAAGATCTGATTCTTGATTATCTCTAATCAACAGACAGCTATATGGTGACAGGATCCAAAGCCATTTCAAAATTTGTTAAGTTGTCACAAAACTCAGCCCCTTTTTATATATCTGGCTAGGCCGATGCTACTGATTTTTGGTGAAGATTCTGGTATGCTTCTGAGCAGTGCATTAGGGATGCAGAAGTTTGAATGCCCTGGCTATCTTGACTGGTGGGCTTGGTGAGTGGGAACACAGTTGGCACATGAATTTGCATATTGGTAAGGCAAGTTTATAGACCTAAGGTTTATGGGGAAAGTGTCACAATGTGCCAAGATGGGAAAACAAGAGCAGAACTTCAGCTGGGCAACAATTAGGTAACTAGGGTCTTTTCTGCACAGCACAAATGTAATGTCTTGAGGACATTATAAAAATTGTTTTGGGGAAGAACTCCACACAACTCTCTCCCCCAAAATATTTTCAAATTGTTTTATTTCCCCCAACCCAAGTTTTTTAAAAAATGCTAAATTAGTGATATTTTCCCCCAAGAGAGGGTCAAGTCATTTCCTGCTTGCTGTTCAGAGAGCAGGCAAGCAGAAAATGCATTATTTTTCTCGACCAGTAATTTTAAAATTCTTATTTTCATTTTTGCTGCTTGCACCTGCCATTTTGTGCTGCTGCAGAGATTCTCCATCCTGCAGGTCATTTGGTGAAGGTTTCCTACGGAGGTTTCCTCTGCTAGCAGATCGTCTATGCCCAATTTTCCCATGCCTGTGCCGTTTTTTCTCTTTTTTGTTTTGTTTTGAGGGAGCTGTCTGCGAAACTACAATGTCATAATATGCAATTCTCATATCATGATATCACAACTTTGTAGACAGTTCCCTCAAAACAAAAAGAAAAAACAACATTGGCAAAACAAACTTTATTTATGTACTTTTTACAGTGAAATCGCATGTATATGAGCTGGTAGGGCGGATTTGGCATGGGCCAAAATCAATGGTGGGAGGACAGTAAAAATACCGTTTGGGGCCTATTTCCCCCAATATATCTGACTTGCTAAATAAGCCTTTTAAAAAACGCCGTTCTGCAACCGGCGCCAAGCAAATAGTCGGGCAGGAGGCACTTCTGCTTCGGCCACACTTTTTAATTTCCGGCTCACTTCTGCTTAGCCACGCAGGCGCACAGGGTCGTATCTGGGTCTTGTGGGATGTCAGTGTGGCCGTGGGGGTTCATGTGTGCATTCCTGCATAGCTACGTAGCTACACAGGAATGGTTGGCCAACAAAAAAAATCCCGCCAGGCCCCATGCGAAGTCCCCGCAGCCCGGCCAATTTTCATGCTGTCCACGGGATGCCTGGCCATGCGAGCGCCCCGGGCCAGCTGTGCTTCCATTTACGCCGACTGCACTCTGCTGTTTACAGCCTGTGCAGAATCTGCCCAGGAGAGGAAACCTCAATGGGAAACCTTCACCAAATGGCCAGCAGAACAGAGAATCTTTGTAGCAGCACAAAATGGCAGGTGCAACAAAATGAAATGTACAAGCTTCAATCAGCTAGTGGGGGGAGAGAAGGAGGCAGAGTAAAGACTTGCTTTCCCTGCCAATGCTTTTTTGTCCGCACTATGCAAACAAAAAAAGCCAAAACAGGTTTTTTAAAAACATCTGCAAGATGTTTTATTTGTTCTGTGCAGACAAGATCTGGGTGTACATCAGTGAAGATCAGCCTTACTGCAAAACTGTATTTTATGAAGAAATGTTGAAAATACAAGGGGGCTTTCCCCACTTACCTTCTGCTGCGTCTCAAATCCGGGATTTTTAGCGCCCGTAAAGCGGCGCTCCCCACTTGTGGCGGCAAAACGGAGCCGCCCCGACGCTGCTGCTCTTGCACCAGTTTCGCGCCCCAAATTCTGGCGCTGGAGCGAACGGGTATCCTTTTGATGACCCTCTACAAGAGAGTGGGGTCGTGGGGAACCCCGAGAGCGTGCCAGGAATGACGCACGCTGAGGAGGCGCGAGAGCGGTGCGCAGCAGAAGGTGAGTGGGGAAAGCCCCAAGGTTTTCCCAAAAAAGGTCTGGCTCTTAAAAGCTTCTGATTATTTTGCCCAGCCTAAGATTTCAGTTTTGTCCTTTCTTTGGTAATATATAAAGAAAGTATGTTAGGATGGATGTGAAATCTTAACTTCCCTTCTTTCTTTTTTGTTTCAAAAAGGTGGCAAAAATTTTCCAGAGCTTCAAGGTAACCAATATGGGGTAGGCTCAGGATCATTATGCGATTGCCAACAGCTGTGGAGGGCGGAGTGGGGACAGAGGGATGTGGTTAAACCCTACAGCATCTCTTCTCTTACAAATTATGCCAGCAAAATTGCTTCCACATAGGGTTGCCAGGTCCTCCCTGGCCCACAAGGGGCTATAGGGTAGGGTCTCCCACTCCATTGTCTGTGGGAAACTCCTGGAGATTTGGGGATGGAGCCCAGGGAGGACAGGGAGTTCAGTGGGCGCAGTGCCACAGAAGACACCCTCCAAAGCATCCATTTTCTCCAGGGAAACTGATCTCAACTGTCTGAAGATAAACTGTAATTCTGGGAGATCCCCTGATCCCACCTGGAATCTGGAATCTGTATTTCCTGGTAGTTGCTGGAAGTGACCATGCTGCCAGTGTGGTTCCATTAAAATATATATTCTCCTTATCCTCAGTGGGTCGAAAAGAAAGAGTGGATAGCCTCCTATTTTTATCCATTATTCTGATCCATTTTTGTAATCACATAAATGTTGATGTTCATTCATTGTTGAGTGTCACACTCAGTTTCTTTTACATCCTTTTTTGTAACTTTTGCAAGTTGCCTCCAGTACCTTTGTACTTTTCTACATATGGCACAGGAACATCAGCCTGAGCGTTCTTTTTCCGACCCTTTTTCAATCCTTTCTCCAATTAGACAGCACATGGGGGGAGGGGAGGATAAAAGGCATGGGGCAGGAGGAAGAGATTGAATAAAAGACAAAGAAAATGGGCCTTTCTTATCTCCCATTCCTACCGGAAGCAGATGAAATTACACAAAATAAGCATATGGAAAACTGCTTAATTAAACCACGGAGTAGCACCCTGGCCCATCTGCCCATTTGCTGAAGCCAGTTCTTTGTCACTTGAGGATGTAAGCTTATCCCTTCAGGATGTGTTTCCTTTTCCATTTCTCACCGCAGGATCTTTGGTGTTGTTGCCAAGAGCCCGGCTGACTCCGAGAACATTTGCCACCTCTTTGCAGAGTATGACCCCATACATCCGGCTTCTCACATTGTTGACTTTGTGAAGAAAATTCTACCTGTGGCTTAAAGTTGCCCAGATGCTTAGCACTTCCTTTTCCAATTGTCGCCCCATGTAGAACCCCAATGCAGGGGCTCCCTTTAACCTTTGAAGCTGCCCCAAGTTTCATTTTGAGGCTGCAGATATGCGAGAGCTGCCCTGAAAAGATACAGAAATGCAATTGTGGGCAAGGAGGACGATTGACCAGAGACTCGGCCACGCAATCTCCTGCGCTCTGTTGTGCGGATGGGCCAAAAATGTAATTTCCTGTCTTTCCATTTTTGTCTATGATTTTGGACTACTTCAGAAGAGCTGTAAAGGTTTTGCTCACGGGAATGACTGTCCGGTCACATGTTTCCTGTGGCCACAGGATTCATTTGCCAATAGTAAAGTTACCTGACAATTATTCTGGAACTAGTGAAATATTGTCTGTAGATGTTGGATGTATTTTGTATGCTTCTCTCCTTCATGGTTAGGAATAAGGCAACGCAATAAACTCTGGTTTTGCAGAAGTTTTTTATTTATTTATTAGCGGGGCCCAGCCACGCGTTGCTGTGGTTTATTGTGGTGAAATGGAAAAGGAACAGTAGCAGCAAATCAATTGCAGAGGCCAGCAGTACGTGCTCATGCAAACACACAGCCTGATACTGTGCGATGTCATTGATGTGTGTGCCCGCGTTCCGGGGTGGGTGGGATGGAAAGGCACCCCTCCCACACATCTAGGCTGGCTGGTCATGATCCTTTACCTGGGAGTAAGTTTGGTTGGTGGCAATGGGTTTCGCTTCTGAGGAAACCTTCTGAGAGGCGCAACTCAGCCATTCAGAGTATGTCATGGTTGCTGTACCGAGCTTACTCCTGAGTAATGCGTGCCTGGTTTTCTTAACTGTAACCGCAGTGGTTCAGTGGGAATCTTTAGGGTGCTCTGGCACCTCCCTCCCATCCCTTTGCATGTCGCCCCTCACTCCTCTTCCCTCCTCACTTCTCTCTTCCCCTTTGCATGCCAAATTCCCTCCCTCCTTCCCCCTTCCCTCTTTTCCTCCTCCGCTTAGGGTGGGTGGGTCATATCAAGATGCTGGGCCCCCTGCCTCCCCTCCCTTGCATGCCACCCCTCACTCTCTCCCCTCTCTCACTTCTCTTCCCTTGCATGCCTCCCCCTTCGTCCCTTTCATCTCCCTCCCTCTCTTCCCTTGCATGCGACCTCTCCCTCCCTTCCCTCTCCCTCGTGTGTATGTGTGTGTTTGTGTTTCACTTCCACTCGAGTTACTGCCTATGTACTGTTTTCACTGCTCCTATCTGGCCATCTGAGTGAACATTCTAAGGGCACGAACATTCTAAGGGTGACAGTTACACACAGGCAGCTGCATGTCCTTCACCATGGAGCGCCAGGAAAAAGGCATTTTACCTGGGCCAGGTGTGAAATTTCAGGTATGTGAACATCTAAAAACACTCTCGCCTGGCTGACTATAGTGGCTGGGAATTTTCAGAGGAATTGGCCCAGCAGTTACTGAGGTATACTATCATCAACAAAAACACTGTTAGCTTTTTATATATATAGATTGTATTACATTTGTTATACCGCCCACCCCCGAAAGGCTCTGGGCAGTGTACAGAAGTAAATCCATTAAAAGATACAATACAACAGAATAACTAAATACAGATCAAGACAAAATAGAAAAACCTAACATCAGTTGGCACTCAGAGAAAAACCTCCTATCCACCCGGGAGGGTACTGGGCGCAATACAGTGTCAGTCAATTATGATGGTATATGGGGGGTTGGCAGACAATCAGCGACTAGCCCCCCCACCAGGCACGGTGGAACAACTACATTTTACAGGCCCTGTGGAACTGTCCAAGGTCCCGTAGGGCCCTGATGGCTGGAGGGAGAGTGTTGCACCAGGCAAGGGCCAAGGCAGTAAAAACCTTGGCCCAGGAAGAGGCTAGCCGCATCATCGAGGGGCCGAGGGCATCCAGCAAATTTTCCTCCGCAGATCGCAGAGATTGAGTAGGGACATAAGGGGAGAGATGGTCCCTACCCTAAGTTTTATTTGCAATGAAAACACAGTTCTTCTGCCCACCCACCCAAACTAATTGCAGCTGCACTAGTGGACCATGTGATTATTGGCTATTTCCTGTATTTCTTGGATATTTATTTATTTGAGATATTTACATCCTGCTTTTCTTTCACAGGGACCCAACGCAGCTAATAACATTGGTTTTCCCCTAGGGCTGTTACATTTTGGTTGGGAAACACCTGGAGATTCTGGGGGTGGAGCCTGAGAAAGGTTGGGTTTAGGGAGGGGAGGGACCTCAGCAGGTTATAATGCCATAGAGTCCACCCTCCAGAGCAGCCATTTTCTCCAGATAAGCTGATCTCAGTCATCTGGAGATCAGTTGTAATGGTGGAAGATCTCCAGTGCCACCTAGAGGTTGGCAAGTTTAATTTCCACTCCTTTGTTTTATCCTTATAACAACTCTATTGCCCTTTCCCCACTTAAAAAAAAAACGTTTAGGCCCGTGGTGGCGAACCTTTGGCACTCCAGATGTTATGGACTACAATTCCCATCAGCCCCTTCCAACATGGTCAATTGGCCATGCTGGCAGGGGCTGATGGGAATTGTAGTCCATACCATATGGAGTGCCAAAGGTTCGCCACCACTGGCTTAGGCAAACCGCGCTTTTTTAAATCGCTGCTTTTGAGCACGCAGTCTCACTACCCACCTCAGCTTGCCCCTCTATGAAGCTTCGCGGCTGCTGCAGCTTCAGACATGGAGCACTCCCCCACGACCGCACGTTCAATGGTGATCGGCAGGGCGGGCCCCTGTTCCGATTGGCTGGGACGCTGTTGTGGGGGGCGGAACTTTCATTGAAAAAACCCCAAGAAATCATCAATGAAACGTAGAGGCGCACACGCATCCTCACAAACTTGCCCAATGCCATTTTCCCTTTTTTTTTCAACTGGTTTCTGATTGGCTATCACGTTGCGGAACCCAGAAGTTCCCGCTTTCCTTTTTCCTCCACTGCATTGAGACTCCGAGCAGACAAAGGCAAAATGCAAACGTTTGATTAGAATTTGGTGTTGCTTCTGCAGACAGCTATGCTTGCGCACCAGCTGAATCCATCGAAAACACATTGTTTCGTCGGGTTAAATGAACAATGCAATCTTTGTTCGCGTGTGCTCGAAGCGACATGCAGACGTGGGATTCCCTTAAAAAAATGAAAGAAATGGTGAAAACGCTGTGCCCACATTGTGCATGCCCCGCCATGGCCTGATTGGGTGGGAGGGTCCGCGTCACTATGTGCAGTGGGAAATTTGAACCCGCCGTCACCCCCGGGCTTCCCCACTCCCCTGTGCTCCCCAGTGCTCGGCGCGGGGTTTTCAACTTTGTTGCCGGACCATCCAGCAGTAGAAAAGACGCACGCTGAGGAGGAAGGAGAGCGGCAGAATCGGGGTCGCTGTGTTGTCGAGGCTGAGGAAGTGAGGAATGCAGCAGGCCCCTGGATTAATTGCCGCAACTACCGCGCAGTACTTGGTGAGTGGGGAAAGGCCTTTTGAGGTAGGTTATCAATCAATCTTTATTAGGGCATAGGCCAGCAGAAGGTAAATAAGATGTAAAAGGATAAAATATATTAAAACTCTAGGAATATATCTAAAAAAATCTACTAGTGGAAGAAAAACTGAGAACACAAAAGGGTATGTGAAAGTGAAGATGATGGGATAAGAGGGTATGAGGTGGGTTAGATTGGCAGAAAGTAGAACTAGAGCAAAGTCACACCGGGTGCTTCCACAGTACAGTGCAGATTCGAATCCAGGCCTTTTAAAACCAACTTTTTACCCACTGCATACCTGAGACAGAGTTCATCAATGATCCATTGCACAACTTTCTGTCCCTATGCCTGTCCTGTTTTGCATGCTTTTAAAAAAAATGCCTAATTTAAAAAAAAATTGTAAATGACCTCAACAAGTGGGTGTTCCCTCTCAGGCCACCATCGCCAGTGTACAGTTCTCAGTCTTTACTCCTTTCAAAGGGAAAAATAGAAAATGGAGTGCCCCTTCTTGCATTGGCCTACAGCCTGGTACAAGCCTCGAGAGCACTGCACCATAGTGGGTAGAATATAAAAAGAAAATTAGCATTTTTTTCTCCCACCTGAAAAGCAGGGGTTCATCACCTTGACTGATTGCATCTCAATTACAGTTTCAGAGGAGTTGGTCTGAGGTAGCAGTGTTACCACAGAGTAACGTGTTTACTAATAGTTAGCTAATAAGCTTGAGCCGACAAGGGCTAATTAAATAAATAATTTTTATTCCAAACCCTCAGAGGGTCTGTTATAGAATCAGAGGAGTCGCCCTGAGTATACAAAAGTCACAGTTCTTATAAGATAAAGACAGCTGATGCATCATAAATGTTGCAAAGCCAAACCCTGTCAATTCATGACGTTTCAATATTCCCATCATGGCGATACATTGTTAAATAGCATTCTTAAGAATATAGTTTCTCACATGGCTTGACCCCTCTTTCAGTTTTAATTCTGCTTTGTCAGTTATTTTTTCTACACACACACTTTCTCAGCTCATTGCTAAGTAAAAGTATCTTTTCTTTGGAATGTGGGAAGAGACAACAGGGGCTGTTTTGGAAAGCAAAGTACCTTTTGCTATTTCTGAGCCGTAATTCTTAATAATTAAAATGTCTTCAAGAAAACTTGCTTAAGTTACATATAAGTATACTTCAGTTGAAATAATCATTTAAATGCTTTATTTCTATTTTCTATTTTCTGGGTCTGTGCTTTAGTTGAAGATATTATTTTCATGAGCCTTTTACTTGCACACAAGCATTAAAAGTATCTTTTTCTGGAATGCAGGAACATTGAATGCTTTTTCTTAACAAAGACACTTTTTCATGATTCTGTGAAATGACTTTAAGCTGTGTTTCTGCCAGAATCTTTTTCTCTCCATTATTTTCCTAAATAATGGGGAGAAGGAAGAAATAACCTTCTGGTAAATCTAAAATCATTTCCTTTTTCTCTTTCTCTCTCTTTCTCTCACTTTCTCTCACTTTCTACCACTTTCTATTTCCTTCTTACTTTCACTCTTTTCCTTCTGTGCCTACAGCAGAACAAAACAGAATTTCAATGGCATCTTAAAGAAGAGTTTGATTTATACCCTGCATTTCCAAGAAGTCTCAAAGTGACTTCTCTTCCTCACAACAGAAGCTTGTGAGGCAGGCAGGGCTGAGAAAGTTCTGAGAGAACTATGGCTAGCCTAAGGTTACCCAGCAGGCTTCATGTGCAGGAGTGGGGGAAAACATTTCTCCAGATTAGAGTCCATTGCTCATGTGGAGGAAGAACAGAAGAATAGTTTGGATTTATATCCCACTTTTCTCAACCATAAGGAGTCTCAAAGTGGCTTACAAACTCCTCTCCCCATAACAGGTGGAGCTGATAGAGTTGTGAGAGAATTGACTAGCCCAAGCTCACCCAGTAGGCTTCATGTGGAGTAGCAGGGAAACAAATCCAGTTCACCAGATGATAAGAGTTCTCAGCTCATTTGAAGGAGTGGGAAATCAAACCCAATTCTCCAAATTAGAGTCCACTGCTCTTAACCACTACACCACGCTGGCTAACAACATTTGTCCCAGCATGAGCTTTTTTAAGTCACAGGCATCTGAAGACTAGAGTTGCAGGTACCCCCAGGTGCCAAAAGGGGAAGGAGCTGGGGTTGGGAAACTCCTCAACATACGTGTAGCTGCCTGAGGGACATATGGGGACAAATGTCCCTGTGTGCAGACAATTTAATAATGTGGGGGGGCAGTTAAATCACCCCCACGCTCCTCCTCCTTCCCCCTGCTTTCCCCCTCCATACTGACTGTGACTATGAAAGGTGGTGCGGGAGAAAATGTGCAGTTTGGAGGGCGCAACTGGCGGAAGCAAACTGGAAGGGCTGAGCCAAGTGCCCCGCTTTCTAAGCGGCCCTGGGCGAGCCAGCAGGCCCGAGGACAGCCCCTATGGCTGACAGGGAGGTTGTAAGTGGGGCCAGGCAGCGGGGGTGCAAGGGACAGGAGGGATGGAAAAATCAGGTCTTGCCCCGGGCTCCATGCCCCCCCCTGGAAAACTCTGGTATTGCCCCGGGTGCCATTTTCTGTCGGTATGCCACTGCTCCTAAAGATTTGGGGGCAGAGCCTGAGGAGGGAGGGACTTTAGTGGAGTATAATGTCATACAGTCCACCCCCCAAAGCATCCATTTTCTCCATAAGAACTGCTCTCTTTAGATAAGCTATAATTCCAAGGGATCCCCAGATCCCACTTGGAGGCTGGCATCCCTACTGAAGACAGGTTCCGGCTCTGAACTGGACTTCCGTTTCATGTTGAATATCATGCCTACTAGCCTGTCCGAATTTCACCTTCACTGCCACCCAGCATTTATTCCCAGTATTAGCAGTTAACAATTTACGGCAGACACTGAAAGAGAGAAGATTGGTCTTGCCCTCTGTAACGAACTTGCCCCACCCTGAAGGGCTGGCGTACAACAGGCCTAATTGAGAAGGCCTTGGCAACAGCCAGAGTAAGGGAAAAAGGCTCCACAAGCAGAGAACCCACCTGATTGGTTGGGAAAAGACTAATAACATTTGGCCAAAGCTAGGGGGAGCTAGTGGGCTTACAGCACTTAGAGACAGTGCTGATCAGAGTCTGTCAGAGAGCAGAGCAGAGTTTGGCAGAGTCTGTCAGTTCTGACAGAAAAGGATTCTGTCTCAGCAGAGTTGGCTGACAGAAGTCCAGTCCCTGTCTAAGCTGTGTATGCTTCACAGAGAGAGGAGGCCTTGAATTGGTGCAGATTGACACGCCATTCAGGAGCTTGGCGGTTTTAAAACTGTCCAGACCTATCGAGTCTGCCTTGCCCCTGTGTGTATCACCAGAATCACCAGTCTGGGAGAAGCCGGTCCAGAGGCAGTGAAGCCATATTAGGATTAGTGGGAGAGAGGGAGGCCAAGTGTGCCAGAATCTCCTGGGCTTAGACTGTGTGTTTAAGTGTGATCAGTGGGTATTAGTGCAGTAAAGACTAGTGTCTGTGTGTGTAAGGAAATTTATTGGTTCAAAGCTAAATCTTTCCTTAAGAGGCACCTGCGTGTGTCTGTGTGTGTATGAAACTGAAGTAACATCTTAAGCTCTGAAACCATTAAGCGTAAGAACCTCTTTGAGTCAGTATTTTAAGAAACCTTTCTTTAGTTCTCAAAATAAATTCTATTTTCTATGTTTAAGTTACCCCTGTGCCAGCCTGCGTTTATGTGTGAGAGGATTGTGTGTGCCTGTCTGCGTAACTAGATTCCCAGCCAGTTTTTGAGTTCCCTCCATTTTTGTTAAAGGGACTCTGAAGGACATTCCCCTCAGACCAAGTGTGTGTATGTGAGGTGGGATCCTTAATGTTTTGGCAAACCAGTAGCAGTTTGGGGGATTTCTAGTTTTCTTTTCTTTTTATGGTGGCAGCGAAGTAAAATAAGAAGATCCCTTTACCCTAGCTTGAAGGATAGTGTGGGGATCCTTTAAATCTACATATATATATCTCGCCCTCCTTCTTCTCCCAATGGGGTCTCGAAGTTTGAAAGGGCCTCTCTCTTTCCCTGCGTATCCTTATCCTTTACACCCTCTTGCCCGAGATGTTTACGGAGCAGGCAGCTAGTGAAATGATGTCATAGCTTCTCCTCCTTTTCAGTTTTCCCATGATTAAAGAACTTGACCGCTGAGTCTGTAATATGTAATCCTGAGCCAAAGGGGGTGCTAGTGAGTCATTTTTAAGATGCATTTCACTTTTGCACGCCAATCTGAAATTTAGGAAGGTCTGTCATGCTGATTAACACAGTCCTGTTTTGACTAAAGCAAAAACGTAACCATGCTTGTTAATGTTCAATTTGCTTTGTATTTTCCCTTAATTTTTTTTCCTGGCACATGGCAAGCTGAGTCTCCAAGGGCCCTGGAAACCTTCTTATGCAATCTGCGAACAAGCTCTGCTTTTTCATTTGCGCTTATTTATGACAACAACATCCCATGAAAACACATTTATAATCGCAAAGGGGGCTATGAAGATGCAAGCAATTTGGCTTTCCTACTAACAGAGAAATCTGCCACTTTCTAGACTGGCTGTTTTCCATCTCGTTTTGGTCTTTTTTATGACTTGAATTTGGGTTTCTTTTCCTTTGTCCGACTCTGCGGCGCTATCCCAGAGTTGCAGGGGAGGGGAATTTGGCACTTAAGTTCAGCTGCAGAGGAGGGGTGATTATTGAGGTATGGGCTGCTCTTTGTTGTGTTTAGTAACTTTTTGCTCATAAATTCAGAACTGTAACATAAGGACTTAGAATAAAGCACCGATTTCTGTAAAGATGGCTCCAATTTTAATAATAACATTTATAGATATGACTTCTCTTCCAAGCATTTCATGTTTGCTATCTCAGCCATCTTTGCAAAAAGGGGAAAATGAGGTGGGGGAAAGCCATGTATGTAGGCCAAGATTACTGTCTCCTGATTGCCGATTAGTTTCAGGGTGTGCACGCCTGAGTGTTTATGTGCTGCTGAGGGATAGCAGAGAGAATGGTTTGCTTTAGGTCATCCTGCAAGCTCACAGCTTGGGAACAAACCAGACTGGATCATACCAGCAATCATGTTTAGATTGCAATTCAAATTGCGGCGGTGATGGGGAGGGCAAGAAGCTGACTAACCCTTCCCTTTCTCCCACCCACACAGGTTTGCTGATCAAAAACACTGCTCTATTTGGTAGGGTGGCCAGCTCTCGGTTGGACAATACTTGGACATTTTAGGAGTGGAGCCTGAGGAAGGTGGGGTTTGGATAAGGGAGAGACCTCAGTAGGGTATAATGCAATTGAGTCCGCCCTACAAACCTAGCAATGCCAGCCTCCAGGTGGGATCTGGAGATCCCCCAGTATTACAGTTCAGGCTACAGAGTTCCCCTGGAGAAAATAGATGCCTTGGAGAACTGTGATAGATCCCGCAGGGCCCTGAACTGATTGGAGAGAACATTTCACCAGGCTGGGATCAGAGTGGACCTGGCCCTGGTCAAGGACAGCCAGATAATTTTTGGGCCAGGAATTGCCAGTTATAGATATTAAAGCCAGTTTCCACACTCTAGATTGACCAAGAAATAAGAACATAAGATCCCTGCTAGATCAAACCAGTGGTCCATCTAGTCCAGCATCCGATTCTACACAGGGGCCAACCAGTTACTTTGGAGGGCCAACTGTGGAAAGCACTGGTATTTAGAGGTTTATTTCCACTGAATTTGGAGGTTCCCTTTACACACCATAGCTAGCACCTATGCCTGGACCTGTCCTCCATGATCTGTTTAATGCTTTTTTAAAACTATGCTTGTGGATATCACTACATCCCCTGCAAATTTCACATTTTAATCATTTGGTATTTAAGGAAATATTTCCTTTCATTCTTCCTGAATCAACTACCCATCAGTTTGGTTGTGGTGGGTTTTCCGACTGTGGTAGAAGATTTTGGATTTATACCCTGCCTTTCTCTCCTGTAAGGAGTTTCTCAAGATCACTTTCAAACTTCTTTCCCTTCCTCTTCCTACAACAGACACCTTGTGAGGCAGGTGGGGCTGAGAGAGTTCTCAGAGAACAGTGACAAGCCAAAAGTCACCCAGCAGGCTTCGTGTATAAGAGCAGGGAAACAAATCCAGAAGAAGAAAGAAGGGGTTCACAAACTCCTTACCCTTACCACCCCCCCCCAACAAACACCCTGTGAGGTAGGTGGGGCTGAGAGAGCTCAGAAGAACTGTGACTAGTCCAAGGTCACCCAGCTGGTGTGTGTTGGAGTGCCTGTGCTAATCTGAATTCCCCAGATAAGCCTCCACAGCTCAAGCGGCAGAGCAAGGAATCAAGCCTGATTCCTCCAGACTAGAGTACACCTAACCACTACGCCACTGCTGCTACTTGTGATGAATCAATCAGTCTTCATGGTAAGGTTGATCCACAGAATTAGGGCAAGAATTTGGAAGAGGTTTGTGTTTTCAGGGCAGACTGATATTTTTCCAGGTCTTCACTGACCAGACCTTGGCAACCTTTGCATTGATATGCTAATTTTATCTCTCTTTTTTCTAATCAGCAAACAATATGTTTACTCAAAAGCCAATGCAAAATTGCTACAGATTCACCCAATAAATATTGTACCTGGATTTGTTCAAAAAAACCTGTTCTTTTACTCAGGATTTTTATCTATTTTTCTTTCAAACTAAAAAACATATATGCGGCAACCAAACACAGTAATATTTATGGGTTTTCTATGCAAGTAGTTCCATGTTTATTTGAAATTCGGAGTTTGATAAGGATCTAGGACTTTGTGGGAGAAGAGTCTGCAATAATAGAGTTTATATCTTGGCTAGTTCTCCACTGTTCTCTACTGTAAGTTTCTGCATTTGCTGTAAAACTGAATAAAACATTAATGGATAATGAATGACTGGATTCCAAGAAATAGGAGTGTTTGCCTCCCCAGTTGCCAACGTCTTTCCCAGGGAGCTGAACTGTTAAAAATCTGGGTTCAGTTCTGGTTCAGTAGTATTTTAAAACTGTCTGGTTCAGTTGCAGTTCGGACACTGATGTTACCTCCCCCTTAGTTACAATGCTATATGTCTGTTACTGAATTTTTAAAGCCCTGTGTTTTCTGAGGACAATGACCACTGGATGGGAAAAGGGTCAAGGAAAATGCAGGAAAATGCAACATGTGGCTACTCTGTTGCCCTATGGAAGCAGCAACTCAAGTTTTAAAAATGACTCAATTATTAATTCAGACATACTAAACTGTTTCTGACCAGTTCATGTGTATTGTGTTGGAAGTGAAGGACTATACACTGTTTCCTGCCTCAGATACAGAGGGGGGACTTACCATTGAGTCAGCTAGCTAGAGCAGGGGTCTCCAAACTATGGCTCTCCGGATGTTCATGGACTACAATTACCATCAGCCCTGCCACTTGGCCATGCTTTACAAGTTTACAGATGCCTGCGCTAGAGGGTCAAGACACTGACACCTTTTCTCTATGGTTGATTCCCCACTGCAGAGTCGACTAGATTCGACCCGGTTCCCTGAAAAGGAACTGACCTAGGTCGACTCCATTGTTACTTCCCACAGCAGCCGAGTTCATCCCACCAGAGCTGAGCTCAGAGGGCGGGATCACCTCAGTGCCTCTTCTGCTCTTTGTTCCTGATTGGCTGTCGTGTTACCATGGGAACATGAACGTGCATCAGTTTTTTTTTTTACATAACGGCAACATAGCCACAAATCAGTGCTCTATGTAGCTAAAAGCAGCGTGTAAACATGTGCTGTTTATATGTATGGCCATCGCTTCATATACAAGAAGGATTTTTTTTTAAGGGTGCCCTTTTCCCCGCTGCGAGTCTTTCGTTCTGAGCATGCCCAAAACACTGAACTTTGATTGGGTGACCAGAGGGAACAGTTCCTTGATGATTCCCCACTTTACCGGCTTTGACCTGAGTTCGACCTAGGTTCGCTGAAAAAGTTGTACCTCCCTGATGGAGTCGGAATTTGACAGTTTGAGGGGGTGAAGCTAGGACGGAACCGTGTCGAACTCAGCGGCTGTGGGGAATACCTAAGTCAAACCTAGGTTGAACCTAGGTCAAACCTGCCAGTGGGGAATCAACCTGTCACACTGACACTATCCGAAGGTATCTCTTACCAGAGAGATTAATAACATGTTGTATGAAGAATAATTTTACAGTTTTCTTACAGTGTAACTCTGTAAAATGGGATTGCCAGCTCTAGGCTGGGAAATATCTGAAGATTTTGAAGGTGGAGCCTTGGGAAGCCAATGTTTGAGAAGGGGAGGGGTCACCGTAGGGTCCAAAACAGCCATTTTCTCCAGGGAAACTGATCTTGATCATCTGGAAGTGGCAGGAGATCTCCTGGTACTACCTGGAGGTTGGTAACCCTAGCAAAGAAGGGAACTAGGGTTCAATGCTCATATTTTGTAGTTTTAACCAGATTGCTTTATAAATCACTTTCGAACTTTGCTCAAAGTCTCTCTGGGAGGCCACTTCTATGTTTTCCCCCTGTGGCCATTGTAAGATGAGACTTTTCCTCCCAGAACAGAATCACCGCATATTGCTTGCTTGATTTCTTTGTAAACTTTGCTTGCAATTTCCTGTAGCATAAGCTAGTTATTGAACTTTATGCCATATCAACATAATGTCATAGTTCCTGTTCTTCCCCAGGCTTTGGTTTTGATTAACATTATTTTTGCTTTCTTTGCCAACTCCAGCTTGGGAAATTCCTGAAGATTTGAGGGTGGGGGTTACCTGGGAAGGGGTGAGTTTTGGGATGGGAGACAAATCAACAAAGATTGTGATGCCATAGAATGTTTCCTCCAGGGCAATTGATCTCTGAAGCCTGAAAATCATTCATAATTACAGAATTTGGAACCCCACATGGAGGTTGGCAACTGTATTGCACATAAAAATAATTAAAACAGGTAAGCAAACCATGACCTGCAAACCTTAAAAAGAGACTTTAACTCCATCAAACTACATATAAGTATTCCATTTTAAAAAGAAATTTTCCTCCTAGAGGCCAGAGCTGAAAATTAAGCTGGAAGCCTTAATGCTTCTTTAAGCACCTTCTAAACATTAATTTTGTTGGAATTTTCAGCCTTGTTTGCATCCAGCAACAGCACAAGCAGCAGGGAATTCTGGGAAGCTGTACGAATATTCCCAGACTGACTGAGAGAAAACAGTGTACTGTGTACTGCTAATCAATGCTATGTAAAAGTGACTTTGACTAAAGATACTGTAAAAGCTTACTATCACAACCAAACTGTAACAAACAATGAGCCATGAATGTAATGATATATATGTGATACTTTGTTGATATGTATATATTGTTTATTTTTCTCTCTGTTAAAGTAAAGTTCTCTTCATGTTTATGAACTTCTGAGGTAAAATGGCTGGTCTTTTGAGAGATAACTATTCTAATTTAACGTGCCACACAATCCACATTTCTGCTTATTACTCTGCTTGACAGGATTCTATATTGTAAATATACCTGTTGCCCTTCAGATTTTGGCCCATCTTTCAAATTGAGCTCGCTCTCTTTCCTGTTTTCAGTTGTTCTTTCTTTTAAAAATATCATCTCCTCCTTTATAAATGCTAGTTCAGGGCTAGAGAGTTGGGGGATGAATCTTGAGGAGGAAGGGTTTGAACAGGGGAGGTACTTCAGTGGGACATACTGCAATTGCATCCACCTTCAGAATGTCCTTTTTCTTCAGGTGAATGAATCTACATTGCCTGGAAGTTAGTTGTAACCCCAGGAGATCACCAGAGAGAGGTCTCTGCAGGCTGTTCCCTGCCCTTGCCCCACTTGGGTGCAAAAAGTTGCACCAGAAGTGCTCTCGCTTTCCCCAAAGAAAGTGAGAAGCACGCATGGGGCAGGAGGAAGCACGTCGGGACAAGATTTCTTGCTCTTCTGGTCCCACTTTGTGCCAGAGTGCCAGTGGATAATCACCCAGAGAGAGAGATCCTTCTGCCCACTTAAAATTAAGCAGGAGGGCTTCTTTTTAAGATCAATGGCAAACTGTACATATTTACTCATTAACTTCCAGTTATTTTATTTTATTTATTCCATTTTCCACCTTTTCCCCAGTGGGGATCCAAATTGGCTGACATCATTCCCCTCTCCTCCGTTTTATCCTTACAACAATTATTTGAGGTAGGTTAGGCTAAAGTGGATGGCTGACCCGAGGTCACTCAGCAAGCATCTGTATCAGAGTGTCCAGTACAGTTGTTCAACCCTATAACCACTATATTATGCTATATTATGTTGGCAAGCTCAGGCACTATTGCACTTCTCCTGACAGCTTTCTGGGAGCTCTATCCAATCAAAAAATAAATCTGGAAGGTTCTTGTTTGTTTTCATAACTTAACTTTATGTCTAAAGGTACATGCTCATTTTCACCAGTACTGATCCAGGCCTATGAAAAGCATATTTAAATAAGTATCACTGCCAAGATCTGGGGTATTATCTGAAACTGTACAGATTTTGCCTTCTCAGCATTTTCTCCAAAAGAATAAACTCTCAGGGCCAGGGGCCAGAATTCCGAGCAAAGGTTTTTATTTTTTGCTTGGCTGGAGAGAATTTTGCCCTGCTTCCTCGTGCCCAACCCATTCCTTGTGGCACTTGGTCTAGCTCGGAGGTGTCCAACTCTGGTCCTCCAGCTGTTTAAGGACTACAATTCCCATCAGCCCCAAATTGGTCATGCAGGCAGAGGCTGATGGGAATCGTAGTCCATGAATAGCTGAAGGGCCAGAGTTGGACACCCTACATTCTGTCATCCAATATGGTACAGTGATTACAGTGCCAGACTAGGATCTGGGTGATCCAGGTTCGAATCCTCATTGCCCCATGGAATCTTGCTGAATGACCTTGGCTAGTCACGGGCGTGTTCATGTGTGACCATGGGCCAGTGACAGACTCTCAGTCTAACCTACCTCATAGGGTTCTTGTGATGGTAAAATGGAAGAGGGAATAATAATGTATGCTGCATTGACTTCCCACTGGTGTAAGGAATTCCAAAGAGCAGAAATAAAAAGGCTTTTGATTATACCCCCCCCCCCCCACCCCCCCCCCCCCCCACCCCCCCCCCCCCCCACCCCCCCCCCCCCCCACCCCCCCCCCCCCCCACCCCCCCCCCCCCCCACCCCCCCCCCCCCCCACCCCCCCCCCCCCCCACCCCCCCCCCCCCCCACCCCCCCCCCCCCCCACCCCCCCCCCCCCCCACCCCCCCCCCCCCCCACCCCCCCCCCCCCCCACCCCCCCCCCCCCCCACCCCCCCCCCCCCCCACCCCCCCCCCCCCCCACCCCCCCCCCCCCCCACCCCCCCCCCCCCCCACCCCCCCCCCCCCCCACCCCCCCCCCCCCCCACCCCCCCCCCCCCCCACCCCCCCCCCCCCCCACCCCCCCCCCCCCCCACCCCCCCCCCCCCCCACCCCCCCCCCCCCCCACCCCCCCCCCCCCCCACCCCCCCCCCCCCCCACCCCCCCCCCCCCCCACCCCCCCCCCCCCCCACCCCCCCCCCCCCCCACCCCCCCCCCCCCCCACCCCCCCCCCCCCCCACCCCCCCCCCCCCCCACCCCCCCCCCCCCCCACCCCCCCCCCCCCCCACCCCCCCCCCCCCCCACCCCCCCCCCCCCCCACCCCCCCCCCCCCCCACCCCCCCCCCCCCCCACCCCCCCCCCCCCCCACCCCCCCCCCCCCCCACCCCCCCCCCCCCCCACCCCCCCCCCCCCCCACCCCCCCCCCCCCCCACCCCCCCCCCCCCCCACCCCCCCCCCCCCCCACCCCCCCCCCCCCCCACCCCCCCCCCCCCCCACCCCCCCCCCCCCCCACCCCCCCCCCCCCCCACCCCCCCCCCCCCCCACCCCCCCCCCCCCCCACCCCCCCCCCCCCCCACCCCCCCCCCCCCCCACCCCCCCCCCCCCCCACCCCCCCCCCCCCCCACCCCCCCCCCCCCCCACCCCCCCCCCCCCCCACCCCCCCCCCCCCCCACCCCCCCCCCCCCCCACCCCCCCCCCCCCCCACCCCCCCCCCCCCCCACCCCCCCCCCCCCCCACCCCCCCCCCCCCCCACCCCCCCCCCCCCCCACCCCCCCCCCCCCCCACCCCCCCCCCCCCCCACCCCCCCCCCCCCCCACCCCCCCCCCCCCCCACCCCCCCCCCCCCCCACCCCCCCCCCCCCCCACCCCCCCCCCCCCCCACCCCCCCCCCCCCCCACCCCCCCCCCCCCCCACCCCCCCCCCCCCCCACCCCCCCCCCCCCCCACCCCCCCCCCCCCCCACCCCCCCCCCCCCCCACCCCCCCCCCCCCCCACCCCCCCCCCCCCCCACCCCCCCCCCCCCCCACCCCCCCCCCCCCCCACCCCCCCCCCCCCCCACCCCCCCCCCCCCCCACCCCCCCCCCCCCCCACCCCCCCCCCCCCCCACCCCCCCCCCCCCCCACCCCCCCCCCCCCCCACCCCCCCCCCCCCCCACCCCCCCCCCCCCCCACCCCCCCCCCCCCCCACCCCCCCCCCCCCCCACCCCCCCCCCCCCCCACCCCCCCCCCCCCCCACCCCCCCCCCCCCCCACCCCCCCCCCCCCCCACCCCCCCCCCCCCCCACCCCCCCCCCCCCCCACCCCCCCCCCCCCCCACCCCCCCCCCCCCCCACCCCCCCCCCCCCCCACCCCCCCCCCCCCCCACCCCCCCCCCCCCCCACCCCCCCCCCCCCCCACCCCCCCCCCCCCCCACCCCCCCCCCCCCCCACCCCCCCCCCCCCCCACCCCCCCCCCCCCCCACCCCCCCCCCCCCCCACCCCCCCCCCCCCCCACCCCCCCCCCCCCCCACCCCCCCCCCCCCCCACCCCCCCCCCCCCCCACCCCCCCCCCCCCCCACCCCCCCCCCCCCCCACCCCCCCCCCCCCCCACCCCCCCCCCCCCCCACCCCCCCCCCCCCCCACCCCCCCCCCCCCCCACCCCCCCCCCCCCCCACCCCCCCCCCCCCCCACCCCCCCCCCCCCCCACCCCCCCCCCCCCCCACCCCCCCCCCCCCCCACCCCCCCCCCCCCCCACCCCCCCCCCCCCCCACCCCCCCCCCCCCCCACCCCCCCCCCCCCCCACCCCCCCCCCCCCCCACCCCCCCCCCCCCCCACCCCCCCCCCCCCCCACCCCCCCCCCCCCCCACCCCCCCCCCCCCCCACCCCCCCCCCCCCCCACCCCCCCCCCCCCCCACCCCCCCCCCCCCCCACCCCCCCCCCCCCCCACCCCCCCCCCCCCCCACCCCCCCCCCCCCCCACCCCCCCCCCCCCCCACCCCCCCCCCCCCCCACCCCCCCCCCCCCCCACCCCCCCCCCCCCCCACCCCCCCCCCCCCCCACCCCCCCCCCCCCCCACCCCCCCCCCCCCCCACCCCCCCCCCCCCCCACCCCCCCCCCCCCCCACCCCCCCCCCCCCCCACCCCCCCCCCCCCCCACCCCCCCCCCCCCCCACCCCCCCCCCCCCCCACCCCCCCCCCCCCCCACCCCCCCCCCCCCCCACCCCCCCCCCCCCCCACCCCCCCCCCCCCCCACCCCCCCCCCCCCCCACCCCCCCCCCCCCCCACCCCCCCCCCCCCCCACCCCCCCCCCCCCCCACCCCCCCCCCCCCCCACCCCCCCCCCCCCCCACCCCCCCCCCCCCCCACCCCCCCCCCCCCCCACCCCCCCCCCCCCCCACCCCCCCCCCCCCCCACCCCCCCCCCCCCCCACCCCCCCCCCCCCCCACCCCCCCCCCCCCCCACCCCCCCCCCCCCCCACCCCCCCCCCCCCCCACCCCCCCCCCCCCCCACCCCCCCCCCCCCCCACCCCCCCCCCCCCCCACCCCCCCCCCCCCCCACCCCCCCCCCCCCCCACCCCCCCCCCCCCCCACCCCCCCCCCCCCCCACCCCCCCCCCCCCCCACCCCCCCCCCCCCCCACCCCCCCCCCCCCCCACCCCCCCCCCCCCCCACCCCCCCCCCCCCCCACCCCCCCCCCCCCCCACCCCCCCCCCCCCCCACCCCCCCCCCCCCCCACCCCCCCCCCCCCCCACCCCCCCCCCCCCCCACCCCCCCCCCCCCCCACCCCCCCCCCCCCCCACCCCCCCCCCCCCCCACCCCCCCCCCCCCCCACCCCCCCCCCCCCCCACCCCCCCCCCCCCCCACCCCCCCCCCCCCCCACCCCCCCCCCCCCCCACCCCCCCCCCCCCCCACCCCCCCCCCCCCCCACCCCCCCCCCCCCCCACCCCCCCCCCCCCCCACCCCCCCCCCCCCCCACCCCCCCCCCCCCCCACCCCCCCCCCCCCCCACCCCCCCCCCCCCCCACCCCCCCCCCCCCCCACCCCCCCCCCCCCCCACCCCCCCCCCCCCCCACCCCCCCCCCCCCCCACCCCCCCCCCCCCCCACCCCCCCCCCCCCCCACCCCCCCCCCCCCCCACCCCCCCCCCCCCCCACCCCCCCCCCCCCCCACCCCCCCCCCCCCCCACCCCCCCCCCCCCCCACCCCCCCCCCCCCCCACCCCCCCCCCCCCCCACCCCCCCCCCCCCCCACCCCCCCCCCCCCCCACCCCCCCCCCCCCCCACCCCCCCCCCCCCCCACCCCCCCCCCCCCCCACCCCCCCCCCCCCCCACCCCCCCCCCCCCCCACCCCCCCCCCCCCCCACCCCCCCCCCCCCCCACCCCCCCCCCCCCCCACCCCCCCCCCCCCCCACCCCCCCCCCCCCCCACCCCCCCCCCCCCCCACCCCCCCCCCCCCCCACCCCCCCCCCCCCCCACCCCCCCCCCCCCCCACCCCCCCCCCCCCCCACCCCCCCCCCCCCCCACCCCCCCCCCCCCCCACCCCCCCCCCCCCCCACCCCCCCCCCCCCCCACCCCCCCCCCCCCCCACCCCCCCCCCCCCCCACCCCCCCCCCCCCCCACCCCCCCCCCCCCCCACCCCCCCCCCCCCCCACCCCCCCCCCCCCCCACCCCCCCCCCCCCCCACCCCCCCCCCCCCCCACCCCCCCCCCCCCCCACCCCCCCCCCCCCCCACCCCCCCCCCCCCCCACCCCCCCCCCCCCCCACCCCCCCCCCCCCCCACCCCCCCCCCCCCCCACCCCCCCCCCCCCCCACCCCCCCCCCCCCCCACCCCCCCCCCCCCCCACCCCCCCCCCCCCCCACCCCCCCCCCCCCCCACCCCCCCCCCCCCCCACCCCCCCCCCCCCCCACCCCCCCCCCCCCCCACCCCCCCCCCCCCCCACCCCCCCCCCCCCCCACCCCCCCCCCCCCCCACCCCCCCCCCCCCCCACCCCCCCCCCCCCCCACCCCCCCCCCCCCCCACCCCCCCCCCCCCCCACCCCCCCCCCCCCCCACCCCCCCCCCCCCCCACCCCCCCCCCCCCCCACCCCCCCCCCCCCCCACCCCCCCCCCCCCCCACCCCCCCCCCCCCCCACCCCCCCCCCCCCCCACCCCCCCCCCCCCCCACCCCCCCCCCCCCCCACCCCCCCCCCCCCCCACCCCCCCCCCCCCCCACCCCCCCCCCCCCCCACCCCCCCCCCCCCCCACCCCCCCCCCCCCCCACCCCCCCCCCCCCCCACCCCCCCCCCCCCCCACCCCCCCCCCCCCCCACCCCCCCCCCCCCCCACCCCCCCCCCCCCCCACCCCCCCCCCCCCCCACCCCCCCCCCCCCCCACCCCCCCCCCCCCCCACCCCCCCCCCCCCCCACCCCCCCCCCCCCCCACCCCCCCCCCCCCCCACCCCCCCCCCCCCCCACCCCCCCCCCCCCCCACCCCCCCCCCCCCCCACCCCCCCCCCCCCCCACCCCCCCCCCCCCCCACCCCCCCCCCCCCCCACCCCCCCCCCCCCCCACCCCCCCCCCCCCCCACCCCCCCCCCCCCCCACCCCCCCCCCCCCCCACCCCCCCCCCCCCCCACCCCCCCCCCCCCCCACCCCCCCCCCCCCCCACCCCCCCCCCCCCCCACCCCCCCCCCCCCCCACCCCCCCCCCCCCCCACCCCCCCCCCCCCCCACCCCCCCCCCCCCCCACCCCCCCCCCCCCCCACCCCCCCCCCCCCCCACCCCCCCCCCCCCCCACCCCCCCCCCCCCCCACCCCCCCCCCCCCCCACCCCCCCCCCCCCCCACCCCCCCCCCCCCCCACCCCCCCCCCCCCCCACCCCCCCCCCCCCCCACCCCCCCCCCCCCCCACCCCCCCCCCCCCCCACCCCCCCCCCCCCCCACCCCCCCCCCCCCCCACCCCCCCCCCCCCCCACCCCCCCCCCCCCCCACCCCCCCCCCCCCCCACCCCCCCCCCCCCCCACCCCCCCCCCCCCCCACCCCCCCCCCCCCCCACCCCCCCCCCCCCCCACCCCCCCCCCCCCCCACCCCCCCCCCCCCCCACCCCCCCCCCCCCCCACCCCCCCCCCCCCCCACCCCCCCCCCCCCCCACCCCCCCCCCCCCCCACCCCCCCCCCCCCCCACCCCCCCCCCCCCCCACCCCCCCCCCCCCCCACCCCCCCCCCCCCCCACCCCCCCCCCCCCCCACCCCCCCCCCCCCCCACCCCCCCCCCCCCCCACCCCCCCCCCCCCCCACCCCCCCCCCCCCCCACCCCCCCCCCCCCCCACCCCCCCCCCCCCCCACCCCCCCCCCCCCCCACCCCCCCCCCCCCCCACCCCCCCCCCCCCCCACCCCCCCCCCCCCCCACCCCCCCCCCCCCCCACCCCCCCCCCCCCCCACCCCCCCCCCCCCCCACCCCCCCCCCCCCCCACCCCCCCCCCCCCCCACCCCCCCCCCCCCCCACCCCCCCCCCCCCCCACCCCCCCCCCCCCCCACCCCCCCCCCCCCCCACCCCCCCCCCCCCCCACCCCCCCCCCCCCCCACCCCCCCCCCCCCCCACCCCCCCCCCCCCCCACCCCCCCCCCCCCCCACCCCCCCCCCCCCCCACCCCCCCCCCCCCCCACCCCCCCCCCCCCCCACCCCCCCCCCCCCCCACCCCCCCCCCCCCCCACCCCCCCCCCCCCCCACCCCCCCCCCCCCCCACCCCCCCCCCCCCCCACCCCCCCCCCCCCCCACCCCCCCCCCCCCCCACCCCCCCCCCCCCCCACCCCCCCCCCCCCCCACCCCCCCCCCCCCCCACCCCCCCCCCCCCCCACCCCCCCCCCCCCCCACCCCCCCCCCCCCCCACCCCCCCCCCCCCCCACCCCCCCCCCCCCCCACCCCCCCCCCCCCCCACCCCCCCCCCCCCCCACCCCCCCCCCCCCCCACCCCCCCCCCCCCCCACCCCCCCCCCCCCCCACCCCCCCCCCCCCCCACCCCCCCCCCCCCCCACCCCCCCCCCCCCCCACCCCCCCCCCCCCCCACCCCCCCCCCCCCCCACCCCCCCCCCCCCCCACCCCCCCCCCCCCCCACCCCCCCCCCCCCCCACCCCCCCCCCCCCCCACCCCCCCCCCCCCCCACCCCCCCCCCCCCCCACCCCCCCCCCCCCCCACCCCCCCCCCCCCCCACCCCCCCCCCCCCCCACCCCCCCCCCCCCCCACCCCCCCCCCCCCCCACCCCCCCCCCCCCCCACCCCCCCCCCCCCCCACCCCCCCCCCCCCCCACCCCCCCCCCCCCCCACCCCCCCCCCCCCCCACCCCCCCCCCCCCCCACCCCCCCCCCCCCCCACCCCCCCCCCCCCCCACCCCCCCCCCCCCCCACCCCCCCCCCCCCCCACCCCCCCCCCCCCCCACCCCCCCCCCCCCCCACCCCCCCCCCCCCCCACCCCCCCCCCCCCCCACCCCCCCCCCCCCCCACCCCCCCCCCCCCCCACCCCCCCCCCCCCCCACCCCCCCCCCCCCCCACCCCCCCCCCCCCCCACCCCCCCCCCCCCCCACCCCCCCCCCCCCCCACCCCCCCCCCCCCCCACCCCCCCCCCCCCCCACCCCCCCCCCCCCCCACCCCCCCCCCCCCCCACCCCCCCCCCCCCCCACCCCCCCCCCCCCCCACCCCCCCCCCCCCCCACCCCCCCCCCCCCCCACCCCCCCCCCCCCCCACCCCCCCCCCCCCCCACCCCCCCCCCCCCCCACCCCCCCCCCCCCCCACCCCCCCCCCCCCCCACCCCCCCCCCCCCCCACCCCCCCCCCCCCCCACCCCCCCCCCCCCCCACCCCCCCCCCCCCCCACCCCCCCCCCCCCCCACCCCCCCCCCCCCCCACCCCCCCCCCCCCCCACCCCCCCCCCCCCCCACCCCCCCCCCCCCCCACCCCCCCCCCCCCCCACCCCCCCCCCCCCCCACCCCCCCCCCCCCCCACCCCCCCCCCCCCCCACCCCCCCCCCCCCCCACCCCCCCCCCCCCCCACCCCCCCCCCCCCCCACCCCCCCCCCCCCCCACCCCCCCCCCCCCCCACCCCCCCCCCCCCCCACCCCCCCCCCCCCCCACCCCCCCCCCCCCCCACCCCCCCCCCCCCCCACCCCCCCCCCCCCCCACCCCCCCCCCCCCCCACCCCCCCCCCCCCCCACCCCCCCCCCCCCCCACCCCCCCCCCCCCCCACCCCCCCCCCCCCCCACCCCCCCCCCCCCCCACCCCCCCCCCCCCCCACCCCCCCCCCCCCCCACCCCCCCCCCCCCCCACCCCCCCCCCCCCCCACCCCCCCCCCCCCCCACCCCCCCCCCCCCCCACCCCCCCCCCCCCCCACCCCCCCCCCCCCCCACCCCCCCCCCCCCCCACCCCCCCCCCCCCCCACCCCCCCCCCCCCCCACCCCCCCCCCCCCCCACCCCCCCCCCCCCCCACCCCCCCCCCCCCCCACCCCCCCCCCCCCCCACCCCCCCCCCCCCCCACCCCCCCCCCCCCCCACCCCCCCCCCCCCCCACCCCCCCCCCCCCCCACCCCCCCCCCCCCCCACCCCCCCCCCCCCCCACCCCCCCCCCCCCCCACCCCCCCCCCCCCCCACCCCCCCCCCCCCCCACCCCCCCCCCCCCCCACCCCCCCCCCCCCCCACCCCCCCCCCCCCCCACCCCCCCCCCCCCCCACCCCCCCCCCCCCCCACCCCCCCCCCCCCCCACCCCCCCCCCCCCCCACCCCCCCCCCCCCCCACCCCCCCCCCCCCCCACCCCCCCCCCCCCCCACCCCCCCCCCCCCCCACCCCCCCCCCCCCCCACCCCCCCCCCCCCCCACCCCCCCCCCCCCCCACCCCCCCCCCCCCCCACCCCCCCCCCCCCCCACCCCCCCCCCCCCCCACCCCCCCCCCCCCCCACCCCCCCCCCCCCCCACCCCCCCCCCCCCCCACCCCCCCCCCCCCCCACCCCCCCCCCCCCCCACCCCCCCCCCCCCCCACCCCCCCCCCCCCCCACCCCCCCCCCCCCCCACCCCCCCCCCCCCCCACCCCCCCCCCCCCCCACCCCCCCCCCCCCCCACCCCCCCCCCCCCCCACCCCCCCCCCCCCCCACCCCCCCCCCCCCCCACCCCCCCCCCCCCCCACCCCCCCCCCCCCCCACCCCCCCCCCCCCCCACCCCCCCCCCCCCCCACCCCCCCCCCCCCCCACCCCCCCCCCCCCCCACCCCCCCCCCCCCCCACCCCCCCCCCCCCCCACCCCCCCCCCCCCCCACCCCCCCCCCCCCCCACCCCCCCCCCCCCCCACCCCCCCCCCCCCCCACCCCCCCCCCCCCCCACCCCCCCCCCCCCCCACCCCCCCCCCCCCCCACCCCCCCCCCCCCCCACCCCCCCCCCCCCCCACCCCCCCCCCCCCCCACCCCCCCCCCCCCCCACCCCCCCCCCCCCCCACCCCCCCCCCCCCCCACCCCCCCCCCCCCCCACCCCCCCCCCCCCCCACCCCCCCCCCCCCCCACCCCCCCCCCCCCCCACCCCCCCCCCCCCCCACCCCCCCCCCCCCCCACCCCCCCCCCCCCCCACCCCCCCCCCCCCCCACCCCCCCCCCCCCCCACCCCCCCCCCCCCCCACCCCCCCCCCCCCCCACCCCCCCCCCCCCCCACCCCCCCCCCCCCCCACCCCCCCCCCCCCCCACCCCCCCCCCCCCCCACCCCCCCCCCCCCCCACCCCCCCCCCCCCCCACCCCCCCCCCCCCCCACCCCCCCCCCCCCCCACCCCCCCCCCCCCCCACCCCCCCCCCCCCCCACCCCCCCCCCCCCCCACCCCCCCCCCCCCCCACCCCCCCCCCCCCCCACCCCCCCCCCCCCCCACCCCCCCCCCCCCCCACCCCCCCCCCCCCCCACCCCCCCCCCCCCCCACCCCCCCCCCCCCCCACCCCCCCCCCCCCCCACCCCCCCCCCCCCCCACCCCCCCCCCCCCCCACCCCCCCCCCCCCCCACCCCCCCCCCCCCCCACCCCCCCCCCCCCCCACCCCCCCCCCCCCCCACCCCCCCCCCCCCCCACCCCCCCCCCCCCCCACCCCCCCCCCCCCCCACCCCCCCCCCCCCCCACCCCCCCCCCCCCCCACCCCCCCCCCCCCCCACCCCCCCCCCCCCCCACCCCCCCCCCCCCCCACCCCCCCCCCCCCCCACCCCCCCCCCCCCCCACCCCCCCCCCCCCCCACCCCCCCCCCCCCCCACCCCCCCCCCCCCCCACCCCCCCCCCCCCCCACCCCCCCCCCCCCCCACCCCCCCCCCCCCCCACCCCCCCCCCCCCCCACCCCCCCCCCCCCCCACCCCCCCCCCCCCCCACCCCCCCCCCCCCCCACCCCCCCCCCCCCCCACCCCCCCCCCCCCCCACCCCCCCCCCCCCCCACCCCCCCCCCCCCCCACCCCCCCCCCCCCCCACCCCCCCCCCCCCCCACCCCCCCCCCCCCCCACCCCCCCCCCCCCCCACCCCCCCCCCCCCCCACCCCCCCCCCCCCCCACCCCCCCCCCCCCCCACCCCCCCCCCCCCCCACCCCCCCCCCCCCCCACCCCCCCCCCCCCCCACCCCCCCCCCCCCCCACCCCCCCCCCCCCCCACCCCCCCCCCCCCCCACCCCCCCCCCCCCCCACCCCCCCCCCCCCCCACCCCCCCCCCCCCCCACCCCCCCCCCCCCCCACCCCCCCCCCCCCCCACCCCCCCCCCCCCCCACCCCCCCCCCCCCCCCCCCCCCCCCCCCCCCACCCCCCCCCCCCCCCAACCCCTGCCAGCATGCCAATTGGCCATGCTGGCAGGGGCTGATGGGAACTGTAGTCCATAACATCTGGAGTGCCAAAGGTTCGCCACCACGGACCTATGAAAACAAGAAAAAACAAGGCTTAATCATGTTAAGTGATACTTGTGTTATTTCACAAGTATTGGTAGCCTGAGGTGCAGACTGGTTTGGTTTGCTAATGTTTCATGCACCTACCCAGCTTTAGCACAATGCCTCCTGGAGGCTGGCAGTCCTACCAGCATGAACACCTATCAGGTACTGAACAGGATGACATGGGAGAATTGCTTCCACATGCCCTCATATAGTTGAGCCCCAGTAGCAGTTCCTCATATAGTTGAGCCCCAGTAGCAGTTCCTCCCACCCCGTATGATTGAGGGTTTGATGCATGCCAAGAAGCCAACCCTTTTCATTCTCAATGGAAGACTCGGCAACTTTTAGCACTTCTACCTTGCTATTTCCCATTCATTGCAGGCTTTTCTGGTTTTAATTCACATCAGGTACAGCAAGGTTCTTTACCCCCTGCACCCCCTCAGGTACAATAAGGTTCTCATGACCCCCTGCTTTCATTTTCCCACCTTTACCATTCCCCCCAAACCAACACATCTTTCCCTTTTCTAACCTCTGCCAGAATGGTTCCAAAACCTAGTTCAAAAGGAAAGCTGCATTTTGCAGACAACAGTAATATATTTATGTTAATCTGTGTCCATTATTCTGCTCACAGTGACCTTTACCCCCTCCCACACACACACACACACGCATGCAAGTCCTTGATAGGGAGCTTTTGAAGTCTTACAAAAGGTTCTCTCTAAGCTTTGTTTTGGCTTTCTGCTTTCTTTAATATTCTGCTAGCGCACAACTACCCAAAACTTTTCTGCTGGCCAAAATGCTTTGCAAAAGGATTTGGTGTTGGGGGGAGGGGGGAGAAAGGGAGGCAGAGATATAATTCTATTCCATCTGGCTCTGCTCGGATTGTTTACAGGATCTAGGGTCACGGCGTGTTCCCCTCCTGTCTCCAAAAAATGTATTTGGGAAGGAACAGGTTGTTAATACCAAAGAGCAAAAACTGAAGCTCCTCGCTTAGTGTTGGGCGCCATGGGAGCTGAAGTTTGTTTTGGAAGAATGCAAGGCCCAGTGATGACAAGGAGCCATAATGCCTGGGGTAGTATTTTGAGTGTTGTCCCTTACTCAGCTGTGGAAGCATGGAGTGCACACACAAGAGAATCTGGACCCTGGTTCTGTGCAATTAACTAATTAGTTTAAACTCTGCAAAGCCCATATAAACATGTGTTGAAAGAGTGGGAGGGAAAGGAAAACTGTGCCATTCAACTACACTTTAACAACTACGGGAAGGCGAAAGTGTTTGCTAAAACATGCTGAGTAACTAATCCTCATTTAACTTTGCATTCAGGCCTACCATTTCAAAACAGCAGCTGTTTTACAGATTAGCATCAGCAGTAAAGCAGTCCTGAAATTTATCTCCTTTTCTCCAAGGCCAAAGAAAAGGGAGTCTTACTTCACTCTGCAGGTGAATTTACTGAATTTATTGGGAATGCCCAGCAGGTTTTTTTTAAGTCTTTGATAAATTCCTGATAGCAAAATGGAAACTCCTTGTCAAGGAGCATTATACCTGTGCACACAAGGAGCTGAAAACAAACACCAGGGGGCAGTCAAGATCTTCAGACTATGTCAATGAAAGCCCAGATGTCTGGTTGGCTACAGGAGAAACTTGATGGAACTTGACGCAATGGAACTTGATGTGATGCATCCTTGCAATTTTTATTTTTTGAAGTCCCTGTTTCTGTAAAAGTTAGCATGTTTTTCTTACTCATCGTGCAGGTTCTTTGTTTGATTATTTAATACCCTGCTTTTCTTCACATTGGGGATCCAAAGTGGCTTACAACATCGTTCTCCCTTTATTTTATCTTCACAATATAGTTCTCAGACATTCTAGTCTGACCCTCTAACCACAGAACCAAGAAGGAAGAGGAGGTGTTTGGGTTTATACCCCACCTTTCACATGTGTAAGGAGTTGCAAAGTGGCTTACAAACTCCTTCCCTTCCTCAGACACCTTGTGAGGTCGGTGGGGCTGAGAGAGAATGGTGACTGGTCCAAGGTGAGCAGGCTTCATGTGGAGGAGCAGGAAATAAATCCAGTTCACCAGATAAGAGTCAGCCGCTCATGTGGAGGTTCACCAGATTAGAGGCCGCCACTCTTAACCACTATACCCTTACTACTGGCACCAAGCTAGACAGATAATAAGTGAATCACAGACAGAAATAGATTAGGTGCAGTTTCCTTTTCAAATTTATTTTATTTATTAATTCAATTAATTTGTACCCTGTCTTTCTCCCCAGTGGGGGTTCAAAGTGGCTTACATTGCTCTCCTCTCTTCCTTTTTATCCACAGAACAACCCTGTGAGGTAAGGTAGATTGAAAGTGGCCCAAAATCACTGTGCGAGCTTTCACAGCAAGATGGAGATTCAAAATCAGATCTCCCAGATGCTAGTCTGACAACCACTATATCACACTGGTGTGGTGCATAGCATCTCCTGTTGGACTTCTGGTTGTCAAAGTTATACATCCTTTGGCAGTAGAAGTGATAATAGCCCATGTTGTGAAGAAACATAAGGCTGGTTTTGTATTTTATTTAATCATTATTTTAAAAAGCAAATTTACTGTTAACACAATTAAATATAAATGCCAAGTGTACACCAAATTATTCTTAAACCAGCAAAAGAAGTGCCAAGGACATTGATTCATGAGAAGTGCCAGGGACCCACAAGGACATTGATTCATGAGTCAGTCACACAGAAAATGATTTCCTAGGTAGGAAGCTCCAGCATCCTTTTTTGTTTCTTCTTAAGTAAGACATTTATTGAGGGGAGTAGCTGGAAACAATTTTTGAAATGCCCCCCCCCCCCCACACACACACACACAAGTTCTCCTGTAACTACAGCCCTGCAAATGGTCCAACAGAATGGCATTGTTGCTGTTTTTGGGTTAAAGAGGTGTGTTCCCAAATAGGAATGTGTTTCTCCTGGCTCCTGCTCACAGATTGAAGGACAACACTGAAAGAAGTCAGGGGCAGATATAGACCAATGTCGAAGCGAGGAGGTTATCCTGGAATGACAAACTCTCAATGTTGGAAACCAAAAGAATCGCCTCCCTGGATTAGACCGAGAGCCTATCTAATCCAGAATTCTTTTTCCAATAACAGCAATCCAAACAAAAAGCCTCTGGTATGCACAAGCTGGACATGATTTACACCAGAGATCCCTGATGTGGTACTTGTGGGTGCCACGGGACCTGCCAGTTTGTTTTCTGACCCTCACTTGCTCCTTCCTCAAAACAGAGTCAATCCTAGCTTCCCTTCAGCACACTGGAAAAGGGGTGCCTCCAGGAGACATCTCCTTTGTGTCAGCACAAAGCACCCATTTGAGGAAAGCTGTTTCCATCATAGGAGGATGCTTAGCTTGAAACCTCCTAATCATCTGTTGCTGACCCCAATCCTCATGGCAGCCATTTTGTGGTTGACTGCATTCTCCATGACAACCATTTTGTGGTGATTTATTTGTTTAACCACTGCAGGTCCAACAGGTTGGGATCTCTGGCATTCACATATCAGTCATTCCTGACATTGCCCTGTTGGTTAAATCTTTTGGTTGAGCCTGGCTTTCATTACCCTGTTTCCCCGAAAATAAGACAGTGTCTTATATTAATTTTTGCTCCCAAAGATGCGCTATGTCTTATTTTCAGGGGATGTCTTATTTTCAGGAAAACGGTATCTTATTTTGTCCTTCAAGCTAACTGAGGAAAGGAAACTGGTATCCTTTCATAACAGAGGGCATTTTGACAGTTTTGACAGTACAGTTTTCCTTGTCTTTAAAATACAAAGATAGAACAAGGTGCAACTTGGATCCATTTTGGGGTCTACTCCTCCCATAAACAACACAGCTGACCCGTGCAGTTTCTGCTTGCTGCCTTCTTGGCATTCATTTCTATATTCTCAGTTGGCAGGTGGGCCTGGCAAGGCAGTTAAAGCTCTTCCTCACCTCTTGCACAAATCACCCAGAATTCACCCACCTGAAGATTGTCCTAACACAATAAAGGTCTATGTAAACCATTTTAAACTCCCCCCATCTTCCAGAAATATCCAGTCACTAATGCTTTGCTTATTGCTGATAGCTGTGCTATTAATTCTCTTTTCCGAATGGTCAGAGATTTTTGGTCTGCAAGGATTTAAGATTATCATGTTATTATTATTGACTTCCCTCTCTCCCTCCCCTTTTCCGATTTCCTTCCTGGATTTTATCCACTTGAAATTAAAATACCAGTGGCATGAGTTGGCAAGAATTTGTAAGCCTGGCTTTTTGTGTTCCTGGCACCCTCCTTCTGTGTTGGTTTTAACTGTTTCTCCTCTCCTTCCAAATCATGACAACAACAAAATTCTGCCAGGTTAAATAGGTTCTCCAAAATCTCCTCACACCTACTTTTCCGTTTAACACCAAATTGTTTTCACAGTCTGTTTCCCATGAGTGCATGAAGGTTCCCCATCAGTGGGACATTTAGGTAGACACCCAAAGACAACACCCAAGGAGATTTTGTCTTTCATGTATCTGTCAAAGGCATACAAGATCCTCTTGCTATTATAAAGTAGCAGCTCAACATGCATGGATTAAAGTCTCATTTTTCCTTCATGTATTTTAAGTCAATGCTTCAGTTATTGGAACCTGGTGTGTAAGAGAAATTCCCTTTGAGACTAGCAGTTTCCTTCCTGACATGCAGGGGTTTTTTTTAATGTGTGTGTGTGTGTGTGTTTGTTTTTTTCATATGAAGGCACATTCAATCCATCAATCAGTCATATTATAACTTCATAGACCAGCATAAGGTAAATAAGATGCCATTAAATTGAGTTTTTTAAACAGAGGCTAGATGGCCATCTGTCAAGGGTGCTTTGATTGTGTATTCCTCCATGACAGGGGGTGAGATTCTGTGATGCTAAAATATATTAAAACTGTAAAAGAAGGAACTGGAGTGGCCAACTCTGCATTAGGGGAATACCTGGAGATTTGGGGGGATCCCATGGATGGTGGGATTTGGGGAGGGAAGGGACCTCAGCAAGATATAATGCCAGAGAATCTACCCGCCTGACCAGCCATTTTTTCCAGGGGACCTGATCTTGGTTGACTGGAGATCAATTGTAATTGTAGGAAATCTCTAGATGCCACCTGGAGGTTGGCAACTCTAATAGAACCTTTTGTTTGCTTTCTGAAGTGGGACACACTAGACCCCCGTGGTGGAAATGAAGGTGTGTCCATGATATTATGCCTAATAAAGGTTTTATGTATGTATGTGTGTCCTTGATACTGCAGATTAACATTGCAACGTATTTAGAGCTATCCGGAGACCACTGTGCCAGATGGAACTTTTGCCACAATCAAGTTCTTCAAAAAGAGGGTTCAAGTTTTCCTGTCTTACCTGGATGCCCTGACCTCTAAAACTGGGTTTGCACATGCCACTGACTTAGGGTAGCCAAATTCCCCCCAGTCTTGCGGGTGGAGGAAGGAGGCAGCAATTTTTATCTTTTCTTTCACGAGGATTCAGCTATACTTTGCAATTCCTTGTGTTTATTTAAAAGCTTTTTTTGTAGATTTAGCTGCCAGGATCCCTTTATCAAGGGGAAGAATAATACAAGGGGAGGGAGAAACATTGCTCCTTACCATATTCTTGTTGGAGAAAGTCACCCTCTCACACAATTGCTTTTACCTACATTGGGGAAAACAGGTTTGGATGCAGCCAGCTTTCCCCCCATTCATTGCAGCTCCCCTCACACATGACTTTTCTACATGCAGGCCCCAAAAGCATATTGGGAGGCCAAAGAGGATTCCCTCCTCCCTTTCCCACCAACAGAAAACCTAGCTGAATTCAACCCGACACATTTTTTTTCCCCAGCAGTAAGAAAAACAGCTTGGGAGTGATTTTACCAGCTATAAAGCAGCATGGGAGGAAAGTGTTTTCCCCGATTCTCCTCCTTGGTAAAGCAACCCTGGCAGCTGAATTAGGAAATGAAAAATAAAATATTTTAAATTGAAAGGGAAGAACATGGCCTTGAGCACTCATGCATGTGTAAAGTGCCAACAAGTCACATCTGACTCATGACAATCCAGTAGAGTTTTCAGGACAAAAGATGTTCAGAGGTGGTTTGCCATTGCCTTCCTCTGCATAGTGACCCTGGAAGTATTTGGTAATTTCTCATCCAAGTACTAGCCAGGACTGATCCTGCTTAGCTTCTGAGATCTGCCAAACATGTGGAAAAACAATAAGGTAGTTTTCAGTGTGCTGGTATCTAAGCTGGTGATTTATGGTTGCATTAATTAATTAATTTGTTGTTGTTGTTGGTGGTGGTGGTGGTGGTGGTGGTGGTGGTGGTGGTGGATTTAGCTGGTTGTTGGCCTTCATTGCAATTCGAGCCTCACCCAGAGGCCTAGGAAGTTGTAATGTATTGGCGTAGTATTCGTGTGGATCCCAGCAGGGCTGCCTTCTGAATTTGACAGATGTTAATTTTGTCAATTCTAAGATTGCTGTTCTTATGTTGTAATTCTTGCATAAATTCCAGTGCATCATCTTGGCCACTGAGTTGTGTCTTTGTTTGTATTCAGTCGGGGAAATCTTTTTGCAGCAGCTGAGGACATGATCTACAGTTTCATCAGCTTCTTTGCACAATCTGCATTTTGCATCATCCGAGGATTTTTCAATTCTGGTTTTGATTGAATTTATTCTAATGGCTTGCTCTTGAGTGGCTAAAATCAGGGATTCTTCACTATTGTTGTTGTTGTTGTTGTACTTAACTTGGTTGTTGTATAGCATAAACAGCAATTCATATGCCCGTTGAAGGTAAGAGATAGTCTGGAATTCTTGGCTCGGCTACAGCTACTTCTGGCTACATAAAACAACTATGTTACAAATACATAAGGCTTCAAGATTATTTTTCAGCGACGCAGGAGAGTTCCCTTTTAAAGGATGAAATTGTAGGCTCTACTTCAATGTGGGTTTTCACAAGAGCAGAAGTGTTGCCAAATGCAATTGTGACTAATTGGACTAATTAAGCATTATAACCAAGTATTATTTTTGTTGCCAAGTTGCTGTTAAGCTAACTAAGCAGCAATTAAGTTATCTTGTATTTTCCTTTTTGGAAGCATTATTGCCAATATAACTGTATTTTGGTGTACAACTGTTTCTAAATTGTTTTCCAATAAGAGACCAATGCTGTAATTGGTTCATATATGAGTTGGGTATTTGTATATATTATAACAGAGAAGCTATAGCCCTTAATATATGTGTGTTGTGCTTATATTGTGATATATTTGGTTTATGCTCCAGTCCCAGTTGTGACTTTGTGAGAGTTTGGCCCAGCAAGCTTCCATGGTAGAGGGGGGAATTGAACCTGGATCTCCTGGATCCCTAGTTCAGTACTCTAATCACTACACCACACTGACGTTCACCTTCCTGCATTTGTGAAGACACTTGTGACTCTGTCCCAATTTGAGCAGGGGAAACTGTGGTGTTGTCAGATCCCCAATGATTGAAACAACACCTTGTAGAGAACAGAGGTTTGTTCATCCTGAGGAAAGCATTGAAAAGCCAGAATTGGCTTTTCCCCACGCAAACAGCAGTAATATCTTCCAGGGTTCCACATGCCCCATGTGAACAGTGTAAGGAAATATGCAGACTGTTAGATAAGAGCAAAAGTCTGTTGGTGCTGGTCTTGTCCACACAATACAATTTCCATTCCCCCAAAGGCCAGAACAGCAAGCAGCTCCCCGCACCCACTAGGCATCCTGACGCTCCACTTCCCTTAGGGCCCTCCCCCCGGTTTGCTTGGACAGGAACGATGGAAGTCCTGTTTGAGTTTTGGTGCTTTGATGTGTTCTGCATTCACCCACTCATCGTGTCCAGGTAACCATCCTTTCCAGGACACCAAATACTGCAAGTGGTTACGATAGATGCGAGCATCACAGATAGCAGAAATTTCATAATGTTTCTCTCTATTAATCAGAATTGGTGGGGTTGAAGTAGACTCTGGATGCCATAAATCCAGGGGAGGTGCTTTCTTGAGCAAACTGCAATGAAACACAGGGTGAATTTTATGTAAAGCTTTAGCCAGTTCTAATTCAGCAGTCACACCATTAATAACTTTAATGATTTTATAAGGCCCGATGTACTTAAGTCCCAGTTTGGTAGGCTTGTGAATGTCTCTTAAGTTCTTTGTGGACAGATACACCATATTGCCAAACATAGAGGGAGCTCCCGTCTATGCTTATCAGCCTGATGCTTGTAAGTGATTTGAGCTTTCTAAAGAGCTTTCCGAATGGCCGGCCACCCTTCCGAGAGGCTGTGGATCCATTCCTTAAGTTCAGGGGAAATAGCTGAACCCTGAGGCAGAAAAGGAATAGGCTTGGCAGAATGACCAGAGACAATTTCAAAAGGGGTTTTGGCAGTACTGCTATGAACCGCATTATTGTACGCATATTCTGCAAAAGGCAGCAAATCCACCCAATTATCTTGCTGTTAGTTGACATAGCACCATAGATATTGTTCCAAAGTCTGATTAGATCTCTCAGATTCCCCATCAGATTGGGGATCATAAGGGGAGGAGAGAGCTTGATCAATATCCAATAAATGCAGAAACGATTTCCAAAACTTAGAAATGAACTGACTGCCCCGGTCGGACACTATTTTGTCAGGAGCAGAATGCAAGCGATAGATATGTTGGATAAACAGCTTGGCTAGCTGCTGGGCAGTGGGTATGGAAGTACAGGGTATGAAATGGGTTTGCTTGGAAAATAAATCCACTACCATCCAAATGATAGTTTTGCCATTACTTAGAGGTAAATGTGATGAAATCCATTGAAATTACTTACCAGGGACCATCTGGGGGGGTCCAATGGCTGGAGTAAGCCTGGAGATTTCCCCGGAACCCGTTTCGCCATGGCACAGACCGGGCAGCCTTTAATATAAAGTTCAATGTCTTTACACATGGCACGCCACCAAAACTGCCGGGATAAAAGCTGAATAATAAATAAATAAATAAATAAATAAATAAATAAATAAATAAATAACTAAATAACTAACTAACTAACTAACTAACTAACTAACTAACTAACCGGCCATCAGGTCCCCATTGCAAAAGGACAGCTCCAAGAGCTTTATCAGAAGCATCTACATGTACAACAAAAGGCTGAGCTGGGTGATGTAGAACCGGTTCTGTAGTAAAAGCAGCCTTAAGAGCATCAAATGCAAGCTGGCAATCCCTAGACCAAGTCAGGGGCATAGTACGAGACAACCCCTTTATTCTTTCGCGGGCGGAGGTAAGTCAAAGTGGATTGGGCAAACGCCTAGCCTTGGACAGCAAAATTCAGTATGAAGTCCCGATAAAAATTAGCAAAGCCCAGAAACAATTGTAGCTGCTTCCAGGTACGAGGAGAGGGCCAATTAACTATGTCAGAAACCTTGGAGGAATCCATCTCCAACCCAGTAGCCGAAACTTGATAACCCAAAAAATCCAATTGGGGTTGGTGAAATTCGCACTTGGAAAGTTTGACAAAAAGGGAGTTTTTCAAAAGTCTGTGCAATACCTCTCGTACTAACTTAATGTGAGATGCTTCATCCTCAGATTAGAACATTGTCCAAATAAACCACCACTCCCTTGAACAGCAAATCATCCAAGACTTCATTTATCAAACTCTGGAACACTCCAGGAGCTCCACTTAACCAGAAAAGCATTACTAAATATTCATAATGGCCATAGCAGGTATTGAAAGCAGTTAAATGTTCATAACCCTCAGCTATGCAAACATGGTAATATGCCTCCCGTTAAGTCAAGTTTAGTGAAAGTACAACCTGTCCCAAGATTGGCAAGTAAGTCCTTAATAAGCTGGAAAGGGTACTTATTAGTGGTGGAAACAGCATTCAATCCCTGGTAGTCAGTGCACAGTCTTAAAGAGCCATCCTTCTTCTTAACAAAACACGGGGGCTGCAAAGCTGCTGCAAGCTTTCTGGATGAATTTACGGGCTAGATTTTTGTTTAAAAAGTCACATAAGGCAGCATCCTCAGCAGGACTATAGTTGCACAAACAGCAGTAATATCTTCCAGGGTTCCACCCCCCACCCCCCATGTGAACAGTGTAAGGAAATATGCAGACAGATAAGAGCAAAAGTCTGTTGGTGCTGGCCTTGACCAACACCTGTCAGTGAAACAGTGAAACAGGTATATACTGGGGGTCAGGGAGCCAAACCTCAGTTTCGGCTATCTGGCCGTTGGGCTGACACGGTTTTGAATAAAGCTCCTGAATCTACCTTGAGTCTTATTACTGACTGGATTACAAGACCCTTACCGTAATTTTGTTCTGGACACACACAGGGAGTAAATGGGCAATAGCTTTTGAGCCCTCTGCTAAATTACAAGATTTTTATGTACATTTGAAAACAAAAACCTAGGAATTGTTTTGCCCTTGTACTGTTGAGCAAGATGGGGCAATTTAACGCATCCATTGGTCCCCATTGGTGTAGACGGGTTGTTTTGATTGGCTTTGCTGGCCTTCCTTCACTTTTTGAATTATACACAGTAGCTAAAGAATTCAGCACAGGGAAGAAAGAAGTAGGCAAAAGAATTAAGAATCCTCGGCCCTTTCCTTTCCTTCCCCATTCAATTCACTCCACCATCCCATGAATCACAGCTTAGCTTTGGTTGTCCTTAGTGTGCACCAGGGGTTCTCATGGTAGGTTTCAGGCACGTGGTGGGACCAGAAGCATGTCGGGGCAAAAAATCTTGTCCTGACGCACTTCCTCCCTGCAGCACACTGAGACAGGAGGCGCGTTGGGGCAAGATGTCTTGTCTCAATGTGTTTCCTCTTGCCCCGCCTGTGCTTCTCGCTTTCCTTGGGGAAAGTGGGAGCACTTCTGGTGTGACTTTTCATGCCAGAGCAGGGCAAGGGTGGGGAAGAGCTGCCCATGGGTAATCGACCTGTATATGTTTGTTTTCCATCAAGTGCAACCCTGGATGGTTTTTAGGAGGAGAGATATCAAGAGGTGGTTTGCCATTCGTTTCACTAGCAAAGGTTAGGGCTGAGAGTGTACGACTGGCCCAAGGTCATGCAGCAAGCTTCCATGGCACAAGTGGGGATTCAAACCAGGGTTTCTGAGATCCTACTCCATTACAGCATGCTGGCTCTCTAGATGGTGCTATTGTGACACGCATAGAGACCCCCTTGGGTGATAAAGCCACAGAAAGGCTTTCTGGTGTTATTATGAATGCATAAAGCACTTGAGAAAGGAAAGAGAGGAAGTCTTATGGTCTGAGCCTCTTGAACTATGTAGGGGAAAGGGGACATTCCTTGTTTGCCTTGGATCCATTCCTTTTCTCATCCAACTTTAATACTCCTATTTCGCTACTGTTTGCCCCCACGCCCATCACCAGCTGGAGGCCCCATGTCATTCCCTGTGTTTCTCCTTGTGTTTTCTTTGTAATATCTGATGCAGGGGGAATTTCTGAGCATGTCTGACACCAGCCGTTGTGAAAACACAAGTTCTTGTTCCCTGCTGAAACTCTTATTTTGCTTAACAAGTCAGAAATGCTAAATGTGTTGCCCCCAATGAGTTTGGCAAAGGGCTGGGAGTCTCACAGCAGGTTATACACTGTTGGGAAAGGGGAGGGGGGAGACATTTTAGACAAAAGCCCTGCAGTGTCTCAAACTGTGCCCATTTGTGTCTGAATTTAAACATTTAATATAATTCCCCAGCCTATACAGCAATGGGTGTGAGGCCAAATGATGCCTGGACTAGTTAACTGCTAGTCCATTGAGGTGGGGGTGGGGTGCTGAGGTTGGAAATAAACAGTACTTCCCAGCCCACACCATCTAGCAATAAACATAATTTTATTTTAACTGACATCTTCCAGCCTGTGAAAGGCAACCAACATCTGTCTCATGAGGCAGCTGTTTCATAATAGCCTATGGTTAGGACCTTTGATTCATTAGCATCCCCAAACACTCTGTAAAGATACTTTTAAGCAGTGGTGGGATTCAAATAATTTAACAACCGGCTCCGGTGGTGGGATTCAAATAATTTAACAACCGGTTGTTTACAAGCACCATTTTAACTGAAGTGGTGCGAACCTGCTGAATCCCACCACTGCTTTTAAGCAACAGAACAGTAAAGCACTTAAGTGAGAGGGCTTTCAATAGTCAAGTCATAAATGGTATGATTTGTTTTTAACCTCAAGGAAAGCCCCCTTTATATTGTCAAAAGTTTTCATGGCTGGAATCAAAAAAGTACCAGACCACAGCCACACAACCAGAAAAACTCACAAAAGTCCTCTTTGTTTTCAGTCAGATCTGACAAACAGGCATTGATCTGCATTTTTGCAGGGTTGCCAACTCCTGCTTGGGAAATACCTGGAGGTTTGGGGGTGGAGCCTGGGAAGGGTGCAGTTTTGGAGAGGAGAGGGACCTCAGCAGGATATATTGCCAGACAGTTCACCATCCAAAGCAACCATTTTCTCCAGGGAAACTGATCTCTGTACTATGAAGATCAGTTGAAACATCTGTGGAAAATCTTCAGCAAATGGCGGCAGCATGGAGAATATCTGCCGCAGCACAAAATAGTGGGCACAACTTTAAAAATGAAACTGACAATCTTCAGTCTGGCGGCAGGCAGGAAAAAAAGAACCATTTGGCCTGAAACGCTTTATTTTCCCATGCTGTACAGAAGAAAAAACAAAACAGTTCTTAATGGCCTGTGAGGAATGGACATTTCTGTGCATGCACAAGCCGCCAGAACTGTTGTTTTGGCACTTTGCACCTGCTTTCTTTGATACTTAAGTAGTTCTTACTAGTCTTTCATTGTTTCAAAAAGCCACCCTTTTTAAATGATCCAAGAATTTCTGTTATTATTAGACTTTAAATACTTTATATGCTTACAGAAAACCAAGAAAAACAACAAATTAGCTTCCTAATTACACATGGAAATTACAACAAACTCCTGTACATCTTAACATCCTTCTCAGTTATATAGATCATAATACCAGTACTCAGAATCAACAACTGTGCATTAGAAACTCGAAAGCAGTAAGTCTGATTAAGGTATGTACACTTTTAGCTTTATTAAGTGGATCCTCTTTCTTTGGAAAGGATTCCCATTTCCATTTCTTAGCAAAAATCAAGTAGCAGTCGAAAGATTTAGAAGACAGAGAATCTGGATGCAGAGGGAAGGTTTTCTTTTGAGAGGTTAGGTAGCTCCTACAATCAAGGTGTTCCTTTCCATAGCTATAAAAAAGAGACAAGCCTACTCTTTTTTCGATATGATAAATAGACAAGCTGACATAGAGCCAAAAGTATGAAGTAGTAGGGAGACAGTAGTCTGTGGGTTCCAAAACGTGCAAACCTGACTATGGTGAAAACAGCAACATTTTTTCTCTTATGTAGCCTGTCTACAAATCTAAAGCTCTCAAAAATTTTGCTAAAATTATTTTAAGAAACTGCAGGCTTTTTGTGATTTTTACAATCTTGAGTATTGAAGGATCAATAGATCCCTGATGGAGGCCCTGAAGCTTGAAGGAATTCTACAACCTAGAAGGAAAACAGATCTTTGACTTCAGGGCAAATTGCTTTCAGGTCCAATGGGCATCCTGTAAAAGGCAGGCTGGCCCAGCTTAGAACAACATTAAAACAACCCTCCCCATCTTCATCCTTTTTGTCTTTGGGCGATTAATCCAAGTTTCAAAATGAACCTCAACTTTTCATTGTGGATTCAACATCTTCACTGCACCATTTTTCCAGGGAAGACTTGTAGGCCTGCATCGGATTCCAGAAATGCAACAATCCCCACTGCCGCGTTGGGGCGGGAACTTTTCTTCACGTCATCACATCAGTTGGTGAAGACATGAGACTGTGAGCAAGGCACCCCCTCTGAGTTTAAACGTGATACCGAGCGTCCCCTTGTTCTTGTTCTCTCGTCAGAGAGGTTAAACATTATGCCGAAACAGAAGAAGCTGAGCAAAATGAAACCAAACAAATAAAAACAAAAAGAAATAACTGTGCGTGCATCGTGCACATGCCATGGTCTGATTGGCTGGCAGGATTTGTGTCACTGTGAATGGTGGGAAATTGAACAACATCAGGCCCTTGAACTTCCCCACTGATGAGGATTGGTAATGTGTTTTGCCAAAAAGTTGTACAAGCAACCAGGTACTAGGGAAATGCGGGATAAGGGGGAGGGGGAGCGACAGAGCCAGGATTGATCTGTGTTCTGCGGTTCAGCAGTGGAAAGATTGCGAGGAAACCTGGATATTTCGGGTGACTGTCCCAGGATTAATCGCCAGTGGGAAATCGCCCTTTCAGGGACACCAATGTGCTGTCAATTTTGCACTCAGGCACATTTGCGTGCATTAAGTGCCATCAAGTTGCTTCCGACTCATGGCGACCTTGTTAATGAGCACAAGTATAACAGGTTGCAGTCATTACAAAGGAACCCACTTTCCTTTTTTCCGTATGCAAGTATGCCCTTTACCTGTTCAGGCAGTGATTGGAACCTATAGAAACAATCCAGGTTGCTTTTGCATTTTTGCACGGAGACGATTCTCTTTTTTAAAAATTTCCACAACGGATGTGTAGCTGAAAAGGCATACAGAAATAAACCCCTGTATCCATACCGATGGTCCCACACTCCAATCGGTTGCACCTGTGTAGCTGCGCATGTGCAACACCTATAATTTTTTTAAAGACAAAAGGACCTCCCTGCAATGTTCAGGCAATACTGAATGTTTTGCTGTAGATCTATTAGGAGATCATACTCTCTGCCATGGGGAGAAAACGTGCTTGGGTGACTTTGTACACTGTCAGCTGCTCCACAATATGCTGAGTAGTCTGCACAGAATGGCAGGCGGGCGGATTCTCCCTGAATTAGTGGATGGCACACAACCTAAAGTGAATGGGTAAAAGGAAGGGAAATACCGCATCTCCTGCCTGTTGTGTTTGCACGGGAGCACCTCCAACCTGGAACTGTGCAAAGGGATCACTGGTTTACTGATTTTCGAAAATCCCAGGTTGATAACACACGCTAAACTCTTTTTGGAAACGGGACTTGTGCGAAGTTCCCCCAGAACGGTTTTTATAACTTCTTGCAGGGCAGGCATTATATTTGGTCTGTGCCAAATGTCCTCCAAAACGTCCTGTTGTTAATAGCCTTGCTGAGGTCTTGCAAATGGAGGGCTGCGCTTCCTTGGTTGAGTGAGTCCATCTTATCTTGGGTCTTCCCCTTTTCCTACTGCCTTCAATTTTCAAAAGCATTATTGTCTTTTCCAGTGACTCTTGTCTTCTCATTTTGTGACCAAAGTACGACAGCCTAAATCAGGCATATTAGACTACAGAAATGTGGAACGTTCTAAAAGTTTGTTCTTGTGATTTGGTTACTGTCAAAACACTTGACCATTCTCTGCTTGTATGCCACAAGTATGATAAGATACAGATGAAATATATGAACTCCATTTTTTTGCAGTGTTCCCAATGGGAAGAATGTTCTAACATTCCATATCTCCTGAATAGTTCTATGTACTTTTTTGTGAGAATGTTGCAAATTTCATTCTTGACATCAGTAATTTCTAATCGTGTTTGTTCTCACTTGTAATTTTCCTTTATTACACACATCTGTTTTGTAATTTTTTGCTTTTGTATGCCAATAAAGGCCGTTGTTGTTGTTGACTAGTAAAATAGGGGCCATTCTGCTCCTCTTCTAGTTCAGATTGTTAAGCTGCATACCCCAGATATGTGATATACTACCTGTTCCTCCGATACAAATATGAAAGTCAATTTTAAGTCAATTTTAAGATTGTTACCTTGCTATCTGAAGTTGTAAAAAGATGTTTGCACTCTTTTGCTACTTATTATAGACAGGGATAGTGATCTCGTGAAAGCACAGAGATATTTATTTGTTGGTGCCCAAGCAACATTCTGGGAATCTCAAAGTTTTCATACTTTTTTTCTTTAAAGAGGAGAAATGTTTTTCTCTCCCTTTATTGCTCTTAATAGTATTTGATCAATGCTGAGTGAAGTCTCGTGAGAAAGGTGGTCATAGATGGCTCCATCTACTCTTTTCAAAATCCATGTGTTTTTTTGGACCATGTGGTTTTTGTAGCACACATCCAGTGGGCTTTGTGTTCCCCCCAGACCAGCTTCCCAGATCAGCTTTTGTCTGTTTCTAACCACAACATGCTGTTTTTGCTTCTGCATATTGTCCCACAGAGCTGCTATTGGCTCCATTATAAAAATCATGTTACTAACATGTTTACCTGTAGCTCTGGTTCACAGGGAAACCAACAATGACTCCATATGGCAATGGGGCTGGTGCTAAAGCTGCTTCCCCCTGTGCTGTGGTGCAAGTAAAGAAGAACTAGTGTGTGTCTGAGAGGCATAAAACTGCCATTGTTAAGTGTGATACGAAGGGCTTTGCAACTATTCGTTGGAGCCAAAAAGGCAGCTAGTCCCACCAGTATCATTCTTCCACTGCAATCAAATTCCTCATATTGTTCCTCAGCAAACACAGGGATTTGGGAGCTCTGGGACAACTGTCCCACCATTATAAGAACATCAGAAAGAGCCTGCTGGATCAGACCAGAGTCCACCTAGTCCAGCACTCTGCTACTCGCAGTGGCCCACCAGGTGCCTTTGGGAGCTCACATGCAGGAGGTGAAAGCAATGGCCTTCTGTTGCTGCTGCTTCCGAGCACCTGGTCTGCTAAGGCATTTGCAATCTCAGATGAAGCAGGATCAAGATTGGTAGCCATAGATCGACTTCTCCTCCATAAATCTGTCCAAGCCCCTTTTAAAGCTATGCAGGTTAGTGGCCATCACCACCTCCTATGGCAGCATATTCCAAACACCAATCACATGTTGCATGAAGAAATGTTTCCTTTTATTAGTCCTAATTCTAATAAAAGGAAACATTTAACAAGCCAAATGGCAAAATATGCCTAGTTAGCCAAGAGTTTTTGGAGGGCTTTTCTCAAAGCCACATCTTTTTAACAGTGTGTTGTGAACATGGATCCTCAAAATCCATTAGTCAGTTCAAGGAACTGAAATATGTACATATGTACATTGCCCCTGTTCACGCAGCATGGTGACCTTGGGAGGGTTATTCTGTGACTGAAGTCCTAAAAACAGGGACTTTGTAACATATAGATCAAGCTCTGAGACTGTTGTCCCTCCTTGACCATGCTTCCTTTGTGATCAAAGCCCTCATATCATTCGTCAGCAAAGACAGGAACTTTGCAATGTGTTGATGGAGCTCTGAGACAGTTTGTCCTACCAGTGCCAGACTTCTTCTGTGCTGTATAGCTATGGAGGAGTGTTGGGTGAATTTTAAGTCAAATTATCTGGTTTAGCCAATGCCTTGGCTAAACTGAATATGTGCTGGCATAAGTTACTCCATAGATCCTTGTATAATGTTTGGGGGTAGGGGTGATTGGCAGATGAATCACACTGGAAGGAGCTCCATGAGAGTAGAAAATCAGAATCTTTGGCCTCATCGGAGCAGCAGTCGCTGACAAAGGGCTCAAGCAGAGATCTTTTCTGGCCCTACTACTCCCAATGGGACTTCCTAAATGTAAAACATCTGCTCTGCTGTTCCTAATAATAACAGTGTAAATCAGGTTGTAATGGATGGGACCAAACTGAAGTGGGGGAAGGCATTAGATATTTTCCATGGTGAATCCTGTTCTCATGACATGGGGCATCGGTGGCTGTATGAAGGCCCTTCTAGCAGCATGGAATGATGCCTTGGCAGGGTCATTCCTTGGCATCATTCTTCCATTCCATTCCATTCTAACCCTAACCCTTCCCCCCTCACAACAAACACCTTGTGAGATAAGTCGGGCTGAGAGCTCCGAAGTACTGTAACTAGCCCAAAGTCAGTATAGCTATGGACCGAATGAAAACGCAACGCACATTTGCTGCAAAGTACCACTTTGCAGCAAACGTGCGTTGCGTTTTCATTCGGTCTATAGCTATACTGGTCTAGTTTCGTGCGCACTGATACAGTTATTGTACTAGCCCAAGGTCACCCAGCTGGCATGTGTTGGAATGCACAAGCTAATCTGATTCTCCAGATAAACCTCCACAGCTCAAGTGGCAGAGTGGGGAATCAAATCCAGTTCTCCAGATTAGAGTGCACCTGCTCTTAACCACTACACCACGCTGCTTATAAGAGCTTACATTAGTCTCCTCTCTTTCATTTTTGTCTTGAAACAGTGAGGCTTAGAGTGTCTGAGGTGGATTCCACACAACACAAATATAATGTCCTCAGGATGCTATATAAAGCTTTTGAGGGAAGAACTTTGGCATAGGTCCTCTCCCCAAAATGACTTAGGTTCATCATATTTCTCTCACCCCGGATTTAACGAAAATATCTGAAGTAGTGATCTTTTTGCAAAATCCATGTAAAATATGCTCCCACATGAACACAATAGGCAGGAGACGCTTTCCTTTCCTCTTTGGCACCCTTTCACTTCCGCTTCCACCACTGGCCACCATTTCAGGGAGAATCTGCCCACCCACCAGTTTGTGCAGTTCACCCAGCTTGTTGTAGAGTGATTCTCTGAGTGGCCGCCATTTCACAAGTCCCCCAAGCACATTTTCTCCCCATGGCAGCGAGTGTGACCCCCATTTCACTCATAGATCTACAGTAACACATTCATTATTGCCCAACCATTGCAGGAAAGTCCCTTTTCTTTTCTTTTTATTTTGTGTGTTGAACATGCAAAGCTACACAGGTGCAGCCAATCAGATTGCGGGACAATTGGCATGGCTGTGAGGGTTCATTTCTGTATGTCTGCGCAGCTATGCATGCATTGTACACAAAAAGAGAAGCGTTTTCAGGCAAAGGTGCAAAAACAACACAGATTGGTTCTCAAATCGCTTCCTGCACTTGCAAACAGGAAAAAAGGGAAACTTTTTATTACAACTCATTGTAAATGTGCTGTGCAGAATCCATCTGTGTAGCCCAAAGTTGCACAACAAACTTCTGTGGCAGAGCAAGGATTCGAACCTGGATCTCTTTGACATTCTAACCACTTAAAGAAGCATCTGCTTGTCCCTTTGCTGTGGACAGATTCAGGCTGGCCTAGTTGATGGATGCTGACAAGATTCTTTGGGAGATACTACTTGTATTCTTGATCTGAGTCTGTACTGGCTTTGAATATCATGCCCGGAAAAGGTATTGAAGTCATAGGTTAAATTCATTAACACTTTGCTGAATGAGAGTCGTCCCCGTTAAAAAAACTTCCTTTGCTAAGTATGAGATGTTCAACTACAGGCTGGTCTTCAGTTTGCTGGTTCTGGAGAATATGATGGAGCACACGAGGGCAGAGCAGTTGTGGGTGTTTTGGACAGAACATCTGCTGTTGACCCATCTCCATCATGTTTCAGAGCTTGATTCAGAACCGAGACAGCTTTGGTAGCTCTGCTGGATGATCTTCATCTAAAGCTGGATAGGGGATGTTGACGTTGTTAGATCTATCAGCAGCATTTGACCCTGTTGGCTACTCTGTTTTTATTCACCAGACGGAATATGGCATGGGAAGTATGATTTCAATCTTTCGCCCCACCACTTCCCTGAATGGACACAGAGTTTCCCTCAGAGGAGCAGAACTAATGGGCTGGTGTCTGTCTTTGTGGAGGTATTATTCTTAGCTGTGCTAGTCAATATTTCTTTCTCAGGGATTTCATTAAACAAAGTGGGAGCCACTGTAGAGAAGGAACAAGCTCTAGAAGATGCTTGGAAGAAGCAAGGAAACAACTAGACAGTAGCAACCAGAAGGCTGTAGGTGGCACAGAGGAAGAAGAAGAAGAGAAGAAGAGGCCAGATTTATATCCCCCTTTTCTCTCCTGTAAGGAGACTCAAAGGGGTTTACAATTCCCTTCCCCCCCCCACCAAACATCCTGTGAGGTGTGAGGTGGGTGGGGCTGAGAGAGCTCTGAAGAACTGCGACTAGCCCAAGGTCACCTACCTGGCATGTGTTGGAATGCACAAGCTAATCTGGTTCCCCAGATAAGCCTCCACAGCTCAAGTGGCAGAGCAGGGAATCAAACCCTCCCCACATGTTCCAGCTTGGTGTAGTAGTTAAGAGCAGGTGCACTCCAGATTAGAGTGCACCTGCTCTTAACTACTACACCACGCTGGAACATGTGGGGAGGCCTGGTATTTTAATCATGTGGGACCTAGGCCAGGGAGGACTTTAAAGTCATAATCGGCACCTTGATTTGAACTCAGAAACTAAGTGTACCTGTTTTAATAGGCCAGGTTTTGGCTAGCCCCTAACAATGCTTGCATTTACCATTAGTACACAGCCTCAATTCACATGAACATGGATCCTCAGAATCCACTAGTCAGTTCAAGGAACTGAAATATGTTCATTGCCCCTGTTCACACAGCATGATGACCTTGTGTACTGGGAGGGTTATAATCAGTAGGTGCTTCTGTTATTAGGGTTGCCAATTCTGGGTTGGGAAACTCCTGGTGAGTTGGGGGCTGGAGCCTTAACAGGGTGGGGTTTGGGAGAGGAGGGATCTCAGCAGGCCATAATGCTCCAGAGTCCATCCTCCAAAGCAGTCATTTTCTCAGGGGGTCATCTGGATCTTGGCCATCTGGAGGTCAATTATATCTCCAGGTGCCACCTGGAGGTTGACAATCCTAAATATACCCCACTGAGGACTTTCCTCTCCCTTCCCAGGCTCCACCACCAAAATATTCAGGTTCACGGTACATGTTATTGTGATATCTGAAAAGGACAGACATATGTGTAGACACACACAATTCCAGTACCTCTGAAAGTGGTCTGTTTGCTAAGGGGACATCTGCATCCTTTCTGGGCCTCTCTTTCTACCCCTGCCTCTGTAGCTCTGTGATCTCACTGTCTCCTCTCCTCTTGGTCCTTCTTGTTTCAGAAAGCTGATATGCCCAAGGAGGCAGGACTGCTTGCCAGAGGTGAAGGGGGAAAGCTAGCAAGCTTCTGGCTTTTGTTCAGCATCCATGCTGATGGGGCCCTTGGCTAGCTGCCTTTGCCGTGCACGGCTTTTTTCTCTCTGTGTGTTTATCAGCCGAGTCCTACCAGAATGGTGGGGTGGAATGGTGGTGGAACAAACAGGCCGAGAGCCCTTGGCTGACTTGTCAAGAAAACCGAGGGAGCAGCTGGAAAGGACATTTATCTTATCAGCACATCATTCCCAAATGGAGGAGTCATTAAAATGAAGGATTCCAGTATGAAGGCCTCCATAATCTTCATTATTAATTGGAAGCAAATATAGGGTGGAGAGGCATAAATCTCATGTGTTTGTGCATGTGTGTGTATTGATCTCCACTGTAACCTTGAGACAAGATGCAGCAGAATTCAAATGTTTTCTCAATCACAAAAACAATAAACATGCATTAAAACTAACTAAACCCAGCCAGAATTGCTTTTGTCAGATTTGGAGTGTGGGATGGAGATTTAGGATTACCAGCTATAACATGGCAAATTCCTGGAGATTTGGGGGATGGATCCTGGGGAGCAGGGGTTTATCTACTGAAAATGGTACTCGTGGCAAGTAGTGAAATTGCACCCCCCCAAAAAAAAATCATCTGACACCTATCTTTTAGATTATTGATTGTACTGATTCACTATGTGTAATCTGCCCTGAGTCCCTGCAAGAATGGCAGACTATAACTGACATTTTTTAAAAAAAAATTCTCCAGCAGCATGTGTTCCTGCCGGAGCGCCTCCAACCTGCTTGGCTGATCTTTGAAAATCCCAGGTTGAGGGGAATAAAATGGCCCAAACTCATTTTCGCAACAGGACCTGTGTGAAGTGTCTCCTCCCCCCCACCCCCACGCGAATAGTTTATATTGTTGGAATTTTCAGCCTTGTTTGCATGCGGCAGCAGCACAAGCAGCAAGGAATTCTGGGAAGCTGCACGAACATTCTAAAGGTGACAGTTAAAATCCGTTGGTAGTATTCTGTTGTTCCCCGACTGACCTCAGGGCTTTCCCCACTACAGAAGGGAGCTAAGGTCGACTCGGTTCCCTTCAGTGGAGGGCGCATGACCCAGGCTGTCCCTCATTAGCAACTGAGTTATCCCTGGAACCGCTCTAAGTGGGCAGGATCATCTTGGTGCTTGTTTCGCTCCTCGATTGTGATTGGAGCTTGTGTTACGGCGGGAAACGGGAGCGTTCTTTTTTTAACAGTTTTTACAGTTTACAGTTACATGCGCTTTCTGCCCGCCACGACTCTCCCATTCTGCGCATGCCACAAAAACTACTCGTGATTGGTTGAACAGATGAGGTGTCGTTTCAATGCTTCCCCACTTCGAAGCAGTATCGACCTTGTTCCGGCAGAAAAGTGTAGTTCATAACTGCAACAAGGATGTTGCAGTTCTGAGGGGGGGGAACTGAGACAAAACAATGTTGAACTCGGTGGCAGTGGGGATTCACTGAGGCGAACCTAGGTAGAAACCAGTTCAACTCTGTCAGTGGGGAAAGCCCCAGAGTTTGCTCTGTGTACTGCTAACCAATGCTATGTAAAAGTGCTCTGAGTAGAGATACTGCAAAATGCTTACTATCACAACCAAACTGTAACAAATGATGAGCCATGAATGACCATATTTATGTGATACTTTGGCCATACTGGCAGGGGCTGATGGGATTTGTAGTCCATGAACATCTGGAGAGCCGCAGGTTGCAGATGTCTGGTATATACTGTATATGTTTTCTCTCTTAGTTAAAGTAAAGTTCTCTTCATGTTTATGAACTTCTGAGGTAAAACGGCTAGTCTTTGGGGAGACAACTATTCTAATTTAACGTGCCGCACAATCCACATTTCTGCTCATTACTCTGCTTGACAGGATTATATATTATAAATAAACCTATTGCCCTTCATATATAATGTCCTACACCCATTATAGTTGGCCTGTGAAGAATCCACCAGGGTCACTCAAGTGTCTCCATGGCCCAGCCCATGTTGCTCTAGTCCAGGGATCTCCAACTTTTTAAAATAGTGATTTTTATTGATTTTTTAACAACTACACACTACAACAAAGCAATACACTACAAAACTCTGCAGTGAACCAGTCATCTTAACATTAAAAACTACATGAATAGCCAAAAAAATCCTTTTTCAGTATGCGGACACATTGGGAATTCTGACACAGGTTGGTGGGTACAGCATCAAAATGGCTACCCCAGGAGGTGGAGCCAGCCACAAAATGATTGTCACAGCTTACCTTCAGTAACACAGTGCAGATCCTTGTGCTGTGGTGCCAAAGCAACATTTTTTAAAAGTCTGCACAGCCAATCAAATCTCCAGTAGTCAACCAGAATCCTTGCTGGGCAAAAGTCCCACCTGGCCCTATCCACGTCCTGGAAATATTTGGCAGCATCAAAAAAGATGTTAGTAGGGGCCATGCCGCCCATGGGTACCATGTTGGGGACCCAAGTCCAACTCTCTCGCTGTTGCACCTCATTGGGACCACTGAAGCCAGGTCAGAACTATACCTTTATGTTTATAGGGTCACATTTTATGCAGAACATCCCAAGTTCATTGTTTTCTTACATTTACAAAGTCACTGTAAGACTGAAATACTCTCTTTGCCAAAGGAAATTCCTCTGGGAGGGAGCATTGAGCTTCTTACTCTTTGGCCAAGAGAAGACGGTGAGCTTCTCACTTCCACAGGTGGTGAGGAATTTCAGGAGCAGAACCACCTTGTTTTAGTTTCCTTTGAATGAAAGTAATAAAATAAAATGCAGTTACAGAGATTGCTCAGCTGAATGCATTCTTATGGGCAGGACATCCAGCCCAGAAATGCTTTTCTTAGCTTAGCCCATGATAGAGTCACATTGGTCCTTGTTCTTAGTCTACAAGAAAACTTTCCCCTTTGCCATGCGGTCCACAAAGCTTTTTGCAGTGCCTTATTTGGGCAGCTTCCTGTCCTGGGTAAATTTTCATGGCCTTTTTATTTCTCCATCCGGAGGTCTTGAGATCAAAGGTCGATTTTAACATGTAGGTGTGATTTTGCTAGTTTTACAGTACTATTCCATCACAGAAAGATTCCTGGAGACTTTTGGTGTCTTTCATCATAATTGCTTTATTTACAAATATACAAGCGGAACATACATGGAGGCAAACAAGCACTTCCTTTTGCCGGCAGAACAATCTCCAGTTTTAGTTAAATTCAGCTAGAAATTCTTTCTGCTGGTTCCAAATTCAAAAAAACATTGTTTCTCTCTCCGACACATACGACACACACATACCCCACCCTGGCTTTTCCTGTCCAGGAAGCATCTATGGCTATTAAAGAAAATTTGAGATCTTTTTGTTAAATCCTCAACTTGTATCAAAGTTCTTTTTATGCAAAAAAGCCCCCAGTGATACCTCCATTCTCATTGACAGAGGAAAACTCATGGAACCTGAGAAACTCCTTTTGTGTGTGTGTGATGATTCTCCTTATCTCACTATAAAATCTAGCGCAACTTGCTTATGTGGATCATCTCGAGATGCATGGAGTTGGATTTTCCTGAAGGCCCAGGTAGGGAAAGTGGAAATTTAAAAAATCATCATTTATTTGCAGTGTTTATAAATAGCTTTTCCCAGAACGGCTCAATGTACAGCAAGGATAATTATACAAAGAAAAAGTGATTAAGAGCAGTAAAAGTCACAGCAATTAAAATTAACATATTAAGTAGAAACTGGCGGCACTAATTGCACACAAAAAGCCTGGTGGTTACTGTAAGACCAAGAGAGTCCCCACACAAAAGTGGTTTGCCACATGTATAATATACTACGTGGATGGATCTGCCCTCTTTTTGGATTCCATGAGAGAAGGGGTGCATCCAGTGGTGGGATTCAACTAATTTAACAACCGGTTCCAGTGGTGGGATTCAAATAATTTTAACAACTGGTTGTTTACAAGCACCATTTTAACAACCAGTTCTGCTGAAGTGGTGTACCACTGGGTACACCCCCATGACCAATGGTGTATCTACCTAGGGACAAAGGGTCCCTAGGTAGATACACCATTGTACATACAATGGTGTATCTACCTAGGGACAAAGGTAGTTACAAAGGTAGATACAATGGTGTATCTACCTAGGGACAAAGGGTCCCTAGGAAGTCCCTGGGCACCCTTTGTCCCTGGGCACCACTCTTCTGGTCATGTGGGGGGCACAAAATTGGCCCCCCACGTGACCAGGAAGTCCTGCTGTCTCATCGTTTTCGCATGCCTTGCCCTGTCCAAAGCCCGCAAGACTGATGAGGCAGCAGGAAGTCCTGCTGCCTCCAAGGGCCCTCAACCTCGGCCTGGACTCCTCCTCCCTTCCTTCCCCCCCTGCTGGCTGGGCTCCCGGCAGCCTGCAGTCTCTTCTGACCTCCCCTCCAGGGAGGCCAGAAGAGACTGCATTCCCAGCCTCAGAGACCTGCTTTTATAAGCACTGAGGCTGGGGGTGGGGCTTGGGGAGCAGGAAGTCCCACCCCTTCCTGCTCCCCAAGCCCCACCCCAGGCCCCAGTGCTTATAAAAGAAGGTCTCCGAGGCCAGGATTGCAGTCTCTTCTGGCCTGCCCGGAGGGGAGGTCAGAAGAGACTGCAGGCTGCCGGGAGCCCAGCCAGCAGGAGGAGTCTGGGGGGGGGGAGGTGGACACCCTAGGCCTTGCCTATGTCCATGGTGACATGGGTGGGTCAAGGGGGGTGGGGGGCAGAGCCTGCGGGCATCCTGGAGACAATTCGTCTCCGGGCACCATTTACCCCTGGTACGCCTCTGCGATGACAGAGTGATTGCACACAGGTGTTAAAGGGGGACGTGTGGCTGTAGTTGACCCTTATCTCCCCAATAATGTTTACTTTTCTTTAAAAGTTCCTGGTATTGCCTTAGAATTTTGCTCACTTGCAGTGTATGTAGGGAAGTAGTAGTTTGAAGAAAGATTCCACAGTTCAGTGATACAGCAACTTCTTGGCATGCAGAACAACCTCCAGTTTTAGCTAAATTGAACCAGAAGTTTTCTCTGCCAAGTCCCAATTCAGTCCCCAGCGTCTGCAGTAAAAGGGATACTGCAGTTGGTGATGTGAAAGATCTTCACCTAGAACCCTGGAAAAACACTGCCAGTTTGATTTAACAGTAGTGGTTTTGATGGACCAATGGTCTGGGAAAAACTCATGTGAATATGGTACCATCACATAGCATAGAATCATTTGCTAACATGGTAGAAGGGAAACGCGGGTCATGTATAAGCTTCAATCACTGCATTTCTAAATGTAGGCTGACAAGTGGCTTACATTCTGCCTGACACCTTGATGTGTGTGGGTTGGGTGTGTATTTTTACTGGACATCCACCCAGAATGCTGGGAATGTGAGAACTTGATCATTGCTTCATGATATTGTAGCTGGTTCTAAGGAAATGCTAGTGTTGATAGGCAGAAGGCAATATTGAACCAAAAAGTGTCTTGGGGAAAAGTAGCTCATTGTAACCAGGTTTAGGTGTTTTGGGGAAGCGGGTGTGCAGCATGCAAATACTACCTTGATTATAGGACAACAAAATTTCACATTTTTCAAACTAGGTTTCAAGTGTGTGCTTTTTCACAAAACTGTTTAATGTTCTTTGCATTTCCTCTCTTATGGCTAGGTTTCAGCACATCAAAAACACACGGCAATGTCTGTGTTTTGGAACTTTGGTGCCCGATCAGAATGATATGTGCCCCCAAATGCATTTTATTTTTAGCATGATAGTCCTGCAAGTCCCAGTCCAACACTCATAGCATGATACTAAGCCTCCATGTAAGGGGTGGAAGGACAGCAGGGAGCACTGGAAAAAGATTTAATAATGGCCAGGGGACAGGAGCTGAGCTGATATTCAGGCTTAGAAACCAAGCCAGCTTGTGCTGCCGTGCTGAAATTATGCAGCAGGGAACACACAGCCGTCAAGCACGTAATTGAAATTCACAATGCAGCAAAGCATATCTCGTATTTCACATACTTCATTGCAAAAAATAAGCAAGATCTGCTGACTGTAGCTGCAAAACCACACGCTGCATGGCAATTGCATGCCACAGCAATAATTTGGCTAGGGAAAATGTATTTCCCATCCCAACCCCAATTTAGTGCATTAAAAGACAATGTCACTAAGAGTGCTGTTGGTTCTCTACTGGAGGCCCTTTCATCTACAAGGGGAATTACATACCACATATTTATCCCAAGGACGTCAGGGCAACATACATGGTTCTCCCTTCTTTGAATTGTTTTTATTTTCATGAGAAACATGAGAGGTTGGTTAAAATTGAAAGAAGGAGTAACTGACCCAGTCACCCAGTGAGCTTCATGGTGATTGGAAGTCAGATCTTCCCAGTTATAACCAATACAACCGCTCACACTCTGAAATGAAACTATGCCAGTCTTTGTCATTAGCTAGGGTTGCCAGCTCTGGGTTGGGAAATTGTGGGATGTTGGAGAGGACAGGGCTTGGAGAGAGGAGGACCATCAGTGGGATATAATGCCACAGAGTCCACTTTCCAAAGCAGCCATTTTCTCCATGGGCCCTTCCACACATGCTGAATAGTGCCCTTTAATCTACTTTCACAATTGTTTGCAAGTGGATTTTGCAACTCCTCACAGTAAAATCCAGCTGCAAAGTGCATTGAAAGTGACTTGAAAGTGCATATTATTCTGCATGTGTGGAAAGCTCATGGGAACTAATCTCTATCACCTGGAGACCAGTTGTAATTCCAGAAGATCTCCAGCAACAACTTGAAGACTGGCAACCCTATTATTAGCACTGTGTATTCAAGTATTCAGCGCTTCAATCAAAAGACCCACACACACACATACACAAACAACGCACACCATGAATAATCCTACAGCAGTTGAGTTAAATTCTGTTGCTCGTCAAAATTATGTGCATTGTTTGCATATGCTTTCTTTATGTCGTTGGTCATGGGGAGGGATGATATGCTAAATTCTCACCCCTTCCATCTGGGACTTTTACATCTTAATCTAGAGATGTGTGAACAGGAGCATGTTGTGAGTGTTCAGGAGGTGCGCCTTATGCATGTATTCTAAAGCATTCCGATCTGTAGGGTTGTCAGCCTCCAAGTGGAGCCAGAGATCCTTCTATTACAGTTGATCACAGCAGAAGAAGAAGAAGAAGAAGAAGAAGAAGAAGAAGAAGAAGAAGAAGAAGAAGAAGAAGAAGAAGAAGAAGAAGAAGAAGAAGAAGAAGAAGAAGAAGAAGAAGAAGAAGAAGAAGAAGAAGAAGAAGAAGAAGAAGAAGAAGAAGAAGAAGAAGAATTGGATTTATATCCCCCCTTTCTCTCCTATAGGGAACTCAAAGGGGCTTACAAAATCCTTTCGCTTCCCCCCTCACAACAAACACCATGTGAGGTAGGTGGAGCTGAGAAAGCTCAGAAGAACTGTGACTAGCCCAAGGTCACCCAGCTGGCATGAGTTGGAGTGTACAGGCTAATCTGAATTCCCCAGATAAACCTCCACAGCTCAGGCGGCAGAGCGGGGAATCAAACCTGGTTCCTCCAGATTAGAGTACCCCTGCTCTTAACCACTACGCCCACCCTGGAGAAAATGGCTGCTTTGGAGGGTAGACTCCATGGCATTATACCCTGCTGAGGTCCCTCCCCTCCTCAAGTCATGCCCTTCCCTTGGAGGGAAGAGGAGTGAGGGGGAGAGGGGAAAGGAAGGGTCATCTAGTCATGGTCCACCCACCTGGGTGGGGGGAGAGTTAGGGAGGGAAGGTTAGGAAGGGGGAGAGGTGAAGGGAGTCCATCCTCTGATCATAACTAACCCACCCTCAGGGGAAGGGCAGGGAGGAGGACTCCCAACCATCCTGGGGAGAAAACCTATCATCTAATCATGGCCCGCTCACCCTGCGGGGGTGAATTAGGGAGGGGGAGAGGAGAAGAGAAGAGAAGAGAAGAGAAGAGAAGAGAAGAGAAGAGAAGAGAAGAGAAGAGAAGAGAAGAGAAGAGAAGAGAAGAGAAGAGAAGAGAAGAGAAGAGAAGAGAAGAGAAGAGAAGAGAAGAGAAGGGGGCACCATCCCCCAAATCTCCAGGTATTTCCCAGCCCAGAACTGGCATCCCTTCTGATCTGGAACTGAGTCCTTGGATTACATCAGTTTGGACAGCTGCAAATACCAGGTGATGTTCTTTACTGCCATGTTTCCACACGTTAAGCTGCTATGGCCCTTGCCTTAAAGCAGGAGAACTCCCTGGTTGGGTTGGGAGGAAGTGTTTGGCTTGCTTACATTCGGGGGAAGTTGTTTGGCTTGCTTACATTCGGGGGGAAATCAGTGGAGAAGATTCCCTCCGTCAATCCCCTTTTCCGTTTCCCAGCGGAAACCCTTGAAGACAAAATCAGCCTCCAGCAGTTTGCGCTAAAAGCAAAAACTGGTCTACCTGGGGGACTTGATCAAAAGACCTCGCTCAAGAATTGAAGAATAAAGATTTTAGGCCCTTTGTTATCACTGGTCTCTCCAATGAAAAATCATGTCCAAAGTCTATGAAGAAAGAACTCTGACTGTAAGTTGCTACCCAATTAAACGCCCAAGGATGCTAGTTGGCTGGCATGTGCAGATTAATGCAGTTACGGGGGGGTGGGGGGGTAGATGTTGCTGTCATGTATTGTTTCCTCCACCCACAAAAAATACCCCCCAGAGTGGTAATAATGTCCCAGTTGGTGTTTCATCTCTTCTTCCAACAGCACCATCTTGCTTTCCTTGGCTGCTCCCCAAGGAATACCCTATATCGGCTTCTGATCAGTCAAGTTACGCTTGGCCTGCCTCTGTCGGTTGGTGGCAGTCCAGATCTCCCTTGAGCTCCAGGCTCCCTGGCAGTTTGATTCCGGTTTTCCGATCCACACACCAACATTTGCCCCGTTGTCCATCCAACGCCGGGTGACACTGCAGAAGAAAAAGTGGGAAGTTTTCATGGCTGGCTCAAAGCATACAAACTTCAGTTGAAAACAGCAGCAGTGGCACAGTGGTTAAGAGCAGGTACTCTAATCTGGAGGAACTAGCTTTGATTCCCCGCTCTGCCGCCTGAGCTTTGGAGACTTCTCTGGGGAATTCAGATTAGCCTGTACACTCCAACACACGCCAGCTGGGTGACCTTGGGCTAGTCACAGTTCTTCTAAGCTTTCTCAGCCCCACCTACCTCCCAGGGTGTTTGTTGTGGGGGGAGAAAGGAAAGGAGATTGTCAGCTCCTTTGAGTTTCCTTACAGGAGTGAAAAGGGAGGGGTACAAATCCAAATTCTTATTATTATTATTAAGAACATAAGAACATAAGAACTAGCCTGCTGGATCAGACCAGAGTCCATCTAGTCCAGCATTCTGCTACTCGCAGTGGCCCACCAGGTGCCTTTCGGAGCTCACATGCAGGATGTGAAAGCAATGGCCTTCTGCTGCTGCTGCTGCTCCTGAGCACCTGGTCTGCTAAGGCATTTGCAATCTGAGATCAAGGAGGATCAAGATTGGTAGCCATAGATTGACTTCTCCTCTATAAATCTGTCCAAGCCCTTTTTAAAGCTATCCAGGTTAGTGGCCATCACCACCTCCTGTGGCAGCATATTCCAAACACCAATCACACGTTGCGTGAAGAAGTGTTTCCTTTTATTAGTCCTAATTCTTCCCCCCAGCATTTTCAATGAATGCCCCCTGGTTCTACCGTGTTTCCCCGAATATAAGACAGTGTCTTATATTAATTTTTGCTCCCAAAGATGTGCTATGTCTTATTTTCAGGGGATGTCTTATATTTCTGTATTCTGTTCGTCAGGCATGCTTCCAAACAAAAACTTTGCTACGTCTTACTTTTGGGGGATGCCTTATATTTCACACTTCAGCAAAACCTCTACTACGGCTTATTTTCCGGGGATGTCTTATATTCAGGGAAACAGGGTAGTATTGTGAGAAAGAGAGAAAAATTTCTCTCTGTCAACATTTTCTACCCCATGCATAATTTTATAGACTTCAATCATATCCCCCCTCAGACGTCTCCTCTCCAAACTAAAGAGTCCCAAACGCTGCAGCCTCTCCTCATAGGGAAGGTGCTCCAATCCTTCAATCATCCTTGTTGCCCTTCTCTGCACTTTTTCTATCTCTTCGATATCCTTTTTGAGATGTGGCGACCAGAACTGAACACAGTACTCCAAGTGCGGTCGCACCACTGCTTTATATAAGGGCATGACAATCTTTGCAGTTTTATTATCAACTCCTTTCCTAATTATCCCCAGCATAGAGTTTGCCTTTTTCACAGCTGCCATACATTGAGTTGACATTCCCATGGAACTATCAACTACGACGCCCAAATCCCTTTCCTAGTCTGTGACTGATAGCACTGACCCCTGTAGCGTGTATGTGAAGTTTGGATTTTTTGCCCCTATGTGCATCACTTTACATTTTGCTACATTGAACTGCATTTGCCATTTCTGAGCCCACTCACCTAATTTATCAAGGTCCGCTTGGAGCTCTTCGCAATCCTTTGTGGTTCTCACCACCCTACATAATTTGGTATCATCTGCAAACTTGGCCACCACGCTACCCACCCCTACTTCCAGGTCATTTATTCATCTGTTAACATCTGTTAACACTGACTTGCAGGTGTTGGATAGCCTCAAGCATATTCTGTCCACTTGTTATTTGTTTGCAAAAAATATAATTTGTGTATTTTCCCTCTCTCCAACATTCTAAGATACCAGCACTGTTGGGTGCAAAGGTTACAATGGATTGCTACATTTGTCAGACTGATGTTTAATATCACTGCCCCAAAATCCATCTGCAGAGCTTGGGGTTTAAGATTTGTTTGGTTTTAAATATCCCATCAAGTTGAATTTCAACTGTGAAACCTTGAAAAGCCAAAAATCTAAACTTCCACAACTCCAAATTTAGATTCTGACTTTCTTTTTTAAAATCTGCATAGTGAGCATGAGCGCACTGCTTTGCTTAAATTCAAACTACAGTTTTGGATTACCCAGAAACTAAGGACATAGGTAAGGGGGGGCTCTCGGGTTCAACCCCCCCATTACATGTCTGAAGCTCCACCCCCGTTTGTGGGTTTTTTGTATTTTTAATGTTTTTTTGTTTTTGGCCTGCAGGGGGCGCAGTTTTTCGGCTAGCAGCACCAAAATGTCAGGGTTTTTGTGGGAGACTCTCCTGATGCTCCTACTGGTTCCTCCAGATTAGATACATGAGCTCTTAACCTCCTACGCCACTGCTGCTCCTGCTAACTGCTCACTGCTAACCCAGTAATATCTTATGCAATTGAGTTGTTATTTTAAAATTTCATTTTATTCCACTGAATTTCTTATATGCATGATACAGCAATAAAAGTCTACCATATTGTATCAACACTTCATCTCTTCAGTGGCAGAACCAAAGAGCTTCAAATATATGGATAACTTCCACTTTAAAACAAAATTTAAAACCAATTTCATATGTGCCATTTAAAAATTTTCAGCCTCAGTATATGAATGGAAATCAGAAAAGCAGTTCTAAATGCATGTATCAGATTTTTGAAGGGGGGGGCGCAGAAGGACAGGCCATTTGAAATGGGTCCATGTTGGCTTTCTGGATTTGCAGCCAGATGTGCAGAGGCTACTTTGTAATAACTTGGCTTGGATTGAATAACATGGCTTGCATTGAAATGGGCTGCAGCCCTTTATTAATATAATTATTAATATAATTATTATACCAAAGCTAGGCGAGCAAGAGGAGCGCATCTTATCTGCCAGTCAGCATCCATGGCTGATCCCGGCTTCAACCCCAAACTTATTGGGGAGGACAGAGAGGTACTGGGTCACGGGGCATCCGCCCCTTCTCCGTGGCCCTATCCTGCTGGGGTGTCGGGCTCGCTAGCAGAGGCCTCTGCGGCATGTGTCCTGAGCCTACCCCACCCCAAGCCTCTTATGGAGGCCCCCATAGGCGGGGAGGTCCAGCATGCAAGCTCGCCCCCCACCAAAAAAGATGTGCTCCTCTGCCCAAAACCGCCCCACAAGGGCTGCAACAATAAAGCTAAAATCCCCATCCCTTGCTTCAGGGAGGGCGGGTGGGTGGGTCAGTTTGCTTCCAGGAGTCGAAAAGGAGCTGAAGCCACTGCCTGCTGCCTTATATAGGTCACATGCTCCACCTTGTTATGCCCACGTGTGTCAGCACGCTCATTGCTGGGTGGAAGCACAGGAGGACTAATTACGGGCCTAGTTGAATCTAGTGCCCCTTCCATACATGCAGAATAATGCACTTTCAATCAACTTTCACAATTGTTTGCAAGTGGATTTTGCTATTTTGCACATTAAAATCCAGCTGCAAAATGCACTGAAAGTGGATTGAAAGTGCACTATTCTGCATGTACTCTGCCTTGATAACATATTGTTGGCTTATGGGCATTTAAATTTTTTTGAATATGCAAGACTGAAACAGCTTTTTGTGCTGCCAACTCTGTGTTGGGAAATTCCTGGAGATTTGGGGGTGGAGCCTAAGGAGGACTAAGTATACTCAGCAGATATAATGCAATAGAGTCCACCCTCCAAAACAGCCACTTCTTCCAGGAGCTCTCTCTCTGTAATTCTGGGAGATGCCCAGTCCCCACCTGAAGGTAGACAACCTAGTCACCCTATCTGTGGGGGAGCCAAATGCTCTGATCTTACCTGTTTGGGGTGGAAGTTCCCATTGCGGTCGCAGTTTGGGATGATGTAAAGATCCTCATGGGTCCGGGTTTGGGAAGCTGCTAATCTCTCCAGTGCTCTATGAAGTTCGCTCTGACACACACCTGGGATCTAAGACCAAAAGAAGAAAGAACAATCACTTCACCCATTGTTTCTTCCCTATGGGTCTGCTTGTGAGGCCAGGGTGCTTGTTTCAGTGCTTTTTGACATGATTGGGATATCTATGGAACTTTGCCTCTCCCTGTCTGGGACAGAATGTGCGGGAAGCACTGGATTAGTGTGTGTCTGTCTGTGTGTGTTTTTATATGTGTGGGTGTTTCTGTCTGTCTGTCTGTCTGTCTGTCTGTCTGTGTTTTTATATGTGTGTGTGTGCGTGTTTGTGTGTGCATGTATATTATGTGTGTGTCTATATACACACACATATAATATACATGCACACACAAACACGCCCACACATATATACATATAGATAAATAGAGATATATACACATATATAAACATATAACCTGGGATGTATTATCAGGAGAGTCTCTTATTGATACCACCCAGGTTTTGTGAAGCTTGGTCCAGAGGGTTCAAAGCTATGGACTCCCAAAGGGAGTTTGTTTCCAATGGGAGCTAATAGGGCCTTTGAGGGTCCATAACTCTGGACCCCCTGAACCAAACTTCACAAATCCTGGGTGGTATCATAAGAAGAGTCTCCTAAAGATACACTGAAAGTTTGGTGCTGCTAGCTAAACAATTTCACCCCTTACAGCAGGCACCCCCCCCCCCAATTTCTCCCAGATTTCTCCTTTTTTAAATCCACCCCCATCGGCATGGATTTAAAGGGGAGAATCCTGAGGTCCACAGTTTAGAAGAAGAAGAGTTTGGATTTATATCCCTCCTTTCTCTCCTGTAGGAGATCAAAGGAGCTTACAATCACCTTGCCCTTCCTCCCTCACAACAAATACCCTGTGAGAGGTGGAGTTGCAGGGGCGTAACAGAGGCAGTCCCTGGAGCAAGAGCTGTAGCCCCATGGGCAAAATCCTTGAGTTGGGATGCCCCCCCCATGGGCAGGTAGCCACTCCACCCACTCTAACCCAAAAATTTTTTGCACCAGGACATTGCTGCCTGCAGGGGGTGCATTTGTAGACATATCAGCACCAAAATTTCTGCATATCATCAGGAGACTGTTCTTATGCTACTCCCCAAGTCTGGTGAGGTTTGGTTCAAGGAGTCCAAAGTTATGGACTCCCAAAGGGGGTGCCCCATCCCCCATTGTTTCCAATGGGAGCTAATAGGAGATGGGGGCTACAGTATTGAGGGTTCATAACTTTGGCCCCCCTGAACCAAACTGCACTTCAAACACTAGAGTATCATCTAAGGGCAGTCTCCT